>NC_034594.1:107268489-107269647 GCF_900095145.1 Mus pahari
TTTAATCCCAGCACTCGGGAGGCAGAGGCAGGCGGATTTCTGAGTTCGAGGCCAGCCTGGTCTACAGAGTGAGTTCCAAGACAGCCAGGGCTACAGAGAAAAACCCTGTTTCGAAGAAACAAAAACAAAGAAAACGAGCAATCTAGAGCAGTGATTCTCAACCTTCCTAAAACTGTGACCCTCTAACATAGTTCCTCCTGCTGTGGTAACTCCCACCTATAAAATTGTTTCTGCTTGTGGACGTTGTACATCGTGGTGCGGAGCCTAGTGCGCACCACGATGTACAACGTCCACAAGCAGACTCGGATAGATATGCAGCAACTGACACTTAATACTATTAAACGTATCTTTGCCCATCATTAGGTAGAGGTTTCTAATCCACAAAGACCTTTCTTGAGTAGGACAAGACAGGCATTGTTTTATCGAGATGTGGCGTAATAAGAGTGGTGTCAAAATCTGGGGATGTACAAGCATCACTGGGAAGTGTGCTAATTAAAGTCCATAGCCGTGGGCCCCGCGAGGTAGAGGAGCAGGTTCTTTGGGAGGCAGGGGCAGATGACCTAGTTCGAGGTCAGCCTAGTCTATCCAGCAAGCTCCGGGATAGCCAGGGCTGGCCACAACGAGAGCCTGTCTCAAAATTTATTATTATTATTATTAACAACATATTCGTGGAGAATATTTTTTAATTTTTTTTAAATGCCCGAGGTCCGTATGAAGACGGTGAAGACAGCAAACGAGTATCTTTCACACACTAAAGCAGACAAGTTGCAGCCCTAGAAATTATTTAAAACTTAAGTCACATCAATGTCACTCTCCAGGTCTGTGGGGTTTTTTTTTTCTCTCTCTTCTCTTCTCTTCTCTCTCTCTCTCTCTTCTCTCTCTTCTCTTCTCTCTCTCTCTCTCTCTTCTCTCTCTCTCTTCTCTCTCTTCTCTTCTCTCTCTCTCTTCTCTCTCTTCTCTTCTCTCTCTCTCTTCTCTCTCTTCTCTTCTCTCTCTCTCTCTTCTCTTCTCTGCTTGTGGACGTTGTACATCGTGGTGCGCACTAGGCTCCGCACCACGATGTACCAAAACAGACAGACAGACAGATGGCTTTTGAACCCAGCACTCGGGAGGTAAAAGGCAGACAGATCTCTGAGTTCAAGGCCAGACAGGACTACA
>NC_034594.1:107269657-107283057 GCF_900095145.1 Mus pahari
TCTCTCTCTTCTCTCTCTCTCTTCTCTCTCTTCTCTTCTCTCTCTCTCTTCTCTCTCTTCTCTTCTCTCTCTCTCTTCTCTCTCTTCTCTTCTCTTCTCTTCTCTTCTCTTCTCTCTCTCTCTCTCTCTCTCTCTCTCTCTCTCTCTCTCTCTCTCTCTCTCTCCTCTCTCTGCCTCAACCACCCTTCAAAGTGGAAGTGCAAATAAAAGATCAACCCCTTCACCTCGCTTTCAGTCTGGACCTGCGGACTCCGGTTCGCCACTCCATTTTCCTCCACCCCGGGGTCGAAGCGCCACCCTTCCCCCACAGCCTCTTCCGCGGCCCCGCGGCCCACGCCGCCTTGCGGCCCGGGCTCCTCCCGCCCGGTTCCAGCTCCGAGGCCTCAGGGCCTTCCGTCCGCTCCCCCGGCCGCCCGCGGGCCAGACCCCACCGCCACACCTTACGGCCGCTCCATGAGTTGCTCCTCGTCCTGGCTGGGGGAGAGGTGGCAGCCGGAGACCCTAAGGCCTGCACAGCACTTTGAAACTGCGAGCAACGGCAGCAGCACCACTTCCGGCCTCTCAAGCCCAGCGTTCGCAAGAGCTTCCGGGGAGGCCGGGGGAACCATAGAGCGGAGCCTGGAGGATTAGAGAGCTAGAAAGGCTGAGGAATCTACCATCGAGTACACGCTAGTCCGGGGAAGAGAGCCTCCAGTCATAGCCGAGGTCCGCCAGAGATAGTTTTCTATTTTATTTCACTATTGAGACAGGGATTCTCTGTGTAGCTCTAGCTGTCCTGGAACTCACCATGTAAACCAGACTGCCTCCCGAGTGCTGAGATTTGAGACTTGCCACACCATACCTTGCTTGCATAAAGAGGTTTTGAAAGAGAATAGGGATTTTCTTCAACCTCTGTCCGTGTCATTTGTTTTTGGAGACAGGGTCTCTCGTCTCTCTATCCCTGGTTGTCCTCTGCCTTTATTCAGAGAGTTAGAATTAAAGTTGTGCCTCTACTACCCCGTGCTTTGAAGACAACTTCCATATCCCATCCCTAGTCCTCTCATTTCCCTACAAGCTAACCCTTCCTGATCCTTCTTTGTTGACATGTCAATGAGCCAGCTTACTACCCTGGTCTTTATTTTCAGGACAAGAATGTCTTTGTGTTAAGATGTGAAACAGATGCTTTTTTTTTTTTTTTGGTTTTTCGAGACCGGGTCTCTTTGTGTAGCCCTGGCTGTCCTGGATTTTATATTTTGGGCAGATAAACCAAGCAGCAGACCAGGCCAAGGTGTTCCACGTGGGAGAGGTTTATTATGCGGGAGTGGGGGAGCAGCGAAGCTGGTAGAAGGGTAGAGAAGAGAAGAGGGAGAGGGAGAGGGAGAGGAGGGGTTGGCTTCCTCTCTTATACAGAAAATGTCACACCAGTGAGGGTGGGAACTGAGCCAAGTGGATTGTGGGATAGAAGGTCGTTGTCCTGGCAACGCAGGTCAAGGGTCACATGGCTAGGCGGGGCTTGCAGTATCCTGGTGCTAACACTGGAACTCACTTTGTAGACCAGGCTGGCCTTGAACTCAGAAATCTGCCTGCCTGCCTCTGCCTCCCGAGTGCTGGGATTAAAGGCGTGTGCCACCAGGCCCGGCCAGATGCATTCTTATACAAAGAAAATGGGACCTGATCTCCCTTGCACACATTGTATGCTCCCTACTACAAATTTATTGGCTGGGTGAAATTATTTAGTTGGGCTTTTTGGAGGATCATAAGAATTCATTATTTCCAACGTGAACATTACCTGTTTTGTTTTTTGTTTTGTTTTGTTCTAGACAAGGTCTTACCATGTAGCTCTGCCTATCCTGGAACTCACTATGTAGACTGGGCTGACCTGGAAACTTAAGAGATCTGCCTGCTTCCACATCTCCGCATCTCTGTTGCTAGGCATAAAAGCTTGTTGCCTCTGCTCCCAGCTCCTGTTTATAACCTTTCCCCACTGGAAGATTCAGCGTTCCTTGAAGGAGCTGAGGTGATTTTCTTTCTAAAGTTGCTGACAATGAGCTTAAAGTCAGCACAGTTTCCTCAGAAGAGGGGTAAGGGCACTTATAGTCAAATCCCAGTCAACTATTCCCCCTGTCTCTCCTGTTGCAACCACTTTTGTTTGCTTGCATTGCTTTGGTTCTCTTCTGTTTTGGAGACAGGGTCAGTCACATTTTGCAGTCCTGATGGCCTGTAATGTATGATATAATGCAAGCTGTCTGGAATTAGAGCCAGTCCTCTGCCTGCCAAACTCTGGGAGTACAAGCATGACCCACCATGACTGACATAGCGTCTTCCAGGCCCACAAGGGCTATATCATGAGATCCACTCTCAAAATAATTAATTCCCAACAGGAATTTATTTTCTATCTTTTAAAAGTATCTGGCTGGGACTGGAGAGGTGGCTCAGCAGTTAAGAGCACTGACTGCTCTTCCAGAGGTCCCGAGTTCAAATTCCAGCAACCACATGGTAGCTCACAACCATCTGTAATGAGATCTGACTCCCTCTTCTGGAGTGTCTGAAGTCAGCTACAGTGTACTTACATATGATAAATAAATAAATAAATAGATAAATAAATAAATAAATCTTTAAAAAAAAAAAAGTACCTGGCTAACTGAGATTCCTTCCTACTGTCTCCTGGAATCTTCATGCAGTTCTGATCATTAAAAATGAGCAATCTGCCAGGCATGGTGGCACACGCCTTTAATCCCAGCACTCGGGAGGCAGAGGCAGGCGGATTTCTGAGTTCGAGGCCAGCCTGGTCTACAGAGTGAGTTCCAAGACAGCCAGGGCTACAGAGAAAAACCCTGTTTCGAAGAAACAAAAACAAAGAAAACGAGCAATCTAGAGCAGTGATTCTCAACCTTCCTAAAACTGTGACCCTCTAACATAGTTCCTCCTGCTGTGGTAACTCCCACCTATAAAATTGTTTCATTGCTGCTTCGTAACTGTAATTTTGCTACTGTTATAAATCATAACGCAAATATGCAGGATATATGATATGCAGGATATATGATATGCAACCCCTGCTGACCCCCTACTCAAAGGAGCTTAACCCACAAGTTCAGAAGCACTGATCTAAGGCTTCCAAAAAAAAAAAAAAAAAAAAAAAAAAAAAAAAAACCAAGTTCACAAAGCTAAAAAAAAAAGTTTTGGGTTAATGCTGAATTTTCTAAACAGTACCAAATCACCTAAAGAAATAGAAATGGTCATTAATAGTCTCCCAAGCAAGCAAAAAAAAAAAAAAAAAAAAAAAAGACCTGAGGTCATCCAGCTGGCTCAGCAGACAAAGGCACGTCCCTCAAGCAGGAGTTTCAAACCTAAAAATAAAATAAAATAAAATAAGACCTGGAAACTGGTCTAGGAGCCTGCTTATCCAGATAAAGAAAATGTAGTAAGTCCAATTGAGGCAGGCCAAAGAGTTCGCCCTTTCCCTTTTATTTTTCTGGCAGAGGAAAAGGGTTATTGTAAATAAAGCATAGTCAGATGTCTCGGGCCCCGAACTCTGACCAGCAGAGCCGGGGAAGAATGACACAAATGTCAAGCAGGTTTCAAACAGACTTCTTCTTTATCTCCCCGAACAGCTTTTAATCTTTTCCCTCTCACAAGCAGCCTTTTCTAACCCTCTCTCTGTTCCCACTAAACCCTAACTCCACTCTGCAACTCCTTCTTCAACTCTCGCCCACCTGAACCTTTTACAGCCTTCTCCCCCCTCCCTCTGGGGCACATCCTGTTTTCTCCCAGCCCCCGAGCTCCTTCCTGATCCCTTCCCCCTCTCCTGGATCCAGTCAGAGTCCAGCCAGGGAGGCCAGTGATAGTCCAGTAACTCAGCAGGCAATCCACACAGGCTCAGCAGTTCAGGCTTGGCACACTCGCTCCCAACAGTCAGAGGTAGAGACATCTGGGAGAGGCCAGAGAGGGCATGACTGTGAGCTGGGCCACACACAGAGGAGAGAGAGTGGGGAGGAGAGAGCCTGGAGACCAGGCAAGTAAAAGGTAGACAAAAAAAAAAAAAAAAAAAAAAAAAAAATCCCTTTCCCTTTTATTTTATTTTTCAGAATATTTATCAGTGTAATCATCCAAAGCCTTAATGAGGAGGCTGGAGAGAGAGTTCCATGGTGACAAGCATCAGCTGCTCTGTCAGAGGACCCAGGTTTGATTCCTAGCACTCACTCACATGGTGGCTCACACCAATCTGTAATTAACCTATCCAATTCCAGGTAATCCTACACTCTCTTCTAGCCTCTAAGGGCACTGTGCACGAGTGATACACAGACATAGGCAAAATGATACTTATTTCTTTACCGATGGCGAAATGAGCCAATTCAAGCCTGACTAAATGATATTAAATGCACTGAGGGAAGGGAAGCAGGTGTGAACCTTCGGGGCGGGGTTGGGGGTGGGGCTGGGAGGGCATGAGTGTGCAGAGAGAGAAGAAAAGAGAGAGGAGGAGAGTAAGGAGACCGATTTGTCTGCATTATATAGGGAAGTGGGTCAGGATATGCCAGGTAGAGACTGAGGGAAGCTAGGAGAATCTTAAGACCAGGTTCGCCTTGATATGCAAAATATGCACGTCAGTCCCTTATCACAAAACCGAACACAAAACATGCATATATGTAAATAAGTTTGCTTGTTTTGTTTTTTCAAGACAGGGTCTTACAGCTCTGGTTATCCTGGAACTCACTCTGTAGAACAGGCTGGCTCCGATGCACAAAGATCCACACCTGCCTTTGCCTCATAAGTGGATTAGGGAGGTGTGCCACTATGCCAAGCCATAAATCACTTTTAAAAGCAAAGCCTTAATATAAATATATCCAACAGAACATGGCTTAGAAAAATGGAGCTTTACCGGCACGTGGAGCCATGCCCATCATAACTGACAGGCTGTACGTATTGAGGTCAGAAAACAATGTAGATAAATCTCTTCTCTCCTACCATGTAGGTTCCAGGTAGGTTAAACATTAGACTTGTTCGCAAGAGTCTTTACCCACTGAGCCATCTTGATGGGCCCCCAGCATGGTTGTTAAACCACCTATAAACTTGCCTACGAGTGCTAACATCAGCAGCAGATCTCCATCGCCTCTATGTTTTTTGTAAGACTTCATTGATTTATTACAATGAAAAATAAACCAAGGCCAGGCAAGGTGGAACACCCCTTTAACCCCAGCATTCCGGAGGCAGAAACAGGAGGATCCCCCAGTTCCAGGCCTGCCCGATCTTCATGGGAAGAGAGACCCTGCCTCAAAACAAAACAAAAAAAAGTAAACCCTAACTATACCATTTTCTACATCTGCCAATCAAATAAACTTAACGAAAAATAAAGTGGCTTAAAGGTTCAAAGCTGACCGTGGTGTTCACCACTTCCTTCCTTAAGAAGACTGTGACATAAATAAACAGGAAACCTGATTTCCGGTCTGTTTCTTGAAACCAGAACATTATCAGGCTTTATAACTTTCAGTGTCTCAAGTTAAAAAAGAAAGTTAAATGTCTTTATGACCCTTTTAATTTTAAAAGAATTAGCAGACAATATTTCTGAAATATAATCTTTCTGAAATGAAGCTAAATGGTAACTCCCTCATTCATTTAAAAGGCTATGAAGAGGAGTATGATTTTTCCATACCACTCTTCCTAAGGTATAGTACTTAGCTACACAAAGAAATATCCTTTCTGACATCTCCAGCTTCAAATTCAGAGAGAATCATTTTCCCCGAGTCTGGTATTTACCTGTACAATGCATTTGTTTAGATGTTTAGGATTTGTAAAAATGTTACTCATTTTGTGTGTAGGAGGCAAGCCTGTGTGTGTGTGTGCGTGTATGTGTGTGTATGTGTGTGTATATGTGTGCGTATGTGTGTATGTGTGCGTGTGTGCGTGTGTGCGCGTGTGCGCGTGTGTGCGTGTGTGCGTGTGTGCGTGTGTAGGTCAGAGCTGATTCTCTCTTTCCACCATGAGGATTCCAGGATACAAACTTGGATCCTTGGGTTTAGCAGCAAGTGCCTTTACACACTGAACCATCCTGCTTGACCAACCTTAAGGACTTATGCATGTAAACATTCCTTTAAAATGTTTTGAACTGCTCTCTGTCCCTTTTCTCTGACTCCTTTCTCCTTCTCTCCCCTTCTCTGCCTCTCTCCATGTGTTCCTGGCCAGCCTCATTTCCATTCTCTCTCCCAGCCCCCTTCTGTCTGTGCCTCTGCCTCTACTCCCTTCTTAACTACCCCCGAATCACCCCAAATAAACTGTATTCAATACTTCAATACTAAAAAGAAAAAAGAAAAAAAAAGTTTTGAATTTTTTGTTTAGTTGGGTTGTTGTTGCTACTTTGTGGGTTCTTTTTTCCACTTTTCACCCCCCCCCAACACTAGATAGCATGGAAACAAGGATAGAGGAGAGAGAGGAATTATGAAAATCTCTGAACCTAATTTCTTACCTTTGTTTCTTCTTTGACCACTGCTGCCTTACACCACCACCAACCCATCCACCACTCAGGGCCCTAGCATTTATGTACTCTCTGAGAAGTTCCCAGGATTCCAAAGGCCACACAATTGTAGAAATGATCTGCAGCTGGAAAAACCTCGCTTCCGCTAGTGCATGAAGCAAATCATAATCAGCTGCTGCCGAGTCCGAAGCCGTCCCGCACCCCTAAACCTGGGAATAAAACAAAATATTTCTGTGTCTTTTAAAGAAACCTAAATTTCTGAATCCTCAAAATTGTTACTACAGATTATTATTTTTAAGACTTTTTCCTTACGTTTTATTTATTTCTATGTCTATGGGTATCTTGCCTGCATGCATGACTGGTGCCTGCAAAGGCTAGAATCCCTTTTTGATCCCCTGCAGCTGGAATTTTAGATGGTTGTGAGCTTCCTCCCACGTGGGTCCCGAGAATCCCACCTGGTAGATCACAACTGTCTAACTATTGAACCATCTCTCTAGCCCTTTATTGCCGCAGACTATCCCCTTTTTGGGTCTCTTATCTGCATGGAACGGGTCTCTGGTGGCAGATGGGCTAAGGAGTAGGTGAATTGACAAATTCAGGACAGGAGAGAGCGTGTAGAATCTGAGTGTATTTTTCTAAATCGAGCATCAAACTTTTTATACAGAAGGACAAACAAGAAAAGCCAGGCAGGCCCAGCTCCTGGGGGGTTCCAGGCCTTGAGTAACTAAGATTCTGTAATTTAAAAACAAACACCCCACTCATTTTATTTTATTTTATTTTGGTTTTTCGAGACAGGGTTTCTCTGTATAGCCCTGGCTGTCCTGGAACTCACTTTGTAGACCAGGCTGGCCTCGAACTCAGAAATCCGCCTGCCTCTGCCTCCCGAGTGCTGGGATTAAAGGCGTGCACCACCACGCCCACTCATTTTATATTAAGATTGTGCCATCATTTACATCCAATGCTGTCTCCTGTGGTCAAATCTTTTTGTACACTCCTATTCATTTTTCCTCTTTCGGTGTGCTCAGGAGCGGGTGGAGGCCGATTTGATCCCAGACCCCCCAGGAGCTGGGCCTTCAGGCAGCTGCGAGGGCTCTTTACTTGAAGAGGTGAGTGCAGGTCTTGCTGTCTAGCTAGCCCAACGCCTCTAGTCCTCCCCTCCTCCGGCCCCCCTCACGGGGCTTAGGGTAAATTTCTTCAAGTGGCAATACTAGACTAACGCAAACACCCTGAAGACAATTATGAAAGGAATTAAGAGAAAGAAAATCGGCCAGCAATGGCTCTCTACAGTCCCATTCTCAAAACCCTGTAGTGGGTAATTCTTAAATTACCTCCATAGCATAGGGCTGTACTCAAATTACTAAGGAAGAGCCTCAGATGCCAAGGTAAACATCTCTCCGTGGCCGTGACCAACTTTCCTGTCTCTGGCTTAGTAGGGCTTCTGCCCTCAGTGTCACAGACCTCCGTGCTGTTCGGTGTAATGTTATTTGAACAGGTTCAGGAGATTTACAGGTAATCTCAGCACCCCTGCTTTCTCCCATTTTATACTCCACAGCTCAGCAAATTCCCTTCAGGAAAGCATGCATGTTTGTAGTCGCTCTTAAAACTCCCCTTTCCAACCCCGTTGTGGTTGTGTGGAGTTTTAGAATGGACGTCCCCTTTCCTGTCAACGGTAAAACTGGTTAGAGTTTGTCACTACGGCGCTTCAAACGGAATTCCCCGTCGCTCTAAGCTTACAGATCAAAGCCCACCTAACGAGAACGGACGTGAAGCTCGTAATTGTTCAGGGGCTAATGCGCAGCTGGAAGCAGAATTTAGACCAATTAAATCTCTCACGGGAAGACGACACTGCCGGAGGGAGCGATTGCACAAGGTTCCTTCCTCTTATGTAAAGAACTGTAGGAAACCTGCCACACCAGGGCCCGGATAGCTCAGTCGGTAGAGCATCAGACTTTTAATCTGAGGGTCCAGGGTTCAAGTCCCTGTTCGGGCGCTTGTTTCTTTTTTTTTTTTTTTTTTTCTCCCCAACTTCGAATCAGCAAACGTTGCACGAATTTAAGGGGAGTTCAAGCTAACTAGTGTATGTTATTGTATCGTCATTTTTTTCTGGTGAGGCCGTGGACATTTCACGTCTCCACCGTCCAGATATCCCTACGCGTTGTAGAACAAAAATTAGCAAGTACCTTAAGGATATAGCCTATGAAAAACACACCTAGCCGTGTTTGGAAGGCTAATTGTTTCCTAACAATTAGGCAATTAAGTATGGAACAGCCTGCAAAATTTGCAGCCGCCCGAACAGGGACTTGAACCCTGGACCCTCAGATTAAAAGTCTGATGCTCTACCGACTGAGCTATCCGGGCGCTCTAAAGCCTTACTTTCTCCTGTATTTACTTGATATAATGGTAACCTGCCTTTCCCGCCCCCCCCCCCCCTCCCGCCCCCCCCCCCCCCCCCCGCTTTTTTTCCTGGCAAGCTAAAAGCAGGTCTCAGTTACTTAGTCTATTTTTAATGTATTAAAAACAATATTTCTCTTTTCCTTTTGTTCCATCTACTTAATAAGCATTTTCCAAAGTCTTTTCATATTTGATGTTTGATAAATTGCAAGTACCTACTAAACTCTCTAAAACAAAATTAATGCTATTACAGAAAAATTAACAAAAAGGCGGATACTTCCACATAGGATTGTGATCTTTTTTATTACACTTTTCTATCTTTTATTACACTCTTAATTTTAGTTATTTTTCTAAACCACGTTCCATTTCTCCCACTAATGAAAAATACTCCTTCCATTCACTGAATGATAGAGCTGTTCAATTAAACATTCCTTAGCGAGGCAGAGGCAGGTGGATTTCTGAGTTCAAGGCCAGCCTGGTCTACAGAGTGAGTTCCAGGACAGCTACACAGAGAAACCCTGTCTCGGAAAAAAAAAAAAAAAATCCTTAGCACAGAGGCCAGATTTGTTGACGAGATGGTCTAATATTTCACGAAAATAGAAGTAAAGAAAAAGGTGGGTCTGAATCTAGATCCTAAGAAAGGGAGTTTAAACTTTTTACATCTTGAGTTTTTCTTTTCCTCTCCTTTCAGCCTCCCAAGATGAATTCTTTCAAAGCAAGATTTCTACACCTAAGGGTGGCAGACTGCAGGAGGATCTCTCCGAGTTGAAGACCAACCTAGTCTACAGGCGCCCACATGACACACACTTACACAGACAGAGACATACGTACAGAGTTAAAGATAAAATAAACCTTAAAGATACAGTCAGTCTCCAGATCTACCGAGTTCTGATGCATAGGTGGTAGAGTACAGAATTATGAAACTCCAAACACTGATATAGGATTTCACCTTGGTTTCTGAGGACTTGAGGCTCCAAAAGACAAAGAACTGTAAAATAGCTCAGCCTTGGTTGGAGAAATTTTCTTTTCCTAGAACTGTGTGGTTCTTTAAGAACAATGACCAAACCAGCTAAGGGATCCCAAATAGGCCTGGGTCTGCACACATGTGAGGGAATTAGTCAGGTCTCTACATACATGAGGAAATTGTCAGGTCTGTACACACAGGAGCGGATTAGTCAGGTGACCTTGAAGGCCCCCTTCTGCCTTAGTTAGGGTTTCATTGCTATGATAAAAGCCATGAGCACACACAACTCAGGAGAAAAGATTTATTTCTACTTAGCGACCCACATCACAGTCCATCACTGGGACATCAGGACAGGAAGTCAGCCAGAGCAGAGCTGATACAGAAACCTTATAGGTGTGTTCCTTACTGACTTGACTTGCTCAGCCTGCTTTCTTACTTTTCTTTCCTCTTCTTCCTCCTTCTCCTCTTCCTCCTCCTCGTCCTTCTTTTCTTAGAGACAGGGTTTCTCTGTGTTTAGTGCCAGCTGTCCTACATCTCACTCTGTAGACCAGGCAGGCCTACATCAAACTCAGAGGCCGGCCTGCCTCTGCTGGGATTAAAATCAAGTACCACCACTGACCGGCTTCAGCCTGATTTCTCACAGCATTCAGGACCACTAGCCTAGTCCTGCTCACAGTGAGCTGGGCCTTCCCACATCAGTCATCAATCAAGAAAATGCACCACAGGCTTGTCCACAGGTCAATATAGTAGAAGCATTTTCTCAATCGAGGTTCCACTTTCTCGAGTGACTCTGGGTTGTATCAGTTATGTATAACCAACCAGCACACCCTCCAAATGCAAGTTTTTATTATTCTATTACATTTTCTATTGCAAATTAAATCTGAGGGAGCAAGCTCAAAATGCACAAGGACAGCTGGTCAGACGGTGCAGTGGGTTAAACACAAGCCTGTTTTAACACCATTAAAGTGATGGTGTGCAGCCGGGCGTGGTGGCGCACGCCTTTAATCCCAGCACTCTGGAGGCAGAGGCAGGCGGATTTCTGAGTTCGAGGCCAGCCTGGTCTACAAAGTGAGTTCCAGGACAGCCTGGGCTATACAGAGAAACCCTGTCTCGAAAAACCAAAAAAAAAAAAAAAAAAAAAAAAAAAGTGATGGTGTGCACCTTTAATCCCAGCACTTGGGAGACTGAGTTTGAAGAGTGAGTTCCAGGACAGCCAGGGCTACACAGAGGAAAAGGAAGGAAGGAAGGAAGGAAGGAAGACAGTTGGGGGCTGAGGAGATGGCTAGGTAGCTATGAGCACATCAGCTCCTGCACAGGGCACAGGGAACTCACACAGCAGGCAGCTCACAACTGCCTGTAACTCCAATTCCAGGGGACTAACAACATCTTCTGTTTTCCTCAGGACTCCTTCCTGCAGGCACCTGAAGCACAGGCAAATACACACACACACACACACACTCCTAAACAAATCTTTAAACATATGCAAATAGCAAATAAATGCAGCAATAGGGTATTGTTAAGGCCTGGGTAACTGCTGCCTGTCTAGCCAGCCGTTTTATGCTGTTATTACTGTTACGAAGAAACTTTATCATGTGCCGTTACTACTGTTACTAGAAAACTTTCTGATACCTGAGTTGATTGCATATTCTGTTCTGCTTTGTGTTGGAGTCCTGGAATCGCCTCACAAGCCACACAAACACTGATCTCAGTCAGACAAGGAAAGTTTATTGAGCATACACCCCAGGCCTAGCCAACCAGGGCTTTGGTCCAGATTCAGGAACTGAACCGTAACCCTGAGTTAAGGTCCTACAGGGTTTTTAAGCCCCAAATCCACAAACATCTGTGCCAAGTTATTTCACCATTCAGGATTTAAGGATAGGGTGTTTGCTTAGGAACATCTCTTTGTAGTACACTTATCCTGTTTCCATTGGTTGGGGTATTCAACTGTGGCAGGAGACTTGCCTTGTCTAATATTCATGTCTGCCACAGTTTTATTGCTGTGAACAGACACCATGACCAAGGCAACTCTAATAACGACAACATTTAATTGGGGCTGGCTTACAGGTTCAGAGGTTCAGTCCATTATCATCAAGGCAGGCGCATGCAGCATCCAGGCAGGCATGGTGCAGGAGGAGCTGAGATTCCTACATCTTGGTCTGAAGGCTGCTGGTAGAATACTGGCTTCTAGGCAGCTAGAAGCCCACACCCACAGTGACACACCTACTCCATCAAGGCCACAACTTCAAGTAGTGCCAAGCATATACAAACCATCACAATGTCCTAGCTTGTCTACCAGGATGAAACTTGTCTAACATTCATGTCTTAACTTGCCGACCAGGATGTCAGTTACCCATGTACATGTCTCTTTCTGCCAAGGAGGATGTTAGTTCTCAGGGAGGTCTAGGGAACCTAAAGTTTACTAGATCACTACTCAAAATTCCAAATAGTTTCTTATATTGGTGCAAGTGTCTCTCTTATGTTGGGGTCCACACAGGGGCAGCTTATACCATAAAAGCTTATATACAGGTGTAGGAAGTGTTGTTGGGTGGTTGTCGGTTCATGCTTATTGTGGGTAACTATACAAAAGCAGTTCTACTGACTTCTATCATGATTGGATTCCAGGGGCACAGAACATAACAGAATATGTAATCAGTCTTGACATTAGGAAGTTTCCTATATCAGCAGAAACATATAATCCAGGCAATCCAGGCAACAGTTACCTAGGCCTTACCATTCTGTGCTTTGGTGTTCTTGGAAACTAGTCACAATACAGGACAGTTAGAGCTGCCCTGGGGATGAACCCCAACATAAGAGAGACACCTGCACCAATTGGAATAAGACTTCTATTTTGAGTAGGAGGGTACATTAAAGTTTTAAGTTCTTAAGAACTCCCTGAGAAATGGCATCCTACTTGACAGAGACATGTATGTGAGTAACTAATATTCTGATTGGCAAGTTTAAGACACCATGACCAAGGCAACTCTCACAAGGATAACATTTAATTGGGACTGGCTTACCAGTTCAGAGGTTCAGTCCATTATCATCAAGGTGGGAGCATGGCATTGGAGGAATTGAGAGTTCTACATCTTGTTCCAAAGGTAAACAGGAGAAGATTGGCTTCCAGAGAGCTAGGATCAGGGTCTCAAAGTCCATGCCCGCAATGACATACTTTCTCCAACAAGGCCACACCTACTCCAACAAGGCCACACCTCCTAATAGAGTCATTCCCTGGACCAAGCATATTCAAACCATCACAGGCTTGTTCCTAAGGAAATCCCCTATCCTTGAATCCTGATTGGTAGAATAACTTGGCACAGATGTTTGTGGATGTCAGGCTTAAAAGCTCAGTAAGATTCTGGATCAATGTTGTGATAAACTCTGGAGTCTGGTCAGGGATCCTGATCAAGCAGTCCTGGGTGAATGCTCAATAAACTATCCCCGGCTGACTGAGATACATGTGGTTTGTGGAATGACCCTGAACCCTGACAGGCATGACTTATAAAATGGACAGGACTAGAGTTTTCAATAAGAAAACTACATTATGCTGGGCAGTGGTGGTGCATGCCTTTAATCCCAGCACTTGGGAGGCAGAGGCAGGCA
>NC_034594.1:107283068-107337613 GCF_900095145.1 Mus pahari
TCACACCACTGAGGGTGGGGACTGAGCCAGGTGTGTTGTGGGGTTGAGGATCGTTGTCCTGGCAACATAGGTCCAGAGTCACATGGTTCGGCCAGGTGCTAACACTTGGTTTATTCTGTCTCTATGCTCCAGGTGTGGGATGAATCACACTCCTGGATTTTTGTAGCCCTGGGTGGCCTGGAATCTTTCTGCTATGTAGATTATGACTAGCCTCAAACTCACAGAAATCTGCCTGCTTCTGCCCCCTGAGGGCTGGGATTAAAACTGTAGAATACTACACCTTGCACACCACATTTTACAGGAAGGAAACCGTGCTCGTTCAGGATGCCTGAGAAAAACAGGAGTAAAGAGATGTTCATGGCTTCCTTCCCCAAAGGCCTTGTCACAGCTGGATGACAAAGCCAGGCGTTTCAAGTTAAACTGATTAAATGAGATTGGCCAACCAGTAAACTGCTCACTGAGCAGGATGGCAAGGAGGAACACAGCAAATCTGAAAGGAACTTGGAGAGCATGTGCCGCACTCACTGACAGAAGTGAAGGGAAATGGCGAGACAGTGGCCAGGCCTGGGGCAGGCTAAGGAGGACAACTTTACTTTTATGAGACGTTTGGCCTGCCAGTGGTGGAGCATGTCTTTGATTCCAGCACTCAGGAGGCAGAAGCAGGTGGATCTCTGAGTTGGAGGCCAGCATGGTCTACAGAGCTAGTACCAAGACAGCCAGGGCTACACAGAGAAACCCTGTCTCGGAAGAAGAGGAAGAAGAGGAGGAGGAGAAGAAGGAGGAGGAGAAAGAGGGGGAGGGGGAAATTAACATGGCAGGGGCCATCTGAGGCAGCATGAAATGTCTCTGCTTTACGTGTATGTTGTGTGGAAACACCATCACTGGTGTCATCTCACACCTTGCCTCACCTAGAACCAAGCATCTTGCGTGCATCTTGAAGGTGGTCTATGCATGACTACTGGATTTAATGTGTCCACTAGAGGGCAGGCTAAACCCACAAATTCTGCACATGGAGTGTCTAGTTCTCTGCTGTTGCTGCTGCTGCTGCTGTTGTTGTTGTTGTTTTATTTATTTTATTTTTGAATTTGTGTGTATACGTGCCTGTGTCTTGTCCCTGTGTGATGAGCACGCCTGTGGCGGCCAGAAGAGGATGCTGAACCTCTGGAAGTGGAGTTTCTGGGGCTACCTGATGTGGGTCCAGGAAGTGAACCAACTCCTCTGAAAGAGCAGCAAGTGCTCAATGACTGAGCCATCCCTCTTTCTGTCTAGTCCTTGTTTATTATGAGTTTTGAGATGTCTATGTATCCCAGTCTAGCCTTAAACCTGTCATCCCCCTTCCTCCTCCCTGGCGTTCTGAGATTTCCAGTATGTGATGCCAGACCCAGCTGGGCCTTATCTAGGTGTCACAGGCTTAATTTAACCCACTAATTATTTTCAGGCTGCTGCTATTTTTATTTTATTATTATTATTATTTTAAAGACAGGGTTCACTAGGGCCTGGAGAGATGGCTCAGCAGACAAAAGCACTGGCTGCTCTTCTAGAGGTTCGATTCCCAGCAACCACACGGTGGCTTATAACCATCCACAATGAGATCTAATGCCTTCTTCTGTCTTACAAGACAAAGCAGTCACAAACACAAATACATATATCTTTAGAAAAAGACACTGGGCGTGGTGGTGCACGCCTTTAATCCCAGCACTTGGCAGAGGAAGGCGGATTTCTGAGTTCGAGGCCAGCCTGCTCTACAGAGTGAGTTGCAGGACAAACCCTGTCTCGAAAAAACCAAAACCAAAAAAAGACAGGGTCTCATTGTGTAGCACCGGCTGGCATCAAATTTATATTCCTCCTACACGCCTCACACTTTGCCAGAATTAATGTGTGTGCCCAGTTCCCACCAGTTCTTTTAGTGGTGTATGTGGGAGTTAGAATGTGGAATCAATATATCACCATTAACTACAATCACTATGCTGTACATCAGATTCCCCCAAATTCAAAGCTGAAAGTTTCTTTCCTCAGTAACCTGTCACTTCCTTACCAGCACAACCTCAGCCCCCAACTGCTTCTGTCAGTCTGTCTGAATTCCACATAAGTGAAATTATATACTGTCTGTATCTCTTCATCCGACTTAACCCATGGAGTGTGATTTCCCCCTGGTCATTAGTGCAGATACAAATGAGACTTTCTTTCTTTCTTTCTTTCTTTCTTTCTTTCTTTCTTTCTTTCTTTCTTTCTTTCTTTCTTTCGTTTCTTGGTGTAGCTCTGGCTGTCCTAGAACTCACTCTGTAGACCGGGCTGGTCTGAACTCAGAGATCCACCTGCCTCTGCCCACCAAGTGCCAGGATTAAAGGTGTGCGCCATCACTGATAGGCAGTTTCCTTCATTCTGCACTAGAGTATTCTGCATTAGATAAGTAACAGTCAAGCTTTCTTTACATGTTCATTTATTAATGGGCCCCTTAGGACGGGTATGTGGCTGTCAGGAATAATGATGTAATGAGAAGGCTGGTCTGGAATTAACTCCCCAGCTGATCTACTGACCTCAAAGGTACAGCAATCCCCCTGCCTCTGCCTCCTAAGGCTGTGATTACAGGTGTGGCACTCTAGCCTCTCCTGAGTTGCTAATAATAGTACTCTAGCCTTCTAAACCCACTGTTTCGGGTTTAGCCCTGAAGCCATTTACAACAAACGAAAAAGTTGCATGCCTTAAAAAAGGCTAAGGGGTCAAAAAGATGGCACCACAGTTCAGAATATTGACTGCTCTTCCAGAGGACCCGGGTTTGATTCTCAGCACCCACAAAGTGACTTACAACCATCTGAAATTACAGATCTAGGAAATCTATCAACCTCCTCTGGCCTCTACAGGCAACGAGAATGCATTCTATACACAAACAAACATGCAACCAAAACACTCAGACACATAAAATATCATAAAAAGACATTTCAAGAAGTCTTCAATGGAGCCAAGTGTAGCGGTGCAGGCTGTAATCACTGCACTCAAGGGCCAGTGGGGGAAGGACTGTTTGAACAATCCTCTCTTCCAACAAAAACAACAAAATTGCCGAGAGAGAGAGAGAGAGAGAGAGAGAGAGAGAGAGAGAGAGAGAGAGAGAGAATAGGAGACAAGAGAATCCAAGAAATAGCTGAGTTCATAAAGGACTTGGCTTTGATAGCTTGAGAACCTAAGCTCAGATCCTCAGAATCTACGATAAAAATGTCCAGCATTGTGGTGCCCTTGTAATCCTGGAGACTGCAAAATGGGAGGACGGTAGAGATGCTCCAGAGGTCACTGGCCAGCTAGTTTCAAGCCAAGTTCCTTGTCACTGAGGGACCCTGTCTCAAACAAACAAACAAACAAACAAACAATTAAAAGTATGTATGGAGGCGCTGTAAATAAGATTCCCTGGGAACCAGTTAAATATTATTAAATATAATATTTATTATTGCCGCCATAACAAATCCCCTTTACCCCTCAGTTAAGTGAACTACAAAGCACACAGAGCTAGGACTAGGGCTATAGTTCAATGGTAGATTGTTGCCTCTCATGCATGACATAATATGTCCAGTACCCAGTACTGCCAAGCCAACTGCTAGGGAGCCGAGTATGGTGTGCAATAGGTGTAATCTCAGCACTTGGGAGGATCTGGAGTTCAAGGCCACCCTCAGCTATAGAGCAAGTCCGAAGCTAGCAGAGCTACATCAGAGTCTGTCTAAAAAACAAAACCCCCTACTTCAAAACAAAAGTCTGACCTTACAGTTCAGTAGGTTAGAGGTCCACCCAAGTCTCTGGACTGAAGCCTGGGTGTCACAGGGCTGTGTTTCTTCTGTTTCTGGTCTTTTCCTCACCTCCAGGGGATGGCCAGCCACAACCCGAAAGCCATCCACATTCATTCTTCTTCCCTTCCTTCCAGCATCCCGGGCCCTCTGACATCAGCTGGGAAGGACCATCAGTTTTAAGGGCAGGCGTGATTAGACTGGGCCTTGCTGGATAATCCAAGATAAGCTTCTAATCTCCAAACCTTTGATCACACCTGCGTTTGCCTTTTTAAATACCGTGTGTGTGTGTGTGTGTGTGTGTGTGTGTGTGTGTGGCGGTGAGGGGGATAGGAAATGGTCATTTCTTCAGCTGGAAGTTCTGCCTGCCTGGACTGAATACTGTGTGGCATGTGTGGGTCTGGGGGACAGAAGTGAATGAGACAAGGTCTGTCCTCTGAGGCTAGAGTGACAAGCGAGAGCCAATTACAAAAGCTCTCATAGACTTTCTTCAGAAGTTTAAATTTGAAGTTATTGGAAGTCATCTGATCATTTAATTTTATTTTAGTTTTTTTTTTTTTTGAGCACATACTATATGCCAGGGCACTGTTGGGTTTTTTGGTTGTTGTTGTTGTTTTCGTTTTTTGTTTGTTTGTTTGTTTGTCTTCTTCTTCTTTTTCTTTTCTTTCTTTCTTTCTTTTTCTTTCTTTCTTTCTTTTTTTTTTTTTTTTTCGAGACAGGGTTTCTCTGTGTAGCCCTGGCTGACCTGGAACTCACTCTGTAGACCAGACTGGCCTCAAACTCAGAAATCTGCCTGCCTCTGCCTCCCGAGTGCTGGGATTAAAGGCGTGTGCCACCACGCCAGGCACCAGGGCACTGTTGTAGGCTTCATGAATATACAGAAGTTTCAAAACTACAGTAAGGGTTGTTTATGATGACACATGCCAACTAATCCCCTTCCAGGATCTCTACCCAAAAAATGCCTGGTTTACTAACAGGATTACATAGTGAAAGATTCAATCTCAAAATAATGATGATGATGATGATGATGATGATGAAGAAGAAGAAGAAGAAGAAGAAGAAGAAGAAGAAGAAGAAGAAGAAGAAGGAGGAGGAGGAGGAGGAGGAGGAGGCAGTTCTTAGCATTAGCACAAGGTCCCTAAATCTAAGAAAAGGATTTTAAACTTTTTAAATAATAATTCTTATTCTTATTCTTATTCTTCCTCTCCTCCTCCTACTCCTCTTCCTTCTGGTTTTTCAAGACAGGATTTCTCTGTAAGATTGATTGATTGATTGATTGATTGATTGATTTTATGTGAATACACTGTCTCTCTCTTCAGACACCCCAGAAGAGGGCATCAGATCCCATTACAGATGGTTGTGAGCCACCATGTGGTTGCTGGGAATTGAACTCCATCTCTCCAGCCCAAAAGCCCTTTTCTTTATCCTTCTGCTGAACCTGTCCTGAAGACCGGCAACTCTGACTCAGTGTTATACATCCGGGTGTCTAAGTGCCACAGATGAAAACATTCAAATAGTATCTGCATCATCGTCCAAAAATACCCAGCACTAGCTGTGGCCTCTGTGCTAGCTGTAAGCAGCTGCGGGCCTCCATCCCTCTTGGTGCTGGGGTGGGGTTAAGCCAGGGTCTTGTGTAAACTGAGCTATGTACTCCCTCATTGCTTTCTATGGTCATTTCAAACTTAACCACTTTCTTTATATCTTCAATTCTATCTCTTGTTTGTTTTGTTTTGTTTTTCAAGGCAGGGTTTCTCTATGTAGCCCTGGCTGTCCTAGAATTTGCTCTGTAGTCCAGGCTGGCTTCAAACTCACAGAGATCTGCCTGCCTCTGTCTCTCAAGTGCTGGGATGAAAGGCATGTGCCACCACAACCAGCTTTCTATAATATTTTTACTCTTTTTGTCTCAGCAGAACTCTTAAAGATCAAGTAGCAACTATTTTTTTCTTCAGGGTATAGCCTCAAGACTTACTGCTCTCCAAATCCATCTGCCTGTGAGTCTCTCCAAGCAACTTTGTACCAAACTCTTGGGCCATCTCCCTCCTCTTTGGGACAGTTTGCATTTTCTTCCCTTTGCTCCCTGGTCTTAACTCTCAGCATGTGAACAAGTTTCTTTCTTGTCTTAAAAGAAATCAGGAGGCAGAGGCAGGCAGAATTCTGAGTTCGAGGCCAGCCTCGTCTACAAAGTGAGTTCCAGGACAGCCAGGGCTATACAGAGAAACCCTGTCTCGAAAAACCAAAAATAAATAAATAAATAAATAAATAAAATAAAAATTAAAAAAAAAAAAGAAGACCAAGCCAAGGGTGTTGGCTCAGCACTTAGGGGACAGGGGCGGTACAATCATGAATTTGAAGCCAGCCTGGACTACATTGCAAGATCAAATGGCAGTCTGAGCTACATGGGGAAACCTGTGCCAAACAACACCACCATCCTTGACCCTTCATGTTCCTTTGTGTTTCTCCTCTAGTTTTTAAGCTTCTAGAACAAGTTTTTCACTCATCGAGCCACCAAAACCTGATTTAGCTCTCACAGGCTTCTTTTCCTCTTCAGTCACTAGCGATGCCCACAAGGCTTGTATCCATCCGTTCCATTTCATCCTCAACGAAAACAAAACACTATTCTCCCTCAAATACTTTAGAATGGTGAACTCGCCTTTTTTGGGGGGGCGGGGGGTTAAGACTGAGTTTATTATTCTGTATATGCTTGTGGGATGGTGTGCACATGCATATGGATGCCTGCAGAGGCCAGGAGAAAGCAGCAGCTCTCCCAGAGTTACACACCACACCGGTTGGGGTGCTTCTGCCTCCCAGGTGCTGGATTGAGGGTCTGCACCCCCAGACCTGGCTTGTGGACTCCCCTTTTGTACTGCTTTAGTCCTCGCTGTCCTGGAACTCACTCTGTAGACCAGGCTGGCCTCGAACTCAGAAATCTGCCTGCCTCTGCCTCCCAAGTGCTGGGATTAAAGGCGTGTGCCACCACGCCTGGCTTCAAATTCTCATTCTACTAGACAGCTCTCCTCTTTGTGAGCTCTCCCCAGTTTCTACCTCTACCAACCTAGGAAGGCTTTAGCCCTTGTCTCCTGGAAAACTGCTCGGGTTTCTTACAGAGTTCATGCAAATAAGGGGGCGGGATCAAAGGCCCCATATGTTTTATAAAGACCTTTCTGACTTTGACAGGCTGAAATGGTAGGATTTTAAATATTTCCTTGTGGCAAGGCAAGGGATACTTAACAGATGTTTCCATAGGAGCCTTAGCTGGAGAGCAGAGGGCATCAGAGCTGAGACACCTAAGGGGTACTGAGGAGGAAGGCTGAATCCCAAAGTGACTGGCAAGAAAGGAAAATAGCAAAGAGCAAGTTCCTGGTTGAAGAAAGTGTACTTGGAGATCCGAGCCCCTAGTGATTATGCAAGCGGAGCTGGCCAGTACTGGGTAGAGCCGTTAGGAAAATGCTTGACACAGGTGCTTTAAGGGAGGTGCCTGGAGAAAATTACACAGTTTCAAAGTTTGCTTCCTACCTTAATAGGGTTGGAGGCTTCTCTACTTCTCCTCCCCACTCAGGTTGGAAGACCACCCTTGAGCAAACGCGAGAGAAAAGTGCCAACACAGCCTCCCCACCTGCACCTCCCCCATGAAGGTGGTAGTTCTTTAGAGCATCCCTATCATGCATAATTATGAGAGGAAAATTTCGAACCGATAACTGAACGCTCAGCCCGAGTCGCTTCCAATAAGGTGATCTGGCTTGTTTCACCTGACCCAGAGGAAGGGGTTCCAGCCTGGAAAACGACGACAATCTGCTAGCGGGAAGTGGGACTGCTGGCCCCCGGGGTCTGCTCAGGACGCCGCACACGGTGCGGAGGCGGGAGCGGGGAGGGGGAGGGGAAGGGGGGAGAGGAAGAGGGGAGGGAGGGGGCCCCTGTTCCCGCCGCCCCGCCCTCTGGCTCCCGCGACTAGGCGATTCGGCGTTGCGGCTGTTGCCGGCGGCCTGGGCCGCGGTCCTGGCTGGAGCCGGTGAGCCTCGCGCGCCGTGCAGTGCGCCGGCTGTCCGGGAGATGGCTTCTCCCCGCTCGCTCGCCGTTCGCGCTATTGTCTCACCCGGGGCTGCCTGACTGCGAGCTCGTGCACGCTCTCGGCAGACAGCACCGGGCCCGGGACCGGCCCCCCACGCCCGTTGCTTGCCCGTGTGTCTCCTGCCGCGGGGATCCCAGTGCCCGCGCGGTGCGGGCGAAGGGAGCAGGCGACACTGGACATCACGCGGGGGCTGGAGCCGCCTGGAGCTTCCGAGCGAGCCGGGTCGGCGGAGCCCTAGACACCC
Source organism: Mus pahari (assembly GCF_900095145.1). NCBI lineage: Eukaryota > Metazoa > Chordata > Mammalia > Rodentia > Muridae > Mus > Mus pahari. The sequence goes on from NC_034594.1 coordinate 107,291,149, forward strand.
AGCCACGACAGTCAGGGTGTCGCGGCAGAACCCGCGGCCAGCGCAGGTAAGAAGAGCATGCGGCGGGGAGGACGACCCCGGGGCTGCGGAGCTCCCTCTTAGTCCGGGCGACGTGGGCAGGGCTCCCGCCCCGAAGCGCCAGCGCCGGGGCCAACAATGGCAGGGCCGAGAGCCCAACTGGGTCCTCCGAGCACGGCAGGTTGCTCGCCCCCGCCCCACGGCTCGCCCGGGACTCGCGGCCTCGGCGGGCTAGCAACCGCCTCCTCCGGAACACACTTCCCGGGTGCAGCTGCAAGGCGAGCTGGGACCAGGGGACCGCTTTGGAGTCGATTTGTTTATTAGTTTGTTTAAGAGCAAAACCTGTCCTGGAGTGGGGGTGGTGGGAGTGGTGCCTCCCTGTGCAGCCGGGGTGAAAAGTCAGCGTCCAACCTCGGGACTGTATACATTTTCGGCCAGGCGGAGGGTAGGGTTGGCCTTATAAGGATACTGCAGAAGCAAAAGACCGAAAGCTTGCAGGAGGGACTAGGACCTTCAGGCCCGAGTCCCAGGCCCTCAGGGAAAGTGCTCCTCTCCTGGGCAGTACTTGCCCCTCATTTTTCAGTTTTATACAGCTGCAGCTTTGGTGCGATGATAGAAGCTGAACGCTCCAGCAAAGCTGCCAAGCTGGGGTGGGTGGGGTGAGGAGTCCAGGGGTTTGGCAGGCTTCTGGGGTGTGGAAAGAGGTTACCAAATGTATGAGGATAGTGCATACACCCTTGTTGTGCAGAGGTTGAAGTGTCTGGACTCTGCCATGGCTCTTACTCCTTCAAGGCTAACCTGGCCCTACATCTCACTTCCCTTTAGGTATCTTTGTGGTTTCCTTATCCCAGCCCACCAGTCATATTTAGGGTGAAAGTCCTATTTATTGTCTCTGGTTGCCCTGGTGTTTTTATTCAACTTGGTCAGAGAGTTCTGCAGTCTGGACTGATGGACCCTAGCAGGCCTTTTTGATTCCTTAGCTGGCAGCTAGCTACCTGGGCTACAGTAGTGGGCTGATACAGCCCCTGCTTTCTCTAAACTACCTGCTCGTCTGGGACGTGGCCAAGCAGATGTAAGCAATGTGCACCGAATTCCAGCCCCAAACCAACCCTGAATGAAAACTTACTCAGTTTGCTCCCACTAGGCCTTGGAAAGAGAGACATGGCAACCCTGACCCACAAATATTCTCCCTCTTTCCAGCTGCAGCTCCTGGAACCCAGTCAGCGAACCTGACGCTCCTTCAGAGCCTGGCAGTCCCACTCGGGGGCTGTGTCCATGGAAAAATTCAGTTGAGGCACATTTTATAACCCTGCCTGACAGCCTGCAGTGTCTGAGGAGACGGTGGCTTTGAACAAGAGCCCTGGGCCCAGACTGGCTGCTTCTCCTTTGGCTTTTGTTAAGCCCAAGGTTTGGCTCGTGTAGCTCAGAGCTTACTTCTGAGTGCATGGGTGTGTATGTCTGAATCTGATCAAGCTCCCAGGCCTGGCCAGAGGGCAGCCTATCCATTTTCCTTTCCACTGGAACACTGGGTAAGGGAAGGACAGTTTATTTTGGGCTCTATGCATTTTCATTTTTTTCTGGGGTGCTCCTTTGGATTTGCCTGTTGGTCTGGAGTATATCTTTTTTTTTTTTTTTTTTTTTTGCCATGACCTAATTGTGCTCCTACAGAAGCTGCATGCCTTGCAGACCCGTAGGTCTCTTTGCAGTGTCCTGCCCCCGTATTTTACAGGTGTTGTGTGCGCTGTAGGGAGCACTGCAGAGAAAAATGGAGGCATCTCTGTTTCTTTGGGGATGGTGTAGCTAATCACAAACTTCAGTCACCTCCAGGATGTACACTTAGTCCCCACAATGTGGAGCAGTAGCAAAATGAATGTGAGGCGCGGTTTTGAGTGAGTCCGGGCGAGACTTACGTTTCAGACCAGTGACCGTGAATTTCATTTTCATATCTGTAAAATGGGAGGGATTGTTTTAAATACATTACCCAAATGCAATTATGTGTGCAAAGATGATCAGAAAACTGCAAAGCATTTCACAAATATTAGCTAGAGCATCCATGCTAAGAGAGGAAGACCAGTCAGGGGTGTAGCTGGGGTAGGGAACATCCCAGAACCTTTCCTTCTTTGAGTGAGGGAAGCATGGTGTGATAATGTAAATACTATTCCTTGTGTGTTCCTCTTTAAATAGAGCTGACAGATGGGAACTGGGAGAGAAAGACTATTTAGTAGTTGTAGGGGATTGGGAGAAAGACTGTCCAAAGGCTGCCTACTGCCTGCAGATAGGGCAATGCTGACCTGGCAAAAAAACATAATAGCTAACACATCCTGGTGTCAACCAGTGAATACATGACAGAGGTGGGCTTTGAAGCAGGCAAGCTCCCTGCAGACCCTATGCTCATAGCTCAGCATCACTACCAGAGATAGAGAACAGGCAGGCAGCCGAGATACAGAATATAGCTGTTATAGATTCCCTAAATCCCCAAAAGATGGCACCAGACTGGATCCCACCTTAGATGAGAAACTTCTCAAAGACAGGCCCGGGAAGATGCTTCACACACCCAGCCTGGCACTGCTGAGCGTCCCTTAATCCCCTGTCTTTAGGAAGTGGAAGAGCGAATGTGAGAAGTCCTGGCCTCCCATGTCACTTGCTTTCCCTGTCAGGATAACCAGATCAAGGCATTTTGTTGTCTGGGCAACTCTGGTAGTAGATTTGGGCTTAGGAGGCTCTGGAAAAATGAGGACAGCTTCATTGTTTTAGTTCCTCATGTTCTAGCAACACCAACCATCAGATTATTTTATTACTACTTCGTAACTGTAAGTTTGTTACTATTAGGAACTGTAATATAAATATTTGATATGCAGGATATCTGATATTCTGCCCTCGTGAAAGGATCACCGAAGGGGTCGTGATTCTAGGTTGAGAACCAAAATTTTAGTGTTATTTGTATTGGATTCATTTGGTGTGCGTGTGTTCGTTCATGCGTGTGGGGGTATGGGTGTACATATATCATGGCATGCATGTGGAGGTATCTGTCCTTGCCTCTCAGCTTGTTTAAGACTGTGTCTCTTTGCCCAGGAGTAAACCAAAGCCCCTCCTGGAGATCCTGCTGTTTCTGCTTCCGTTGCCCAGCACTAGAGAATCATCAGCTTTTACCTGAGAGATCTCTGTCCAGACAGGCCTCAGGACAGCACTGCAAGGGACCCCCACCCCTAATTGAGCCCCTGGTGTCTGGTTTTGTAAAATAAATGTGAGGGGATGATTCTTTGGGTGTTTGTTTTGTTTTGTTTTGTTTTTTGTTTTTTTTTTCGAGACAGGGTTTCTCTGTGTAGCCCTGGCTGTCCTGGAACTCACTCTGTAGACCAGACTGACCTCATACTCAGAAATCCGCCTGCCTCTGCCTCCCCCCCCACCCCCCCCCCCCGAGTGCTGGGATTAAACACCAGGCGAGGGGATGATTCTTATCTCTCGTGATCATACAGAGTGTCAGAGCTGAGACTGACCTCCTTGAAGATGACCTCCTGGAGAAATGGCTTCAGGGTCACCACTTTGCTAGCAGCACCAGGGCTCAGAACAGAACCTGCTCTTCTGCTCCTTCAGCTTGCGCTTCAGCCAACCCTGTCGCTGACTTCCTTGTTGGGAAATTCCCCTCAGAACCTAGGGAATAGCATTTACTCACCCTGGTTAAGCAGACTTAGAACTCTAGTCGCTGTTCCTCTATCCTGAGAACCCCCTAGAGGATGCCTCACATAGTATCAAATTTCAATGAGAAGTCATCACTCACTTGCCTCTTTGGAAATACATCACCTCACAGTACCTGTAGCACCCCCACCCCACCCCATTCTTGTCTGAGTGCGTGCACGCGCGCGCGCGCGCGCGCCCGCGCACACACACACACACACACACACACACACACACACACACACACACACACACTATACCTTCTTCCAAACAATGCAGAAGCATTCCCTTTCCTGGGGCTTCTCATCCCCAGTCAGAGACACTAAGAGTTGCTCTCCCCACAGGCTACTTTTTTTTCTTCTTCTTTGTTTGAGACAGGGATTCACTAGCCCCGGCTGACCTCAAACTTACTATGTAACCCAGCCTGGCCTTGATCCACCTTCTGCCTCCAGAGTGCTGGGATTCAAGGCGTGTGCCACCACACCTGCCCGAGGATTCTTAGCAACTATACTTTGAACCCACAAAGAAAGGAAAACAAACAAACAAACAAACAAACAAACAATGCCCTCGGGCAAAGGTTCAAGTCCACAGAAAAGTGGGAGCTTATGCTAAATGATGCCACCCAAGTCTTTCCATTTGTAACGTTCACACCATCATCTTGGGGCCCTCTCCCTGTTCCACAACCTCAGAGGAAATGGCTGAGGAGACTGGAAATGAAACGGTTTCCCTTTTACAGGAAAAAGACCAGACTTAGCAAGATTAACATACTCAAGTGAGGAGAAGTCAGGTATGCTGCCTGCTGCCTTTCTTTCTTTCTTCCTTCCTTCCTTCCTTCCTTCCTTCCTTCCTTCCTTCCTTCCTTCCTTCCTTCCTTCCTTTCTTTCTTTCTTTCTTTCTTTCTTTCTTTCTTTCTTTCTTTCTTTCTTTCTTTCTGTGTGTAAGTGTACTACATGTGTGCCAGGTGCCTATGGAGGTCAGATGAAGGCATCAGATTTCTTGGAACTAGAGTTAGATGGTTACAGGCCATCACATACGAGCTGGGAATTGAACCTGGGTCCTCTGTAAGAGCAGCCAATGCTGCTATCTGCTGAGCCATCTCTCCAGCCCTGGTTTATGTCTTTAACACCATCATAGTGCTTGGGAGACTGAAGCAGGAGGATTACCTCACATTCAAGGATAGTTGGAGATACAGAGGGATTTCCAGGCTAGCCTGGGCTATAGTGTAAAACCCTGTTTCACACAAACAAAAAATGCATTAGTGGGCTGGTATCCATGAAAATGCTTTCTAGCTGTAAATCCCTGTATGAGTAAAAGTTGCTTTATTTTAACCACTAGTGTGGTACCACATATGAGTGTGTAAGGAAATATAAAGATTTTGGAGATGCTTCAAAGAGACCAATAGCAGGGGGACTGAGCTCGGGCTCCTTCGTAGAAGGAGAGTGGGTGCTGGAGGAGTGGAGGAACCACTGAGTAGCAGCATGTGAGAAAACCTAGAGGCCTAGAAAATGCTTAGTAAATGTCAGGGCCTTTCCCCCCCCCCCTTTTCCTTTTTTTCTTTTTCTAGAGACAGGGTCTCTCTGTGTAGCCCTGGATGTCCTGGAACTCACTCTCACCAGGCTGGCCTCAAACTCAGAAATCTGCCTGCCTCTGCCTCCCAAGTGCTGGGATTAAAGGCGTGCGCCACCACTGCCTGGCAAATGTCAGGGCTTAGGGGGACATGAAAGAACAGGGCTAGGACTCTAAATGGAAACCCTTGAGTACCTGATAAATAAGGGGAGAGACAATTTTTTTTTAATTAAAATAATGATCTGTTTCTGCATTTGTATATATGTGCACATATGCACAGATCCCAGTGGAGGCCAGAAGGAGGCGCTGGAGCCCCCCAAGCTAGAGTTACAAGCAGGTGTTAGCTGTGGGTGCTAGAAGAGACCACCTCTCCAGTCCCCTGTTTTCTTTAGTTAGTTAGTTAGCTAGCTAGCTAGTTTGTTTGTTTATGACAGGGTCTCATATACCAGACACCTTGAACTCACTATGTGACTGAGGCTGGCCCAGAACTCGTGACCTGACCCTCTTGCCCTGAGCTCCTAAGTGCTGCAGGCCTGTACCGTCATGCCCAGCACTGGGTTATTTGCTTTGTGGTAAGGGATCTAAAAGTTGAACATAGGGTGCTTGTTCTTTTTGGCTGGTTGGTTGGGTTTTGAGAGATGGTCTTACATAGAGTGCAGGCTGGCCTCAAACTCCTCATCCTCCTGCCTCTCCTTCTCCAGTGCTGAGGTTTGCAGGTGTGTGCCCACATGCCTGGTTAGGCCCTTTTTTGAGTGACCTGGCCAAGTGAAGTATTCTAGGGTGGGTAAAGGGAGAGCGTGGTGTGTGTGTGTGTGTCTGTGTGTGTGTGTGTTCCAGAAGGACTGCCACATCAGTGTGAGCATTTGGTCCAATGCAATGAATCTGGGTTTCCTTGTGAGCCTGGGCTTCCCCTGTCGGTTGGAGAAGAGGGGAGGATGGTGAATTTTGGGTTCACACGAGTTTCATTTGAATTCTTGATCCTATCGTTTCCTGGTTGTGTGACCTTGGGCAGGTTGTTTAATCCCTTTCCTGTTTTATAGTTTCCTCACCCGTAAAATAAGTATAAAAATATCCACATTTAAGGACTTTGTAGGGATCAATAAGACAACACCTAGCATAAAATCCCAGAGGAGTAAAAGGCCAGTTTCCTTCTTTCTTCCACAGCCTCTGGACCCCTCCCCCAGCTGCTGACAAAACACATGGGCACTTGTATGTCGTGGAGGTATTTCCCTGGCTCTGTCGATTTCCTTGCTCCTGTGTGCCTGGCCTTCAGTCACACCCTGGGTACATGCGCCCAAGCTGCAAGCTATATTAGCTCAGCGGATCCGCGCTGAGAAAGTCCTGTGCCTGCTGCTTCTCTGGAGACCCTGGATGAGGGTCCCATTAAGCAGGTTCTTATATGAGTATGCTCTGCTGAGCCAAGTGGACCCCCTTCGGCTGAGTGGCCCTTTTACTGAGTGTAGATTTAGGCTCTTTCTCCCTGGGGACCTTCTTATGCAAATTGGGGGATGGCAGATGGGAAGAAGGTGTCAAGCCTTCTACAGAAGAAGTAGCACCAAACTGCCTGACACCTCCCTCCCACGCCCATCCCTGTCTTCTTTGAAATTTACTGCAGAGACTTGAGACAGTCTCTCGAACACCTTCAAGGTGGGGATTCTGTTCAGTGGTCGCCAGGGCTCACCGAGCAAGCATGCATGGCATATATACCTACAGAGCATAAGGAGATTGAGAGCAGGAAGACTAGAAGAAGGAGCTGGGAGAGGGTCTAAGGCCTTTGAGTGGTAAGTAGGACTAGAAAGAGATGGAGAAAGTAAGTGTGTGTGTAAAGTGGGGTAACAGTGCCCAGCCTTTGAAGTCTGATTCAGGTGTAGATGGGAATCAGGGCTTGGGCAGGCCCTGCCCTTGTGTACCTACAGATGAAAGGGTTAAATAGGAACTAACCTGTCATTGACACGTGGCTCAAAGGTTAGGGGCCCTGAGGATCTCCAGGAGAGACTGCCTCATCTCTTAGGCCTTGTACTCCTAATGGGGGCTTTTCCCCTATTGGAATGGATGTAGTTGAGTTCTTGCTCAACTCTCTGGTTATTGACTTAGAGCTGGGAGACTGCTGCACAGCCCTTGGGGAAGATCTGGTGGCCACCTGGATGAGGCTGGGGTTGAAGGGGTCAGTGACTCCAAGAGACTACATGACAAGCAGTACAGTCCTAGGTCATCCTAGAGAGAGCAAGAGATTGTGGGCTCAGGAGCGGAGAGCACAGAGACTTGCTAACCCACCATCAGTCTCTGATGGGTGATCATTTCTCCCACCAAGGTTTCCAGGGCCAAGTGGGCTGGGCGCTCTCCTTCCTCAGCCCTTTAAATGCAGATTTCCCTGGAGGGGGTCACTTGGCCTCTGACACCCCTGTGTGAATTAGTATCTGAGGGTATTTGTGGTATTCGGGTTTAATGGAGACTTTTTTTTCTTCTAAGTGACAGATGCAAGCCGGTTGACCTTCTTTTCTCACGCCTGTTGTTCTCCTTGTCTGTGTTGATGCTGTGGTTTCCTCTGGCCTTCCTGGACCAGGAAATAAGTAACTAGCCATTTCTGGCACTCACAAGAGGTCCTGGAATCCTCTGGGGTCTGTACTTTCCTGGAAGTCTGTTTCCCTGGGTGCTCCACCTATAGGCCAGAGCTGGGGTGCAGAGAAGCATGAAACTGCATGGGAAGGGCCATGCCTGCTGCCCCTGAATCTGGGGTGGCTATTTATCTTTTTTCTTTTTTTCCAGAGTCAACCTACTTTTCTCAGATGTCTTTGCCAGTGACACCAAGAATGTAGCCTCAGAGTCTGAGCCATCTCTCTCTCTCTCTCTTCCTCTTAGGAGGCTGATGGGGGAGGAAGGGAGATGGGTATGTGTGTGTAGCTGTAGATTCTGAAAGTGGGGGTGTTGGAGGAGTGGGGGGATGCAGAGTGATTGAGAGGTGGGGGTGTAGGGATTGTGAGGCAGGATGAGTATAGAGTGTCATGGGGGAGGGTGTGGGGTGAGCGTGGGGTAGGAGGAGATGCAAAGAATTTGTGTAGGGCAAGAAAGGTGTGTGGGGGATGAAAGAAGTTTCAGGAAAGTTTATGTGATTCTTACAGCTCAGGTTGCTTGGAATGAGTGCCGTCTACCAGGGACTGATGTGAAGAATGTCTTCACATGGACTGGATATACGCCACTGTGTAAGCACATGGCTACAGTGCTGATTTGGAAATGTTGTCCAGGGAGGACAGTGAGCAGGGCCTGGGGACACGTGGGATAACGTTTCCTACCCAGGAGAGAAAGAAGCTGGCTTCTGGCATGGCATCCAGGCTGTTTAATCCCTCTTTTGGTTCTCAGGGATGATGGCTTAACCCCACAGCCTTTTTCTGCTTAACTTACAGGGCCAAGCCAGTGGCAGACAGCTGCTGGCAGCCCACCGCCCACACAGCTCACCACTGCCCACTTCAGACTTACAGGCAGTCACCCCTGCCCTTCATACAGATAGGACTACTACTGGGGGATGTCTACTGGCTTTCTTTAAAAAAAAAAGAAAAAAGATTTACTTATTTATTTTATGTATATGGGTACACTGTAGCTGTACAGATAGATGGTTGTGAGCCACCATGTGGTTGGTGGGACTTGAACTCCACCCCGTTAGCTCCGGCCCTGCTTGCTCCAGCCCAAAGACTTATTTATTATTATTTGCAAGTATACTGTACCTGTCTTCAGACACACCGGAAGAGGTCATCAGATCTCATTATGGATGGAATTGAACTCAGGACCTCTGGAAGAACAGTCAGTGCTCTTAACCGCTGAGCCATCTCTCCAGTCCGCCTACTGGCTTTCTTTACTCTATGTACCTGATCATTCCGAGTCTCACTCCAAGAGGCTCCTAGTCCCAGAGTCTGGGTATTTGCTTGCACAGGAGCAGAGTCATCTCCTCATCAGGTCTATGGCTCCTTTCCCACCCTGCAGCAGCTCAGTGGGAGCCTTACTCTCCTCTCCTGTCACAGACAAGAAGATTCTATGTAGAAGGGAGATTAACTAAGAAAGTTGTTACAAGAACACCCTCAAGAAACTGTTACAATCCGATGAGTAAGAAGAGGAAGTCCACCTTCCAAAGAAGGTCCCATAGACACTGCTGTGTGTCCTCTGGCTCACCCTAGGTCTGTGCAATTGTCCCAACATTCGTTCCCACCCCACCAGGGGATGGATCTAATTTGACATCTTCAATGCTCTCTCCTTGCTCTGAGCCAGCTCTAATGGCTTTGCACAGCCATGGGGACTTGGAAACCACCATTACCACAGTGTGATGGATGCTGTACTCTGTCTGCCTCTTGTTCGTCCCTCTGGGGAAGCCTCCAGTCCAGTCCAGCAGGGTGTCTGTCTATCCTCTGCCCTGGCTGGAGAGGAACAGCTATAACCTGTTGAAAAGACCCAGGAAAGAATCCTAGAAAACTGGGTTCCATAGTGTGTGAGCTGGGAACCTGAACATAGGCTGGAGGTGGTGGGCGGTGGTCTAGGTTTTTATAGGAGGCCTCAGTTTGCATGAAGCAGACAGGGTTGATGCTGAGAAGGGAGATGGCTGGTATCGAGGCAGAGCATAAAGAAGAGCCCCTGTGTCCTGTTCCCCCAGTACCTGTCCTCTGTCCGCCTCCAGAGCACAGCCTCTGTGTCGCACAGTACCTATGAGACAAGGGCTCCCCACTGCCACTGTATGGAAATAGCTTGGTGGTTTGGGGAAGTAGGGATGGGGTGGTGTGAGTTGCATGGATGGGACCCAACAGTCCCCTCTGCTGGAGGCCATGTTTGGTAAGCGTGGTCCTCATGGGAAGGCCCTGCACTCCTTAGAGGAACCTGAGGCTGGCCTGAAGGAGACTAAGCTTGTTTTGGGGGCTTTGGAGAGGGAAGGGAGGGAGCAGAAAGCAGGCGCCATGGGACCAATGAGCCAAAGGAGGCTGCTTTAATTTGGCTAAAAGAACCACTTGAAAGGGAAATGATGGGCAACCTCATAGTAAGGGTTGAATGAACACTACAGAGAGAGAATATAGGCCAGGGAAGAGAATGACATTGGTGCATGCCATGGGGTGTGGACATATCTAAGTTAGGGTTATCATCGCTATGACGAAACATTATGACCAAAAGCAACTTAGGGAGGAAAAGGTTGGTCCTGCTTCCACTTCCAGATAGCAGTCCATCACTGAAAAAAAAATCAGGGTAGGAGCCTGGAGGCAGGAGCTGATGCAGAGGCCATGGAGGGTGCTGCTTACCGGCTTGCTCTCCAGGGCTTGCTCAGCCTGTCTTATAGAACCCAGGACCACCTGCTCAGGTTTGGTCGTCACCCACATCAAGCTGGGCCCTCCCCCCATCAACCATTAATTAAGAATATGTCCTATAGACTTGCCTGAAGCTTGATCTCACAAATGAATTTTCTCAGATAGCGTGTGTCAAAAACTAGGCTTAAATACAAAAGAAGCAGAGATTGAACCTTTTCGGTCTTGCTGTGGGAGTTGTTGGGTTCCTGGCAGGAGACCCAGGGATTTAATGATGTTCCCTATTCTTGCTGGAGTTAGAGAGGAACAGGAAGAGCAGGGCAGAAGGTGTGTGGTATGAGGTGTGGGACCTGGGCTCCTAACTGTAAAGCCAGTGTGATTCTGTGTGGGTATTGGGGATGGGTAGAGCCAGAGGTCTTCCTTGGAGGGAAAAATGGACCAAAGGGATTAAATCTTTATGGCGAGCCACATGTGCTGGGCCTTACCTGTAAGCTCAACATTTGATGGATCAAGTGTTCAAAACCAGTCTTGACTACGTAGTAAGTTAAAGGCCAGCCTGGGCCCTGTCTCAAAACCAAACCAAACCAAACCAAACCAAACCAAACCAATTGAGCAAACAACAAAAATCTATGTCCTCTGACCCCTGGATGACGTGTCTCCTAAGGGAGGTACTTCCTAAGACAGTGTAGTTCTCTTCCCTGAGTAAAAGCTACTAAAAGTGGGGGTGCTCGAGGCTGTGTGACCCCAAGCCCCTCCAAATTTTTACCATCTCCTTTGAGAGTTCTCCGTGTTCTTGCCCTGTGAGGTAGCTCAGGATATGAGGTGCCTCCCTGCTCCATGCCCCAAGGAGGGGTTGAATTATTTACATGTTTACCACCTTTGCCAGACCGAACGCTTCCTGGAATTACATGCCAGTTACCTGAAAGTCCCTTATAGTTGACGATTATCAGCACTACTGGGGTCAGTTCTGTGCTGTGGAATTTGGAGAGGAAACCACCCAGAACCCTTAGGTCCTCTGACTCTTGAGCAGCTCCGAACTACAGTGGAGTGGCTGGAAGCTCCTGTGCCTGCTGGCTGTGCAGTGCCTAGGGCCTCCCTCTCTGGCACAGGCTCACAGGAGGGAGGGCCTGCTTTCTCCCTGCTCTCTGACTCTGAACCATTGTGTGGTTCTGTCCTGGCTGCATTGCCCGTCTGCCTGTCCCTAGTCATTTGTGGGCCTCTGTATGACCTGAGTGTGTTGCCTGGTACTACTCGGACCCTGGCACGGATCGACGTGATCACAGGCACGTTCTCTTCCTTCACCATCTGACTGCCCTATCTTTGGGGGAAGTTGTCGTTTTATTCAGTTCTTGTCTTCCAAAGAACCCCTCACCTGTGGTGCCAAGCCAGCTGTACCCTTTGATCACTAGTGAAATACGTGCAGTTCAGGGACTCGCCCTGCTGAGTCAGAACTTCAGGCAAGTGGCCAGGAGTTTTTATATGTTGGAAACACTTTCCAGATAACAATTACAGGCATCCGAATGTGGACTATTGGACTGTGTAGGAGGCTATGTTGTCCTGTGAGTGTGACATTTTGTGGGTGTGCTAAGAGCGTTGTATTTACATACACTGCTCTGCTACTTAGGAGATCCAAGCTGAAGTATTGATAGCAGTACTTCGAAATGCTTAAGCAGAAAAAGAACACAGATTGGTGTGTGAAGACGGGGAGGGGAACCTGGCTGTCAGCACTTTCTCTCTTTTCTGAGACCTAACTGGCACCTTGCTCCTTGCCCTTTCCCTTCCAGTGCTGGGGATCCAATGCAAAGCCTCCTATACGCTGGGCAAGTCTTCCGCTACTCACCACACAGACAGGGCTTCTGTTTGCTTTTTAAAAGAATTCCTAGTACCCTTTACAACCAGTGGACCAGAGCAATTTCCAGTGTGTCTGCCCAGCAGAGGCTGGTAGGGAAGAAACTCCATTGGACAAGGGAGACTCAGGGGACATGAGGCTCTAGTTACTGGAATAGTTGGTCCCCACTGTTTCAGTATGACCTGACCTTCCCTTTTCCTCTCTGAGCCTTGCTTCCCCTTGGAGGTGGCAAGGATGCTGTCTCCGGGCTGTAGAGGGCACTTTGTATAGATGAACTCTTTGTTCATCTGTGCACGTCTCTGCCCTATCAGTGCCTACCCCAGCCCCATTCTGTGTTGGAAAGACCCTATCCAAGGATTCCATCTATGTTCCAGTCACCTGTCACCGTGTCTATAAAATCCTCACTACTAGACACGTCTGTCCTTATATTCTGATTCACAGCCATTCCCTGCGGAAGAATGTTAATTTGGAGGTTGAGGTTAGAGAGAGTAACTTGTAATTTTTTAAATCTTTACATGTTTATTTAGTTTGTTTTGAGACAGGGTCTCATGTAGTTCAGGCTGGCCTCAAATGCATTATATAACTGACTGGTTTTGAACTCCTGACCCTCCTGCCTGTATCTCTTGAGTCCTGGGATCACAGATGTGTGCCACTATGCCTGGCACAATTTTTAAAACTAGCTTTTCTAGTTAAATTTAATTTTGGATACAGTATTTTAATTAAAATTTTGTATATTAGTGTTTTGCTTGCATGTATGCCTATGCACCATGTGTCCAGTGCCCTGGAGACCAGAAAAGGATGTTGGATGCCATCGGAACTAGAGTTACAGACAGTTGTGAGCCACCATGTGGGTGGGTGCTGGAATTTGAGCTCGGGTCTTCGAGAAGAGCAGCCAGTGCCTTCGGCCCCTGAACCATCTCTCCAGTTCCGGAATACAGTATTTTAAGACCATTTTTAAGATTTGTATAAGGGGAGCTTGGCGTGGTGGCACACACCTTTAATCCCAGCACTCGGGAGGCAGAGGCAGGCGAATTTCTGAGTTCAAGGCCAGCCTGGTCTACAGAGTGAGTTCCAGGAGAGCCAGGACTACACAGAGAAACCCTGTCTCAAAAAAAAAAAAACAAAAAACAAAAACAAAAAAACAAAAAGATTTGTATAAGGGATGTGGGGTCCAGTTTGGGGGTTTGGAGAAAGCTCTTGAATGTAACCTCAGAGAAGAGTCACAAAAGGATAAGTCCGAGTCACAGGAGGGAGCTGGATTGGGAAAGCTATGCCCCAAGCACGTGCCTGCATCAAGTCAAGAGGTGTTAAATGCACAGGGATGCACGAGCCATTGAGGGGTTCTAAGCAGGGAGTGAAATGATCCAATCCACACTTTAGAAAGAACCCCCCAAACCTTAAAGAGGAAGAGACTGTAGCAGGCAGGACTGTTAGGAATCTAACAGTCAGTAGTAGCTCAGGAGAAAGAAGAAAAGGGCTTGAACCAGGACAGTGGCAGTTAGGACAGGAGGAAGGATTAGCTTGGGGATGGAAACAGAGTCACAGCTTGTGATGGGACTTCAGATGAAAAAGGAGGGCTTTCAGAATGACTGGAGGGGTGTCAACCCTGGGATTGTAGTGCCATTGGGGTGGGGTGGGGTCCGGGATGGGAATAGAGAAGAATGGAGCTGGGGGTTCGGGTTTGGCTCTTTGGGTTTTGAGGTATGGTGATCACATGAAATGAAGAAGGAATGCACATCTGGAATTATCAGCCTGAGAGTGGTGTGGACAGGAATAGGAGTGAATGAGGCTATAAGTGGAGGACAGGGGCACCAGCAGCAGGCTGAGATGGAAGTTTGAGTCCACACCAGTGTTTGATGGCTCAGCCAGTACAGTGCTCGCTCTGCAAGCCTGCTGACCTGAGTGTGATTCCTGGAACTCACACAAAGGTGGAAGGAGAGAACCAACCCCTAAAAGTTGTTTTCTGACTGCCACACATGCATATGTGTGTGTGCCCACATGTGTGTATTCACACACACCAAACACATACAATAACAAATAAGTAAGTAAGTAAATAAATAAATAAATAGAAATAATGTCACAGGACTGGAAGCAGAGGAGAGAGAGAGAGAGAGAGAGAGAGAGAGAGAGAGAGAGAGAGAGCAAGAGGGCTAAGTGGACCAGAACAAGTGACATCTGGCTACATGAGACACAGGAATCCCTCTGAATTGGGCTGCCAAGGTATTTGGGGAGTAGCTTTAGTGGGAGCCCAACAGAGAGAGCATGAAAGGGAGCATTAGGTGCTGTCTACTCTTTCTTGAAGCTGAGCTGAGAATGGAAGGAAGAGCTGAGAACCTAAAGCCAAGGGAGCTCAGGCTGTAGGTTTTGGCTTTAAGTTGGGAGAGGCATTGTTTCTATGCCTGTGTGAAACCCAGCTGAGAAAAGGTCTCAGCTAGAGGAGAGGGGAGGGAGCTCATGAAACCCAAGGAGTGTTACCCTGCAGAGGATCAAGTGGGTGGGGCACAGGAGGAAGCCAGTTGTGGCAGTAGGAAACCAGATGGAATAAAGTTGGGCTCCATGCAAGTGCGGATAGCATAGTGTGGGAAGAGGCAGGAAGCTGGGAGATTATTGTGCATGGCCTTAGTTTTCCATTTCACAATGGTTCCTAGCTAAGGCAAGCATTAATGTTCTGCTTGTCCCAGCTCAGGCAGGGATGAATTAGACTCACCTTCTCGATTAAAACTCTTATGGTGGGCTGGGGTGTAGCTCTGTAGCCCAGTCTGTCCTATGTTGAGCACTCTTCTAGTGCCCTGTAAAAACAATAGGGTACTCTTTTCTGGGACCATTTTTCTACTTTTGGGTAGCCAAGCCTGGCTATCTTGTCCTGTTCTTCTGATTCCTTTTAGTTTCAAATAGCAAGACTCCTCCTTCAGAGTTCATCCACCCCCCCACCCCCCCACCAAGTGAGTCAAAAGTAACCTTTTCTTTCTTTTTTAAGAAAAAAATACGTATTTTATTTATATGAATACACTTACAACTGTTTACAGGAAACACAAGAAGAGGGCATCGAATCCCATTACAGATGATTGTATGTAAGCCACCATGTGGTTGCTGGGAATTGAACTCAGAACCTCTGGAAGAGCTGTCATTGCTCTTAAACACTGAGCAGTCTCTCCAATTGCAGAAGTAACCTTTGAAGAGCTACAGAAGGGTGGAAAGATCAGCAAGTAGAGAAATGAGCAGACAGCTGCCTTGATCTCTGGGGACCTGCTGAGGACAGTAGTAATCATACCTCATAGCCAGCCACGGCTCTGGCCAACTTTGCCAGGGTCCTGGGAGGGCACCTCAGCTGAGGGAGGACCTGTCTCCTATTTTGAATTGAGTGGAACTTGCCACTCAAGAATCTGATAGGACTGGGGATGTGGCTAGATGGTAGAGCACAAAGTCTTACTTTCTACCCTCCCCCCCCCACATACACACTACACTCACCACAAACACAATACAACACACACACATCACATACACACTCACACATGTATACCACACCCCCACACATGTACCACACATTAACAGCATACAGACATACCACACTCATAAACACATGCACACACCACACAAAACACTCTTCCATCCTCCACAACAGACCCCACACTACAAATGCCATGAATACACCACACTTGATGCAAACATACCATACATATATCCCATACACACATGTTCCCCAATACCCCAGACACACCACACCACACACACACACACACACACACACACACACCACTTATACTCTCATATACCTATACCACCCACAAATACACATACATACACCCCATACACATATAACTAGACTCACCTAGGTGTGGTGGCACACACCTGTAATTCCAGCACTTGGGAGGTAAAGGCAGGAAACTCAGGAGTTCAAGGTTATTTTCAGCTACACAGTTCACCTACCTGAGTTATAGAGACACAAGAGTCAACAAAAACCAAAGACATATAAGATCTATCTGAATATCTCTATTGTTTTCCACTTTATGGTCATGAGGAATAAACCTGCTACATGGGCTTGTTACCCCAGCGTGAGGCTGCCTTGTAGAATGAACACTATCTGATACTGATACTTTTGTGTAACCGTGAGCTTCTGGAATGGTGGTTGCTAGAGGTTAGAAGCGACTGCTCCACACCTCCAACCACAGACACACAGGCCCTAGGATTTCCTAGGAAACTCTTTTATTTATTTTTATTAAATACCATTACCCTACCGCAGACCAAGTAACTCAGAACCTATTGAGAGCCCGTGGGCATGGAGGCTGTGAACAGTTCCTGTTCTTCTAAGTTACAGCTTAAGAGCCACGCGACAGACCAACCTTGTCTCAGCTCTTCTCATGTTGTGACTTCAGAAGCAGAAGGCACCAACCCCGGAATGGTGGCAGGCTCTTGCATCTAAAGACAACTGGCCTGTGGTTCCTGTCTGGCTTCCTAAGGACCAAGGGATCATCAATATTTTGGCAGATTCTCACCTGTCTCACCTGTCGTTGAACTTTGAGTAATTATAAAGTCTGCTAGGTAGAGCTGTGTTGTACATTCCTATTTTGCTGGGGTTTAATTGACATGCCATAAACAGCATATATTTAAAGTGTACAACATGATAAGTTTGGCATATGAACACACGGATGATATCACCGACGCCCGGCCAGATAATGAATGGGCTGCAGGCATGGCTCAGTGGTAAAGTGCTTGTCTGGCGTGCATGGGTCGTAGTTGTGATCTCTGCAGGAAAGGAGGGCTGGAGAGAAAAGCCAAAAAAAGATAATGAGCATATTCATCGTTCCCGAAGTTCCCGTCTGGCTCTGGTACTCCTTCCCTCTCCTTCCCCAGATAAGATCCCATCTGTTTTTCCATTTACATTTGCAGAAATTTCCTGTAAATGCAGAGAGACATACCCGTACTCCTGTCTGGCAGGTTCTATTCAACAGAGTTAATTTAGGACTCATCCACGAGTCTACATTTGTCAATAATTCATTCATTTTCATTGCTAAGTAGCACTAGATGATATATATGTAGATGGATCACTTTTTGATTTGTTTAGGACAGGGCCTTATGGAACTCTGGCTGGGCTTAAGCCTTTTATGCAATTAAGCATGACCTTGAGCTGAGCAGTGGTGGGGCGCGCCTTTAATCCCAGCATTTAGGAGGCAGAGGCAGGTGGATTTCTGAGTTCGAGGCCAGCCTGGTCTACAGAGTGAGTCCCAGGACCACCAGAACTATACAGAGAAAGAATGACCTTGAACTTTTGATCTTTTTGCTTCCACCTCCTGACTGCTGGGATCCTAGTTGGGTATCATCACACCTGGTTTTATGTGTTTCTGGGGTCAAACCCAGGGCTTTGTGTATGCTAGATAAACATGCTACTTACTGAGCCCAGTCCCCACCAGACTTTACATTTTCAAAAGAATCACCATGTAGACATTTGGGTCATTTCCAGTTTCGGGATTATCTTAGTTAGGGTTTACTGCAGTGAACACGCACCATGACCACAGCAACTCTTATAAAGGACAACATTCAACTGGAGCTTGCTTACAGGTTCAGAGGTTCAGTCCATTATCATTACGGCAGGAACATGGCAGCATCCAGGCAGGCATAGCACTGGAGGAGCTGAGAGTTCCGCCTCTTGTTCTGAAGGCAGCTAGGAGAAGACTGGCTTCCTGGCAACAAGGAAAAGAGACTCCAAGCCCATCTTCACAGTGACACATTTCCTCCTATAAGGCCATACCCAGTCCAACAAGGCCACACCTCCTAATAGTGCCACTCCCTGGGCCAAGCATATTCAGACCACCACAGGAATATTATAAGCAAAGCGTCTACATTCACTATTTGAAGCTTATTGTTTTGTTCTGTACTGCATTGTGTATTACCTATTTGTAGTGACGGGTATCAAACTGAGCCTGTGCACGCCAGGCAAGCATTCTACTAACGAGCTACAACCCTCGTCCTGTATTTACCATTTGCGTACAAGTCTGTAGTACTGTGCAATTGGGTCATAAGTAGACGTGTGCTATGCCTGCCTTTGTAGGAAGCTGCCCTTCCTATAGTGGTTATGCCATTTTATGTCCCACTAGCTGTGTGTGACTGCATGGGAGCTGGCCCCTCTTTTCTGATAATTTTTGGGTGTTTTGTTTTGGTTTTGGTACAGGGTTTCTCTGAGTTAACCCTGGCACTCACTCTGTAGACCAGGCTGGCTTTGAACTCATAGAGACCCACCTGCCTCTGCTTCCTGAGTGCTAGGACTAAAGGCATTCGCCACCACGGCCCTGCTTCTTTGCTAATTTTAACTTTTAGATTTATGTACTTTTGTTGTATGTGTATGAGTGTTTTCCCTGTGTGTATATTTGTGCACCGCATGTGAGGTTGCTACCCTCACAGGCTCAGAAGAGGGCATCCGATTGCCTGGAACTGGAGTTACTGATAGTTGTGAACTACCCTGTGGGCGCTAAGAACTAAACATGGGTCCTCTGCAAGAGCAGCCAATGCTCTCAGCCACTGAACTACCTCTCCAGTCCCTTCTTGTTAGTTCTTGTTATGAGACGTCTCCCACGTCACCCAGGCTGGCTAGGGATGCCTGGCTTCTGCCTTTGCCTCCTGAATACTTGGATTATATCCTGTGCCACTATGCTTAATTTTTTTTTTTTCATATGGCATTGGGGCTCAAACCCAGGGCTTTGTACTTCCTAGGTCAGTGTTTTACCGCTAAGCCTTGTCGATAGAACCCCTCCCCTTCTAGTTAAAAAAATATTTAACTGTGTTATTATTACTATGTACACATATAATAGAAGTATGCGAGTGCGGATGGGTGTGCTACACCACAGCGTGTGCGTGGAAGTCAGAGGGTACATTTCAGGACTGGGTTCTGGCATCTCAGGTGAGTTCTGGTGATTAAACCCAGGTCCTCAGCCTGTAATATTAAACCATCTCACCGTCACACCTAACCTTAAGTTTTGAAAGACACTTAGGCCAACGGTTCTCAACCTGTGGGTGGTGACCCCTTTGGGGGTCAAACAGCCCTTTCATGGGGGTCACCCAAGACCATTGGAAAATACAAGTATTTACATCATGATTCATAACAGTAGCAAAATTTCAGTTATGAAGTAGCAATGAAATAATTTTATGGTGGGGGGGGTTGAGCACAACATGAGGATTAAAGGAAGTATTGAGAACTCCACAGTTCTGGTGGAATTCCATCAGAACACCACACATTAGGAAGGTTGAGGACCACTGATTTAGGCAGTGCTAGGAAAAGCTAAGGCATCATGCGTGCTGGACAGACAGACACTCAACCATGGAGTCTGACCCTAGACAACTGTCCTTGTTGACTGAAGAGACCCTGCCTCCCCTTTACTGATGATAAGCACCTGTTTTTGAAGGACTCGTGAACGCCGTCCTCTGATCTCCACATACGTCCGTGGCATTCATGCCTTCCCCTAAGAGCAAACAGATAAATGATTGTTAAGAGGAATAAACCAAGGGCCTCTTTCTATCCTTGGAGCACACATGATGGAAGGAAGGATAGGAATTAGAACCAGAGGTGGAGACGTATAGAAGGTGGGCTGGACTCGGGAGGCAGAGGTAGGCGGATTTCTGAGTTCGAGGCCAGCCTGGTCTACAAAGTGAGTTCCAGGACAGCCAGGGCTATACAGAGAAACCCTGTCTCGAAAAAAAACCAAAAATAAAAAAAAAGAAAAAAAAAAAAGAAGGTGGGCTGGATAGCTGCAGTAAAGTCGCCCTGGTCTCTCTTTCCCTCTGTCTTTCTTTTTCTTTACCTCTGTTGTGGGCATTGAGGAAATGGACACTGGCCAGATTATGTCACTTTGTTGTCACAGTATCTGATTATTGATATAAAGTCTTGCTTTGTAACTAAATTGTATTTTTACCGGTTGCCTCCAGGTCCCAAGACAGCATGTACCTGCCCTCCAGGCCCGACCCTGGCAGGAAGTAGAAGGTTCTGTCGTCTCCTGTGCCCCTGGCCTCATCATGTCTTCCACTCAGGGCAATGGGGAGCACTGGAAGTCCCTGGAGTCGGTGGGCATCAGCCGCAAAGAGCTGGCTATGGCTGAGGCCCTGCAGATGGAGTATGATGCTCTTTCCCGGCTCCGACATCACAAGGAGGAGAGCAGGGCCAAGCAAAACACAGAACCCTCTCTTATCAGCTGGGACGAGCCAGTCTTGGACTTCTACAGCAAGCCAGCAGGCAGGCGGACTGACCTCAAGCTCTTGCGTGGTCTTTCTGGCTCTGATCCCACCCTAAATTACAACTCCATCTCCCCACCAGAAGAACTCCCCAATTCTACCTCCCAGGATCCACAGTGTGGCCCAGACCTCTGGCCCAAGGGCTCCCTGTCTGGAGACTATCTCTATATTTTTGATGGTTCAGAGGGGAGATGTTCTTTGTCTCCAGGATCAGGTGACACAGATGGCTCTTGCAAGAAACTATCCCCACCTCCTCTCCCTCCTCGTGTCTCTATCTGGGATGCCCCTCCCTTGCCTCCTAGAAAGGGATCTCCCTCACCCTCCAAGATCTCTCAGCCTAGTGACATCAACAGTTTCTCTTCAGTGGAACAACCATCTGACAAACTGCTAGTGACCCAGGACCCAGAAGAGGGAGAACTGCCTGATGACAGGGGACAGGGACACACACTGGGGTCTGTGGACTACGATGGCATCAACGATGCAATTACCAGGCTCAACCTGAAGTCCACTTATGACTCAGAGATCTCGTCTGACGCTACCAGGGGCTGGAAGGAGGGCCGAGGGCCCCTGGACTTCAACAAGGACACCTCTGGGAAACCTGTGGCCCGGAGCAAGACGATGCCCCCTCAGGTCCCCCCTCGAACCTATACTTCTCGATGTGCCAACCGAAAAAATGCAACACCTGGCAATAACCGCCGGATTTCTGCTGCTCCGGTGAGGACCTTCCTGTGCGTTCGTTCAGAATGTAAACTAGTTTCTCTTTGCCATTGCAAATTCAGATCTACAAAATCTCACTTGCCAGTTAGTCCTCCCTTCTGCCCTCAGAGCCCTTGGGCACTTGTAGTGGGGGTTGGGGAGGGATCCAAGCTAGGCTTTATTATGGAAGGCAGGGCCAGGAACATCAGGAATGGTCTGGCTCCTTTTCTAGGCTAAGTTTCAGCGTGATGGCCAAAAGAGCCCTTCTGGGGGCAGGTGTTTTAGAGTACTGGCTGCCAATAGGTACTTCTTTCTTGAATTAAGGACGGAGTTAGGAGTCACCAAGCTCACCCTGTTTCCTGAGGCTCTGCCCTGCCGACCGCTGCACGGCCCTGATGACCACTCCTAGCACTCCTAGCATTAGCTACTTGTTTAGTGACCCCATCCAGATCTCCACAACACCCTGTCTGTTGCTCCAGAGCCACACAGCATGAGGTGGCAGAGCTGGTATTAGACGCTGGTCTCATTTCAAAGTCTCTCCCTTCCTCTCTCTTCCTCTCAGCCTCCCTTCCTCACTGCTTTTTATTGTGATAAAAATATACATGACACATTTGCCATTGGCCATTAAAAAGTATATAGTTCAATGGCAGTAAGTGCCGTCATACTGTGGGGATATTTACCTTTACCTGTCTTTCCCCACTCTTTCCTCAGTGGGAATATTTAGAAAAAGCCTGACCATATGATAATGCGTTGGCATATATATATATTACATATTATATATAAAGTACAGAGTCTCTTCATGTCATCCCAGATGGCTACCACACATGTATTGATATGTCTTTGGCCCCGTGAAGTGTCAGGAGTATCACCAGCGGGGACCTGAAGGCCACCTTACTTTACCCTTGACTTCTGGACACCCTGCTCCCAGAAGCCAGGTGTCTGCTCCATAGCTCCAGACTTGTGTAGCAGCTTACAGCCCGCCCCTCTTTCCAGCCCTCTTTCCTCCTTACCCTTTGTCTTAGTGCCCTGGGGCTTTCCCGCCCCACGTCCAGCCTTAGGGATCAATTCCAGCTCTACACAGCTGCATGGTCCTTCCTTCCTCTGCTTTTGCAGAGACAGTCCCTCAAAGCCTAATCAGGGGAGCTGCAACGCCGGAGCTCAGGCTTTTTAAAGGCTCAACTCAGAGGTGGGGCTGCTCCTGCTATTTATAGGGATGGGAGAGTTCATCGCACAGAGCTGGGACTGCTCACAGAGTCGGGCAGCCTGGGGTAGGTGGTAGTCACCTTTGTCTTCCCTCCCCCATCTCATGTGTCATCAGAGTTCTGAGAGGGAGCCTGAACTGGCCAGGAGTCTCCTTGAAGCAGCAAGGGCAAAGCAAAAAGCTCTTGCCAGTCTCGGGTGGGGGACGCAATGCGGCAGTGGTCCCCCCCACCTCAGCTTGGGGCAGGGGCACGGCCTGCTGGGAGGGGAGACCCCTTAAGCTCTGCTCCTATACCCCCGCCTCGCCTTCGCCGGGCTTCCAGCCGGAAGGATCCTACTTATCCCAGGCCCACTGAGCCATCTCTGGAAAGGGCTAGCTCCAAATGCCAGCCTGGTACCCCCGCTGCCAGCCTCTGCCTGGCAGACTCCCCCGACCAGCATCGGACGATGCCACCAGGGCCTGCCAGCCGGGCAAACGTAAGTGGCTTTTGTTTTCTTACGGTGCCAGGGAATGGTACAGAAAGGATATGAAATGGCCTTCAGTGGCCGTTCTGTGTGTCCCTCTCCCTCCCTGCCTCTCTTGCCCCTTCTTTCTCTCTCTGACTCTTTCTCATAGGTTAATTGCTGACAGTGGTACTATTGTTTGGTCTGGAACACAGGCATACGCTTGGCAAAGCCAGGGCCTCACATGCCAACTGCCCCCACTGCCAACTTGCCCCCACTACTGCCTTCTTCTTCATGTACTGCCACCCCCACCCCCCACACACCCAGGGGAGCAAGAGTGACCAGAGGGAGGGACACTTGCAGTCAGAATGTTCAGTGAAGAGCTTGCTGCCTTCTGCCCTGGAGGGACAGGGAGGGCATAGGAACAGCTGAAGGGGTGATGGGAGGTGAGGTGGCACACACTAACCACAGCATCAGACACCCCCGTTCCTTCCCAGAGCAGCTGTTAGGACCTGCCGCCTTTACCAGATGCAGCCTGGGACTCCATGGAGCCGAAGCCTCATTCCTGGGCCGCTGCCCTGGGCAGGCCTGTGAGGCCTATCCGTACTAGCTTCTCATCTGTTCTTCCTTGGGGACCCTTTGACAGTTTCCTGGGTATTTTAGAGCCGCCCTGGGGTGGGAGATAGTTTGGGGCCTTGTCTAAGGATCCCAGTCCTACATGTGTGTTCTGGGAGAGGAAATGAGGCTGATGCGGGCAGGCTGCCTGTAGCCATAGCCACTTAGAACCAGCAAGCCTCTAAGGAGCCTAAAAAAGCCCGGCCAGGCTCTTCCCAGCCCAGAGCCCTGCTTTGACACGTTGGTCTTCCTCCTGTGTCCACGTCATACCTCTACTGACGAGCTCAGTCTTAGAGTCCAGGTTCCAGGGCTTTAGATGTCCAAGGCCAGGCCTCCCTGGGGACCATTTGGGCTGACCATCTGCCTAACCTAGCTCAGCTCACCCCAGTGTCTCTGGGAGCCGTCCCATGACACGCTTTGCCTGTGGTGACTCTCAGCAGTGTGTTACACTCTGCCTGATTGTGGCCACACTGGGCTGGTCAGACATGTCCCCTTCACAAAGCAGGTTTGGCCACTCTTGTCCACTGCCACAGCTTCTGTTCTTAGCCCAGGCTTCAAATCCTTTTTCAGTTTGGTCTTTGGTATCCTAGGTTGGCAGATAATGTATTTCTGGATCTTGTGTGGTGTGTATGTGTGTGTGTGTTCTTTTTAATGTTACGTTGAAAGTCCTTACACAACAGGCTGTGGTTTCACATCTTGGGAGACCCTTCAGAGAAAGAATTCCAGAGAGGGGGAAAATGCTGAGTCAGCTGTTTTTCCTTTTAAGGTGGGCTCTCGGCCCCACACTGTCGCCAATGGCCACGAATTGTTTGAGGTCTCAGAGGAGAGAGATGAGGAAGTTGCTGCGTTCTGCCACATGCTGGATATGTAAGAACTAGAGGGTGGATGGGGGGGAGGTTCCTCTGTGTGTGGGTGTATGGGTGTGCTAGTACGTGTGTGTGGTTGGGAGGAAGTTACCTGATACTTTAGGAAGGAAGAGGAGCTGTAGTAAATAAAATTCCAGATTGGCACCCTTCCCTAGCAGGTGTCTGAAGGAGTTTTTATGAAATCTTAGAAGTTTGCCAAGTGTGGTGGCACAGCACTTGGGAGGCAGAGGCAGGTGGATCTCTATGAGTTTCAGGCCAGCCTGGTCTACATAGCAAGTTCCAGGCCTGCCAAGGCTACACAGTGATACTCTGTCTCAAACGAAACAAACAAACAACAACAACAACAACAAAACCGTTCACGTATTTAGTAAAACTCACAAACCTCGATCAGTCTAGTTGTCCTCTTGCTTCAGGCCCTGCCCCTCAGCTGCCCTTAGGAGCGAACATAACCTCTCAGCGAAGGAAAAAACTTCCATTGTATGGAAGAGGAAGGAAATAGATTGCTAACTACTAATTGGTTAAATTCTTTTAAACTTAATGTAGAAAACTCCTTTTAGAGCTCTTGCTATTGTTACACTGTGGCGATTATAACAGAGATGACCAGAAAGACTACAGCCCCCCAGGCTTCCATCCCACTGCCCCAGCCTAGCTCACAGGTCAGGGGGCTGAGCTGAGTTGGGACAGAAAAGCCAGTGGGATTTTGGGAGTGAGGGGCCCTGCTGACCCTCTGAAGACACAGCAAGAGTCCTTCCTCCTTTCTTCCTATACAGCCTTCGAACGGGCTCTGATATCCAGGACTATTCCCTAACTGGGTGTGTCTGGAGCACTGTCACCCCAAGCCCAGAGCACCTTGGGGATGAGGTCAACCTGAAGGTGACAGTGTTGTGTGACAGTCTCCGAGAGCCACTCACCTTTACCTGCAACTGTGAGTTAGTCGGGGTTACACAGGTGTCCCTAGAGCTGAGGCAGGGAGGACTATTCGGGACTTTGTTTCTCACCTCACTCTGTCACGTTTCTGAAGGGCCAGCTGTCTGGGTACATAGTAACTTTGCTCGACCCCAAGCTTTATCTGACTGCTGGTGGGTACTAGAGACCACTTAGCTGGTGATAAAGGAACGACCGTAGAGAGGGTCTGTCCCAGTTGCCCGATGTCACTGCCCTCGCTCTTTTGCCTCACCCCTTCCAGGTTCCTCCACCGTGGACTTGCTCATCCACCAGACCCTCTGCTACACCCACGATGAGCTGAGGGAAGTGGACGTGGGCAACTTTGTACTGAAACCCTGCGGGCTGGAGGAGTTCTTGCAAAAGTGAGTGAATGGAGGCTGGGTCTTGTGAGACGAAGGCAGGGAGAACGAGGGAGGCTCTCAGAGAGCTGTCCTTGGCTCAGGGTTTGCCGCTCTTCCTTAGCCCTGCAGTCAGGACTCCCGCTCTCTGGGCACATTCTCAGCCACGTCGCACTTTCCCTGGGAGCTCCATCTTCCAGCTGGGTTGGCCAGATCCTGAGCCAAATCTGCCGTGGAAAGAGCTTGGAGCTGGGATGAAGCAAAGATGAGGTCGTCTCTGTGTGCAGGCTTCTGCTTGCGGAGAGACACGCATCGAATGTGGGGACAGGTTAGGGGCAGCGGCAGGTGGCCTCTCCTACTCTAGAGGGCATGCAGCCATCGGGCAGAAATACCCATACAGAACCAAAGGGAGACATCACAATGGCTCTTGTGGCTTTCTCTGCCTTTGGCTCCACTGGCCTGTGCAGCTGTTTAGCTTCCTCCTAGGCCGGCTTCCAGCTCCCTCAGCCAGTGCCCTCTACAGAGGCAGCCTCCCTGGAAAGTGTGATGTGGGACCAGCTAAGAGAAGCCCTCTCTACTACCCTGAACTGTGGAAACCTGGGGTGGGGTAGGCAGGGCTCCCGCCCCAGGGCTAGGATGATGTGGCAGCAAACATCAGGAGTTCTGCTGACCTCCACCCAAGCTGCCCACCATCCGTGTCCTCCTTGGAGGGAAGAGACCCTGAGTAGGAACCGGCAAGGCCTCCTTAGTGGTTCCTGTGAACGGCCACTGTGCGCATTTTCCCTCGAGCAAATCTAGATGGAAGCTTAAGTTGTCTGTGGTTAGAGCCCAGGATTGATAGTCAGAACTAAAGACTCATTTCTTGACGGATTGCGTCAGCATTAGTGGCCACTCTCTGGCCTCTGCATCCTCAACTGGAAACTGAGGGAAAGGAACCACGCCTGTCGTGATATAATTCCAGAGCATCCACAAATGCATTCCATGATGTGTTCACTGTATTCTTGCCTCCCTCTGCTAGAGGGGCAGGGAGAGGTCCTGGCTCAAGGTCTCCTGGAAGTGCCAGTGCTGGGCCCAGGGCTATCGTGGGTAAATCAGACTCCAGAGAACAGTTTACACTCAGTTCTGGCTTTCCATTGACCAGCTGTGAAGCCTGCTTTCCAGTGTTGGGGATGTAGCAGTGCTAGAGATGAAGCCTAGCATGGGTGAAGTCCTGGGTTCCATCTGTGTGTGTACACAGAGAGAGAGAGGCAGGCAGGCAGACAGATAGACAGACAGAGACAGATGGACAGAAGGGATGGAGTTAGAGTAAAAAGGACCTTATGAGCAGTTAGTGGATACCAGCAACAAAGGACCAACCCCAGAGGTCCTGGGACTCCCAAGTACACAGATGCCACATTCTCCCTGCAAAGTCCCAAATCCAGGAGCTTTGGAGTCTCAGGTAGTAGGAATGTCGAGTGGAATATTTCCCGTGACATGACACCAGGCAGTGGTCCTTGGGTCACGCCCCCCTCACTTCTACCCCAACTTGTGCTGTGTAGTGGAAACCCTTTCACAAACAAGTAGTCACTGGGGCCTTGACTCCCTGGTTCTAACCATTCACTGTGCATAAAAACACAGTGCTGGGTGCTGGGAGCTGGGTGGAAAGGGCCCTCTGGAGTTCCAGAGAATTGCTAGTTCCCCAGGAAGCCCTCAGGATTGTTTCACTGAACTGGGGGGGGGCCGATACTGAAGGGCAGTGTTGCTCCAGGATGCAGGCAGCTCTGTGATAAGAACCTTGAGACAGTCCTAAGGGAGGCTGGGTTTCCTGCTGCCTCCCCTCTCTACCACTGCTCTCGCTCTTCCTTCCTCACAGACCCTCCCGCAGCCCCGCCCCGCCTGACAGTCTAGCCTCCCCACACCATACTTCACTTTTACTTTAATCTTAGCCTGTCAGAGCTCTTATGGCAGGTGCCAGGTCCCCTCAGGATGTGGAGAGCATCTAAGTCTAGGCTGGTCTTGTTCGGCCCCCGAGGCCCTGTACTTCCAGAAGTTTCTGCATCCCTCTTCCCTTCTGCTCCCCTCCATCCTCTTCCATTCTACTCCAGATTCCCACCTCTGCTGAGGAAGGAAGTCTTTTTCCGGCTTCTGCTACTCAGACAGCTAGGGCCTGGCCCAGCCTGCAGCACTGGCCCGGAGCGGTGCTTGTTCAGCCCTTTCTTGTGGTTTCCTTTCAGATTAAGGTGTGATTTGGAGGAGGGGAAGAGGTTGGGTGGCAGAGGGATCAGCAGGCTGCCTCCTAGGAACTGGGGGGTCTCCTGTGTGGGTGCTGAGCAGTGAGAACAGGCTTCCACCTTTTAGAAAGTGTGAAGACTCCCTGGGGATTCGTGATCAGGCTGAGTGGTGGAGGGAGGGGTAGGATGAAACTTGCATCCGGATAAAAGTTCTGGAACTCTGGTTGGATTGCTTCGTCAGCACCTTAGTGAGTGGCACAAAAAGAGGAGTCTGTATCACTCAGCCCATCTTTGCTTGGTTGTCAAAGCCAAGAAAATGGGATTTAAGCGACTACTCCCTAAGGAGTCCCTCTGTACCCCAACTCTTTACAGCATCCTAGGAATGAGCCAGAGAGTCATTATTTGTGGAGCTCAAGGGCTAAGTGGTGTGGGTGGCTTTTATTCAGAAAGACCCCGTGCTTTACCATGGCATCCCACTGGGTAAAGGATAAGGCTTACAACATAGGCCTTCCCCCCCCTCCCCTCTGCCCTCCCGTCCTTCCTCCCTGTGTTGTCTCTCCCCAAGCTAAAGTACCCATCCCTCCTCCCACTGAGTCCCTAAGGCACTAATGGTCTTGTCCCCTACCCCTCCAGTAAGCACGCCTTGGGAAGCCACGAGTATATCCAGTATTGCCGCAAGTTTGACATCAGCATCCGGCTACAGCTGATGGAGCAGAAGGCTATCCGGAGCGACCTGGCCCGGACGGTATGTGTTGGAAATGGCTGACAGTTGTACATACCTGAGCAGGTAGAATGGGCAGAGGGTGATATGGAACATGTTAAGGGAGTGGTGTAGGTATCGCAGGCTGAGGAAAGGGCGCCATCCCTGCCACTGTTTGCTCCCTCCCTCAGGTAAATGACGACCAGAGCCCTTCCACCTTGAACTACCTCATCCATCTCCAAGAGAGGCCGGTCAAGCAGACCATCAGCAGGTGAGAGTGGGTACCACCTGGGTGGAGTCCAAGCAGGAACTGTGAGGGGGTGGCGTAGATATACTCACCCAGCTTCCGGCTAGGATGACAGAGTCTCATAAATGTCCAGAAACTTGTCAGGGATGCCCCTGTCCCAGGACACTTCTCCTTTCTTTCCTCTATGCCTGACAGTGGTTCTAAACCTTCCCAAGGAAGTGACCCTTTAATGCAGTTCCCCAGCCATAAAATTCTTTCATCGCTACTTTGTAACTGTGATTTTGCTATTGTTACAAGTTTTATTTATTTATTTATTTAATGTTTGTGAGTACACTGTCAAACCAGAAAGGGCATCAGATCCCACTACATATGATTGTGAGCCACCATGGTGGAATTGAACTCAGGTCCTCTGGAAGAGCAGATAGTGCTCTTAACCACTGAGCCCTCTCTCTGGCTCCTGTTAAAATTCTTAATGTATGTTTCTGATGTGCGACCTCTATAAGGGGGTCGAGACCCACAGGTTGAGAACTACCACCCCAGTACGTTTTCTGTCCTTTTCTAGGTGAGAGGTAGTCGTGAGGAAAGGGCCCCTTTGCCACCCCCATGGGGCAGTGGGAACTCTTTCACACCAGAGTCTGATCCTCGAAGAGAGAGGGGAGGGAGAGCAAGGGTCTCCCAGGGCAGTGCATCTTTTGTGATCTCTCTTGTGATCTTTCTCACCCCATATCCCCAGGCAGGCCTTGAGTCTTCTGTTTGACACCTACCACAATGAGGTGGACGCCTTCCTGCTGGCTGATGTGAGTATCCACCCTGGGACTGACCAGAGAGGAACTCCTGGAAGTTCCTTCCTTGCCTGCAGTCAGATGGCGGGCTGTCAGTGACACCTCTTTTCATTCCTCTGGCTCTGGGCAAACAAAACAACATCTGGCTGTGGGGCAGCTGGCAAGTGTGTAAGTAGGTGCTCAGTCTTTCTGTGAAAGTCAAAAGGGGGGCTCTGATCGCTGCCTCTGAAATAGAGCGTCTCCAAGCTAAGGGCTGTGGCCCAGGCTTTTTTTTTTTTTTTTTCCCTGTCAAAAGTGCATGGGAACACTGTCTTAAGATGTTCTGTTGAGCCTGTGACATAGATAACACACCCTTAGGAAAGTGACAACTAGATCCTTTTCCTCTTGGCCTTACACGGAAGTGTCAGTCTTGTAGCCATTTCCCCAAATACCTTGAAGCTAAAGCAGCGCTCTGTGGAAGCAGTCTTCAAAATTCAAAACCCTGGGCAGGCATGGTGGCACACAACTTTAATCTCAGCACTTGGGAGGCAGAAGCAGGCAAGACCTCTCTGAGTTCAAGGTCTACCTATGATATGAGTTCTAGGCTAGTGAGAGCTATATAGTGAGACCCTATCTCCAAACCAAACCAAGCCAAACCAACCAACCAACCACACAACCAACCAAACCAACCAACCAACCACACAACCAACCAAACCAACCAACCAACCACACAACCAACCAAACCANAAACCAACCAACCAACCACACAACCAACCAAACCAACCAACCAACCACACAACCAACCAAACCAACCAACCAACCACACAACCAACCAAACCAACAAGCAAAATAACCATCCTCATCCTCCTCAGACCAGTTTTCAGTTATAGATTCTTTCCTCTGGGGCCATACGTCTAGTTCACCTTTCACACACTACTGGACTCTGTTTTGTAGTAGCTTCTACAACAGCACGGGCGCTGACCATTTTGTAGTGTTCTGTGCTAGTTTGGAGGTTGGGTAGAGGCGAATAAGAGAGGTGCACAGCCCAAGACTGCTTTAGCCTCAGGGTGCTTGTGTGGTCAGGGAGTGTTCATCTAAAGCTATTAGTTACAAGAGGATGGCCACGGGGGCTTGGGGAGTGGGGCTTGTGAAGGAGTAGGTGTCCTTGCTCCTAATCTGAATTGACACAAGTAGTCACGGTCAGACAGGCGGAGATTTCTGATGAGAAAGCACCAGGAGCCAACGTGTGGAGGGCGGGGGGAGTGTGGCGTGTCTGTGGCCGTGACAGCTCGGCCTGGATATTCTGTGATGAGTTATGAGAAGTCTGGGCGAGCAAGTGGGGGGCCTCGCTGTGTTTCCCTCGCCTCCTTGCTGTTTCCTGCCAATTGATTGCCTAACGCTTTAGGCCTCTGGCGGAGACCTGTGTATACTTGTGTATGCAGAAATAAACTTCACTGCAGACTGGGAATAAAAGGTTCTGGGCTTTGGCCGACAGACCGGGGAATATATCTGTAGCCCACTCAGAGCAAATAAAGTGTGGTTCCTGCAATTCCTCCTTAGAGTCATTAGCTCCTGCACAGCCTTGAGGACTGGGCTGGGGAGAGGCAGAGAGCTGAATCACTTGCCTTACTGTATGGCCTCCCACAGGGGGATTTCCCACTGAAGGCTGACAGGGTGGTCCAGTCTGTCAAGGCCATCTGCAATGCTCTGGCTGCTGTGGAGACTCCGGAGATCACCAGCGCTCTCAACCAGCTGCCTCCCTGCCCCTCGCGCATGCAGCCCAAAATCCAGAAGGTACGAAGCCCCAGGTGTTAGCGTGAGGAAGGGACAGTGGCATCCTTGGGTAAACTGGGCTGTGGCTTGTCACGTTCCTTGGTGGCCACTTTACTAAAAAGGCTCTTCTTAGCAGCTAGAATTTGGGAGGCAGAGGCAGCTGATTTCTGTTAAGGCAGGCTGATTTGCATAGTGAGTTCCAGGACAGCCTGGGCTACACAGTGAGACGCTGTCTCGAGACAAATAAAAAGTAGATGAAAGGTTCTCTCCTTCACCTCTATCATTCGTGTGTAAGCAGTTCAGACAAAAGAGCCCCTGGGAAATGGGTACAGGCCTGTCCCTCTCCCTGAGCACAGAGGTTGGGCTAGCTTCAGCCTCACGGGAATAACCACATGTGCCTAGGCCAGAAAGGCTTTGCCTGATAGATTGCTTATGTAGGAGGGTGCAAAACCAAGGAGGGAAGGAGATCCCCAGAGCCAGGGATTCAGTGGATCTGTGCGTGGTAAGGGCAAGCGAGCCAGCACTACAGATCCCGTCTCCCCAGCCTTTCGGGGCTCTTTCCTTAGGGCGAGCCTGACGGCTTTTTATCTGCTTACTCCATCCACCCTGTGGCTCTGGAACAGACCCGTCACTCCCACCCTCTCTGGGGGAATCTCTGCTCCTCACATTTCAGCCTTGCCGGGCCCAGATGAGCACAGCTGTGAAAAGCCCTACCAACTGGCAATAAAAACGGAGCCGGGCTCTGTCTGACTCTTGGTCTTCCTTCCCCCCAACAGGATCCCAGCGTGTTGAGTGTGAGGGAAAACCGAGGTAAGGGTGCTGCAGAGAGGCTGGGACCTGCCAGCTGTCAGCTCAGCCCACACTCTTCTTCCTTCCTTCTTGGCCGCGTGTGTGTGTGTGTGTGTGTGTGTGTGTGTGTGTGTGTGTGTGTGTGTGTTTCCGTATGAGGTGTGGACACAGCTGGGGCCCATATTTCTTTCCACAGATCTTTTTCTCATTATTCTTGCTAATCAGGCTTACGGTGTTACTGGGAGAGAGTGGTGAGCTGCGCTCGGGGCATCGGCAGGGATGAGTTTGTCTGTCAATCCAGATGGAGAAGCTCACCCTGCTAGGCTATGATGTTTCTCTTGGCAGCCACAACCCCTTGCACTTCCAATTAAGTCTGGGACTTGGGAGGTGAGAGGAAGGATTCTCTCCTAGGATTCTTCCCATCAGATCTTGAATAGATCCCCATCCTACACAGCCTGTGTCTAGGGCTTTTCTTTTCTTTTTCCTTTCAAATTTTATTTTTGTATGTGCATTGTTGTTTTGTCTGCTTGTATTCCTATCTGTGTGAGGATGTTGGGTCCTGGTGGCAGTTGAGAGATTCCATGTGGGTGGCAGGAATTGAACCTGGGTCCTTTGGCAGAGCAGCCGGTGATCTTAACCACTGAGCTGTCTCTCCAGCCCCATCACTGGCTTTCTTAAAAATGAATCCATCTTTGGACTTCACAGATGAGTAAATTGTCCTCTAAAGTCTTCTAGGAGCTAACAGCATTCCTTCTAGCGCTTGCTCACTCGCGCCCCCCCTTTCTGCCTGCGTATGTGTATGTGTGTATCTGTGTGTATGTGTGTGTCTGTGTCTGTTTGTCCACATGTGCATGGTACTAGAGATGTACAAGCTCACCAAGCACTGTTTTTGTTTGTTTGTTTGTCTTTGTTAAGAAAAGTCTTTGTTCAAAAAAAAGATTTGTTTTTATTTTATGTGTATGGGTATTTTGCCTATATATGTCTATGTGGCACATGTGTGCCTGATACCCACAAAAATCAGAAGAGGGTGTTGAACCCCTGCCCCTGGAACTGGAGTTAGAGTTGTGAGTTGCCATGTGGGTGCTGGGAACCAATCCTGAGTCCTCTGGAAGAGCAGCCTAGTGCTCTTAACCACTGAGCTGTCTCCCTAGAAAATGACTTTTTAAAAAATAACGTTGTAGCACTAAATAATGCTGTTTGTATGAGGCCCACATTTAAAGCTGGGCATCTCTTGATGAGCTCAGTGGGTGCATGCTCCTCTATCTCTCCACACATGGGTAAGCTTTGTCACAGCTATTAGAAATTGGCCGACGTTTGGGGGATCCCTGTCCCAAGCTGTCCCATACTGCCAGTGTCATGGCAACCGAGTGGCCCCTGTTGAGAGTCCTAGTGAGACTCCTTTCTGACCTCCCTGCTTCACAGAGAAGGTGGCAGAAGCCTTAACAGCGGCCATCTTGGACTTGGTGGAGCTGTACTGCAGCACATTCAATGCAGACTTCCAGACGGCGGTGCCTGGGAGCCGAAAGCATGATTTGGTTCAAGAGGCCTGCCACTTCTCTGGGGCCCTGGCCTTCACTGTCTATGGCACTCATCGTATTCCCATCATCTGGGCTACCAGGTGAGTCAGGGCTAGGGCTAGGGCTGGGAAGTCGGGGGAGTCGGGGGTGGGGGTAGGGGTGGAGCTCCGCTGCCTGGTGGCTTCTTCTCTCTAACTGTGGCCCTCCATCTTAGGATGGTTGTTATTATGTGGCATTCTGGTGCCACAGGGCTAAGGGGATGAGCCTAGTACCTGGAGGGGACCTTAGGCTGAATCCATCTCACAGAGAGAAAGTCCCCTAGGAGATAGATAAGCACCTGCCAGTCCCCCAGTCCTGGCTGCCTCGGCCTCTCTGCCCCCTCCAGATCCAAAGCCCGCTGAGGGAGACAAGCGACAGATGGCCAGTTCCCAGATAGAGTGTGGCCCACGCCAATGGCTGCACTCCCCTGCAGATGCACAATGAGGGTGGTGGGGAGGGGGTGACCCTTTGTCTGGGGTTCCCTTGCGGGGTGGGTGGAGGAGAACATCCATTTGGTAGTCCTCAGCTCTTCTTCTGGGTCCCCAGAGTCCTGGGGCCTGGGGGAAGAGGCATTTGGCCCCGTCCCACCCTTACCAACCCCTCCCCCCTCCCCTCCCTTCCCCTTCTTTCTTTGTTTCTCACTTAATGTATTCCTCTGGGCGATTGGCACAGAACAAAGGAGGCAGCCTGGGAAACAGGGGCCTTCTCTGACCTCTTCTGTCAGGCACCTGTCATGAGCCACAGGGACCCCCATGTGCTGGTATTCATGGTAGCATATGTCGCTTTCCTCCCCCACCCTCCTCCTTGCCTGCACACACACACACACACACACACACACACACGCACACACACACACACACACACCAGTGGCTGACTATAAGGAAGAGGCTAGACAGCAATTCAACCAAACAACCAAACAAAAAACCAAAACTCCTGTACTCTGCATGTGCCTAAAATTCTAGGGGGGTCTAAGGGTCCTGATCAAGTTGCTGTTCCTTAAGCCTGGCGTGGTCGTCCTTAACCTGAGCCCATTGGCGTCGGGGCGGCTGAGGCTGGTTTGAAGGGCACGGTGTACTGACCTGCTCTGGTTGCTTTCCAGCTATGAAGATTTCTACCTTTCCTGCTCCCTCAGCCACGGCGGCAAGGAACTTTGCAGCCCCCTGCAGACCCGGCGGGCTCACTTCTCCAAGTACCTGTTCCACCTCATCATCTGGGACCAGCAGTAAGCCCTCCCTCCGCTCAAGGATGGCCTCAGCTAACGTGCTCCCTTCAGGGACACCCTGGAGCAGTAGTCAGACCTGGAACTGACCACAAGCCTGGGT
This sequence comes from Mus pahari, assembly GCF_900095145.1. NCBI lineage: Eukaryota > Metazoa > Chordata > Mammalia > Rodentia > Muridae > Mus > Mus pahari. The sequence goes on from NC_034594.1 coordinate 107,326,209, forward strand.
TAAATCAGGTTCCATAACTCTCCTTATCCAGATCACCCAGCTTCTTGAGTCATTTCCTGATTCTTACCTGGGGACAGACAAACCATCTCTACCTTTCAAGTTACTGGGAACATTCAACTGGAAGTACCCATAAAACTTCTTTATACTCTATAATGGGTCATGTAAATACTACCTGCTGTTTTTAAAAATACCTTTCTTGTTTTTCTCTTGCCTCTCTTAAAGCATTTAACTGGTTTTCAGATCAGTTTTTTTTTTTTTTTTTTTTTTTTTTTAATTGCTTCCCTTTCTCTCAACATTCTCTTAGAATAGGCAAGGGGCTAAGGTACAGCTTGGAGTGTTTGACTGACATACACAAGGCACTGGGTTTCAGCTTGGATGGAGTGTTTGACTGGCATATACAAAGGCACTGGGTTTCGGCCCTAGAACAGCATAAAATCAAATCTAGAATCTCAGCACTCAGTGGGGCAGAGGCAGATGGCTATAATTTTGAGGCCACCCTGGGCTACATAGCAAGTTCTAGGCCTATCCGGAGATCTCATCTCAATGCCTATAAAAAAGGATGGGGGGAGGGGGTGCTTGGGTTGTCCATCGTGGATAAAGCAGGGATGGTTGTCTAGGAGAGGAAGAATGGGCGTGGAGCCAAGGAATAAGGCTCTGTTTCTGGCTCTCTTGGTAATCCCACGCTCTCTCTAGCTGGTCAGTGTCTCAGCCTCTCCAATTGAGACTTGAGAACACCTGTTTAACCTTGAGGCGGGTGTGGCACTGAAAGGAGACTGGCAGGTTATGAATACAATAACCACCATCACATGATGGCGTCAAGTACCATTTATTAGCAATAATGCGATCTCAGGAAGGAAAGCTTCAGCCAAACAAGACAGGAGAGAAATGGGGGGGGGGGCTGTCAGGGTGGTATTGCAGGTTTGTCCCCCAGTGCTTGTCTGTGCTGAACCTTATTTACCCGTCCGACAGTCAGAAAGCTCCTTGCTTGCTGTGCCCCGCCCCCCAAGCTTCGCTTCTCCAGGCTACCTTGTCTGAGTCCTCCTTTACAGAGCAGCAAATGCACCGTAAGATGGTGCATTTGGAATGCACCGTGGAATGCAGATGACAGAGACAGAAGAACGTCCACGGGGAGATGGAGGATTCTCAAATTAGCAGTTGAAGGGTCGTGGTAGATTGTTTTATAGAGGTACGAGAGGGAAGGCATAGCCTGTTCTTCATACTTAGGTCATTCTTAGGGCAGTAATGAAGTACAGCTTTCCCTACCAAACACTAGACCTCCCCGACCCCCTGCAGACAAGGTAATGGCATTAAGGGGCTCCAGAGAAGTGAGCTAGGCACTCGGGTGTGTGATACCAGCATTCAGGAAGCTGGGGCAGAACGGCTGTGAATCTGGGGGCAGACTGGACTGTGTAGTGAGACCTGGGTTCAGTGTAATACCAAAGTCAAGAGTTTCTCCATCCTTGCTAACCACTGGACCTGTTCCCTAACAGAGTTTGAGGTATGGACACAGCCCAGCCTCCCACGTGGGTGTCCTTCCTTGCTAGGGTCGAGATCTCTACATTGTTATGCAGGGCCAGGCCCTGTGGGAGGTGGTTCTCTATGTAGCCTTGGGTGTCCTGGAACTCACTCTGTAGACTAAGCTGGCTGAGAACTCAAAGAGATCCACCTGCCTCTGCCTCCCATGTGCTGAAATTAAAGGCCTGCACCGCCACACGGCCTCTTAGTCCTTCTTAATGAAGGCCAAGGCATGTGAGAGAAGGCATGACATGCTGAAGGTCTGGACTCGGCTTCGAGCCAGCCATCCTCAGTAGATGCTACCGGAGACAGACAGCCTGCAATGGAGGCAGTTCTAGGAGTGCGCCACAAGATTTGGCCGAGTTGTTAGGCCTCTAAGAAAACAACTTGCTCGGGGGTAGAGAGTTTGCCTAGATTCGTCAGTAGAACAAAGATGAAACAAACCAATAAATAGGGAAGTACTTGGATAGCTAAGCACGGGGTGCCACGCCCGTAACCCAGCACTTAAAAGGCTAAAGCCAGAGGATTGTTATGAGTTCAAGACCAGCCTAAGCGAAATAATGAGATAAAACAAGAGAGAGGGAGGGAGTGATAGACTGAGAAAGGGAGAGAGACCAAACTTGGCCAACCGTCTACTGCTTGGTAAACAAATGTGCTCTCCTTCACTGTCCTCATCTTAGCATCTGAGCTCTGACCTTCTCAGTTCCTGTTTCTCTGTTCCAGGTGGGTGGCAGTGACTAATGCCCAGGAGGATATTTGTGTAAAAAAAACGCTATCTGTGTCACATCAGCCAGGTCCAGTGTAATAACTAATTTCACACAACAGAAAGAACCCAAACTATAGGCCGCTCTTCTCCTGGGGAGCGTGCCAAGGGCCAAGCTGTCAGTTCAGATGCCCAAGACTGCAAATGGCCAAGCAGGCGCCCCACCCGGCACATCCCCTGAAGGAGGTATCCCGGTGCTGTAGTGTGGGAGAAGGGCTCACCGAGAGGAGAATTTCTTAGGCCAGAAGACTCAGCTCTTCAGGAGAAGTAGTTGTTCCCTTGACCAAGCTGAGGCATAGGGTTAGGAAGGTCATTTTAGAACCCCAGATATACTGAGACTTGAGAAAGGGGAGGCCTTACCTGCTTCTCTGTATTATGGTTTTCATTAGACAGTTGGCCCCTCCCCACTCCTTCCTCCCTCCCTCCCTCCCTCCCTCCCTTCCTTTTTTCCTTCCTTCCTTCCTTCTCTCCTTCCCAAGACAGGGTCTCATACTCATGCAGACTTATGTTGACCTTGAAATTCCAGCAGTCCTCCTGCCTCAGCCTCCCAAGAGCTGGGGTTATAACCATACCACGAGTCAGCTCTTCTTGGTGGAAGACCAGACCAACTTCCTCTCCCTGGCTGTGGGGTCAGCTGCTTCTCCCTCCCACTGTAGTAGGACGGACATAGGATCAGCTTGCTCTCAAAATAGGCCCAGCAGCCGTGCTCTGTCACCTCCGGTCTGATCCAGCCTGGCATACATATACCCTGGCTGCTGAAGGGGCCCTAATTATAGCTGTGGGGGCCCCCAGGGTAGAAGCAGCTGGGGCAGCTCAGGATTGTGCCAGTCTGCGGCTGCTGAGTGCCTGCTTTGAGTGGAAACTTCCCCCAGGAGTGAGGGGCAGTGAAGAGGGAGGCTGCCTTATCTGTGACCTCTGACCTTGGGGGTGGTGGCCCTGCCTCTGTGCCCTTTGGGTGTAGAAGCAGCTGGGCCTTGGGCCAGCCAGGAGGGTGTGGCAGTGTGGACTTTGGCCCAGGGACAGCTTCCCGGAAAGGTAACAGGGTGGGCCCTGGCTCTCTTTTCCCCAGCCCCTCAGCTCTCTCCACCTCCCCACACCCAAATCTCCTTACCCTGAACTCAGAGGGTGTGGCTGGGTGTAGTCCAGTCAGGGTGGACCATGAAGAACATCTGGCCTTGAGTGCCGCTGCTTATGCCTGTCTTGGCCTTGCCTGTTTCCTTTCTCACTCTTTGGGAACTCTGAAAAACTCCTTCACTTTCTTCCTATGACTCTGAGCCTGTTTTTTTTTTTTTGGGGGGGGGGGGGTTGTCCCTGGGGCTAGGAAAGGGGGACACAGACAGATGAGTAGGTTGTGGGGGGGGGCAGGCAAGCTGAGTGCATGAGGACAGAGAACCTGGTACTTCTTCCTAGAGAGGCTCTTGAGACTTGTCCTGGGACCTTGGGAGGCATGCCTAGGGACATATGTGACACCCGAGTGGAAGGCTGCTTCTCTGCTTGGACTTGACACCCCCTGCCCCCCGCCCTTCCCACACGGCTGTTGACTTTGGTCCCCTTGTTTTCTAGGATCTGCTTTCCGGTGCAGGTGAACAGGCTACCTCGGGAGACTCTGCTGTGTGCCACGCTCTATGCCCTGCCCGTTCCCCCTCCTGGGGGTTCCTCTGAAGCGAATAAGCAGAAGCGGGTGCCTGAAGCCCTGGGTTGGGTCACTACCCCTCTCTTCAACTTCAGGCAGTACGTGTGAGCACCAGGGAAGCAGCAGGGGGAATGGAGATAAAGCCTGGTAGTTATACTCAGTACTCCCCGAGAAGGGATGGCCACATGGCGCTCACTGTGAAGCCCAGAGGCCCCCATCCCCATAGAGAAGTCAATGCACAGAGCTGGTGACCCGGACTATTGATAGAACCTGGTAGGTGGGGGAGGGGGCATGGGAAAGCACTGTCCCTGTAACAAGTCATCTGGTCCTGTATCAGAAGGACTTCAGAGGTCATCTACCCAGGCATGGAGACATCTCTGCCAAAGGGTCATCTGAGTGGGGAGCTCAGAGAGGCTTTCTGCCATGGGAGCCCTCCTAGAGCTTGAAGTGAGACCCGTGGCCTGTGGGGATAATCCAAGGGACAGGAGCGGGGAAGAAGCTTCAACTGGAAAAGGTTTGTGGATAAGAGAGCAGGAGAGAAACCCCCTGCGTAGGCACCACTTGTCGGCTCATCTTACCCCCTTCTGCCTTAGAGTCTTGACCTGTGGTCGAAAGCTCCTGGGCTTGTGGCCAGCGACCCAGGAAAACTCCGGTGCCCGCTGGAGTGCGCCTAATTTCCACCAGCCAGACAGTGTCATCCTGCAGGTGAGACCCAGCCTTCTTCCCTCAGTAGCCAAAGTCAGCTCCGAGGCTCCCACTGAGCTCTGGCTGGGAACTCTGGGCATGGGGTGAGATATGGCCAAGCATCTCAGTGAATGGGAGAGGGAGTTGAAGACACCCCCCCCCTGCAATTTCACAGCATCCTCTGAAGTTAGGTCTGAGACCTTCTCTGCCCATGGCTCCCCTTGCTTTGAGACCTCATATTTCTAGGCCAGATCCAGTTGGGCGCTTCTCTTAGGGCTCAAGAGAGTGTTCCCACTAGTCACTCAAGGGACATGTCCTCTTCGGAGGGAGGGTGGGAGAGAAGCTGGATCAATGCTGGTTGTGATTCCCATTTCTCAAGCCCATGAGATGCTGTGGTGTGGAGTAGGGGGTGGCAAAACCAACAGACAGTGAAGAAGAAAGATCTGGAATACAACTCCATTAGGTGGTTTTGCCTTTGGCTCTGCCCAGTACGGGTCAGGTGCTGAGTGAGCGAACAGAACCCCTTGGAGAACGGGATCGTTCAGCTCTGATGCCCATTTTAGGAGGGTGTATATTTTGGTGGCTCAGATGATCACAGGCCCTAGAGTTAATAGAGCCTTCACTCACGGTGTGCCCCCAGATCCCGACAGACTACGATGCCTCCGGGACCACACGAGGAGGTCCCCAGCTTCAGCCTGGGGCTTGCCCTGTCAACGCTGGCCATTCAGGGTTTTGAAATGGGGCTTATCCTGTCTTCCTTAAGCATCTCAGTTCAGCTTTTCCCTACCTTCCCCATTGTTCCCATCCATCCATTATTTATTTTTGGTTCGTTTTGTTTTTTTGAGACAGGGTTTCTCTGTGTAACAGCCCTGGCTGTCTTGGAACTTGCTTTATAGTCCAGACTGGCCTCAAACTCTCAGGGAGTTAACCCAGCCCCCAACCCCCAGCTCACGTTTCCTTTTTTTTTTTTTGAGGGGAAGATTTGGATGAAACAGGGCCTCTCTATGATTGCTGACTGGCCTGGAACTTACTGTGTAGATTGGGCTGAACTCAAACTTGCAGCAATGCTCCTGTCTCAGTCTTTCTGAGAGCTAGGATTACTGGCGTGACCCACCACACTAGGTTTCCTATGGTTTCCTATTGATCTTTGCTGAAAGCCACAGCTGGGATTTTGGGGATCACCACTAGCTTCGGGGTTATTTTACCAAGAGCCTTGGGGAAGGGGAAGCTAGAGGCAGCCTGTGAGAGAGCAGCGGGGACCCAGGAAGTGCCTTCACTCACCCTGCCTCCTTCCTCCTTGCTACCGTCTGCTCTGCGGCTCTGATCCTATCCCTAGATTGACTTCCCCAGCTCAGCCTTTGACATCAAGTTCACCAGACCCCCTGGAGACAAGTTCAGCCCCCGCTATGAGTTTGGCAGTCTCCAGGAGGAGGACCAGCGCAAACTTAAAGACATCACGCAGAAGGAGTCCCTATACTGGTGAGGCCCAGGACACCTCCCTATGTGGCGCAGGCTTCCCGCTGTCTGTCTGTGTCTGCCTGACCTCTTGCCTCCCAGCATCCAGGCTGTACCATTTGTTCTTGAGGACTGGAAGTAGTCATTGAAAGAGTCACTGTGACCACTTGACAATGGTGGCAGCCTCCAGACCTTTCTCTAGTTGACACTAGGGAAAGTGCATAGGGCAGGTCAGGAGGTAGGATCCGAGAAAGTCCGGTGCCACACTAGTGACTGACCTACCACTACACCCCCTGGTTCTGGTGGGGCAGCTGGCTGCTGTCTTCTCTTCCCTGCCCCCACCTCCTTCTGCCCCTTCCTCCACACCAAAGGCCCTTTGCATTTTTCTGGCCTTGTCACATTCCAAAAAGGATCAGGTGTCTTGGCAAGCTGGCAGCTCTCAGGAGTAAAGGAGTCCAGGCTGATCTCATCCTTGGAGCTGCTGTGTCTACCAGGACTGGAGAGGGAGGGGTGAGTGAGGAGAGTCTGGGCTCTCTATCTTCTAGCCACCTCTCTGGGCCCAGCATAGCCCTGTTCATATGCTGGGTCGGGGAACAAGCGAGGCAGACCTCCCTGCCCCCCAACCCACTCCTCACCCCTCATTTCATTAGCCCTCAGCTCCAGTCTTCCATTAGACACCTGATCTCAGGCGAGTCCCAATTAGCTACAGACCCTATAAAGCGAAGAGAGGTCCCAAGAGGTCTCACAGTTGACCAGACCCTGACAGGTGTTGCCTACTGCCCTCTAGTGGCTCTACTCAGAAGTAGTACCATCAGGGCCTCCCCTGGTCTGGTATTATTGACCTCAGTCTGAGAAATGTCCCTGAGATTGGGTCAGAGGTGAGATGTGGACCCCGTCCTCCAAACTTGCAATCATCTGTGATCATTAAAAAAACAAAACAAAACAAAACAAAACAAAACAAAAAAACAAACAAGCCCAAATGTTTAGTTTCTGTAGACATTCTGACTCAACCGGCATTGGTGTGGGAGCTAGTCGCCAGAAGTTACCAAACCCTTCTGTGCGCCCCGGCTTACTCTGCCACTCGCTCTCACGTAGGCTCACGGATGCCGACAAGAAGCAGCTGTGGGAGAAACGCTATTACTGCCACACTGAGGTGAGCTCACTCCCCTTGGTGCTCGCCAGTGCACCCAGCTGGGAGTGGGCTTGCCTGCCGGACATCTATGCGCTCCTGCAACAGTGGACTCACATGAACCACCAGGATGCCCTGGGACTCCTGCATGCCACGTGAGTTGTAGCTCCTCCCTGTCCTGGCTCCAGCACTGCCATCCCTGACAGGCCAGCTCAGGGAAAGCAGAGCACTCGGGGCTTGCCTACTCTCCCTTCTTTCTTTGTCTCATTTTTCCCGAATCTTGTAACACTGTCTGTGAGTATCCCCATGTGCAAGTCACCTAGAGCCCACCACTGGCTTTTCATCTGCACACGTCACGAGGTATGCAAGTGCTTGCCTATCCACCCGCCACACAGAGTTCAACTATCTTGAAATGAAACAGGGCTGGAGAGATGGCTCAGCAGATAAGAGCACTGACTGCTCTAACGGAGGTCCTGAGTTCAAATCCCAGCAACCACATGGTTGTTCACAACCACCCGTAATGAGATTTGGTGCCCTCTTCTGGTGTGTCTGAAGACAGCTACAGTGTACTTACATATAATACATAAATAAATCTTTGAAACAAAACAAAACAAAAAATGAACAACAACAAAAAACCCCAGATGTTTTTGTTTTTGAGACAGAGTCTCAATGTGTAGCCCTACCTGGCCTGGAACTCGACTTTATAGATGAGGTTGGCCTTGAACCCATAGAGAGCTGCCTGACTCTGCCTCCTGAGTGCTGAAATTAGAGATTTATACCACCATGCTCCAATAGCATGCACATTATTAATAGAACTCAGGGTTCCTTTTTTTTTTTTTTAGGCAAAATTTACATATTGAAAATACCCACATTCATCCAAAGATTTACCAAATGCTCCCCCTTTATAGAGCCCAAGTCTTTATCCCTCTTCCTTCTCCTGAAGAGTTCTTAGGGTCACAAGGCTGAGACTCTGAGACTCCTCAGCTGTCTTTTCTAGATTGTACCTAGGCTTCCTGATCTATTTCTTGTCATCTCAGTAATTAAATTGTACCTGCTGATGAGACTTTTTGAGGCTACCTCTTTACTAATCCCTGAGAGAGTCATTTCCCAGGCTGTCCATTGGCTTATATAAAACCCCACAGTTCTCAATTGCTTGCCTGGCAGGCTTTGTATTATAGGATGTTACCCAGAAAACATACTTCACCCACTCAAGGACTCCTTAAATTCCTAACACAGTACAGCAAGTTAGGGAAAAGCTTTGGGGGTGGAGTGGAATACTGTTTTTTGTTTTGTTTTGTTTTGTTTTTCAGTTTTCTCTTAAGTGTTCAATGAGTGAGAAAGGTCATTCATTTATCTTATTCCTTTCTGCCTAAGGGAGACCCTACCCATGGGGAAGAAGAGCCATCCCTAAGAGCTGCCCTCCTGGAGGGATGCAGATCTTGGGGGGAGGGGAGAATGACACCCAGGCAGGAGGTTTCGCAGGCTCACATCTGAGGACTGTCAAGGTTCTACCTCTCTTGCAGCTTCCCTGACCAGGAGGTGCGGCGGATGGCCGTGCAGTGGATCGGCTCCCTCTCAGATGCGGAGCTGCTGGACTACCTGCCCCAGCTAGTCCAGGTAGGACGCCGAGCAGCTCCCATGCTACGTCTGACCTCAGAAGCCAAGCCCCCAGGGACACTGGTCAGTGTGGTGAATAAAGCCTCATGTTCGCTTTCTTCTGAACAGGCCCTGAAGTATGAGTGCTACCTGGATAGCCCCTTGGTGCGCTTTCTCCTGAAGCGAGCCATCTCTGACCTGCGAGTGACCCACTACTTCTTCTGGTAAATCCACGGGAGGAAAGAAAGGAGGTAGACAGTGTCCTTAGGCCAAGACTTCTCTTCCCAGGCTAAGTGAGGAGCGACAAGATGAGTCTCCAGGATGTTGCTCATCTACCCTGTGGCCTTGGTCTAGTGTCTTTCCTCAGGGCAGGTCTCAGTCCACCTCCATATAACTCTGGGAGTGTCATCTAGATTCCCCCCTTCCCTACCCACCCATGGCGGAAGTAAGGCGAGCTGTAGAGGGGCTTCAGCTCAAAGACAGGGTAGATATTCAAACTATATCTTATCCCGAAGCGTGGGGGAGCTTTCTGAATCCGGGTAGGATGTGACCCTTTCTTCCCTAGCTCCATGCCGCGGGGAGTGAGTAGCCTGACCCCCGCCTGCCCTGCCTTTGCAGGTTACTGAAGGATAGCCTCAAAGACTCTCAGTTCAGCATCCGTTACCAATACCTGCTAGCAGCCCTACTGTGCTGCTGTGGCAAGGGACTGAGGGAGGAGTTTAACCGCCAGTGCTGGCTTGTCAACACCCTGGCCAAACTGGCCCAGCAGGTCCGAGAGGCCACCCCATCCGCACGCCAGGTGAGTGGGCAAGGCTGGCTCTCCCTGTCCCTGTTTCTAACTGAGGCTTGTGTAACCAGGAGTTTACGTCTCGCAGGACAGAAAATGACTGTCTCCCGTTTAGAAACTAGAAAGAGGTGGCTGTGACCTGCAGGCCTAAGCAGATAGTCCCCAAGCTGGCCACAGCTCATGAATGTGGTTTGTTTGGCTTGGTTTTGACTTAGCCTTAAAGGTTAGACGCACTTGTACATGCTGTCTATTACGTAGACACACTCAGCAGGTGAGGGCTAGGATTCAGTCACTTCTTTGTGGGGAACTGTGTCTCAGGGCTGAGACAGGTGACAGAAAGGGACACTGTGCCACACCAGCAGTGCTTCTCATTTCTGACATTTAAAACTTGAGAGGTTTCCATGTGTAAGTCTGGGTTGTCAGCATTTCTAAGCAAAGCCCAGATAGGATGTTGCCTCTTGGGATATTCTTGCCCTCCATCCTATGCCTGCTTCTTACGTTCTCCTGGAAGTCTTGCCTCTCTAGAAACTCAGGTGTGCTTTTGTGCACTGAACAAGTCTGGGACCCAAGTGAAGGATTGTCCCTCCCAAGAGTTTCTCAGAAGTTGTCCCTGTTATTCAGGCACAGGACTAGGTACCTTCCTCTGGGAGACACCTGGCTCTGGGTGGAGCCTCTGGACTTCTCTCATCCCTGCTTTCTCCCACTCCCTCTGAAGGGCATCCTTCGTATGGGCTTGGAGGAGGTGAAGCAGTTCTTTGCCCTCAATGGTTCGTGCCGTCTGCCGCTCAGTCCCAGTCTCCTGGTGAAGGGCATCGTGCCCAGGGTGAGTCACTGCTAGATGTAGAACTTCAAAGACTGGGGCACACTTAAGGGTGATGAGGGCCTCCTTACCCTGTCTTAGGAGAGGAGGGCAAACACTTGACCTCTTCCCAGCTTAACTATGCGTGGGCTTGGCTTGACAACTGTAACTGCAGGGCAGAGGAACTGGGTCAGAGGCTCGGTCTCCCTGATGGTGCTGAGGATGAAGCTGGGGAAAGTGGCGAGGATGGCAGCTCTTGGCCATATGCCTCAACTCACTGTCCAGCGCGGGTCTTTTTGTCGGTTGTTGCATTCCATCCTCACAACTCTAAGGCAGTTGGTAGTATTATGAACGTGTAGGACATGAGATTTACCAGAGGTCACAAACTAGTAAGTTGTGTACAGAGTGATGGGAAGGGGTGGGCAATCAGATAATAGAGCCACCGGCTCTAACAACCTAAGCCAAGATGAGGGAATCGAGGAAAGGGACTTTGAGTTCCTAGGAAATCTGGGAGATGCAATGAACACATCCTAGGTGCATCATTAGCAAGAGGGCAGACAGTGTGCTGGTTCAGCGTGCTGGTTCAGTGTGAAGAGGGGGTTTCCCTTCCTGGCTGTGGAGCAGGCTGACACTGGTCGCTTGCCCTCTCTGCTGTACAGGACTGCTCCTACTTCAATTCCAACGCCGTGCCCCTCAAGCTCACCTTCCAGAATGTGGATCCGCTGGGCGAGAACATCAGAGTCATCTTCAAGGTGAGAGTGCCTTACTCAGCAGGCTTGGCTGCACATGCCTGAAATGTCAGCGCTTCGGTTGAGGCAGAGGGATTGCCAGGAGGCAAGCCTGGGCCATGCAGCGACGACTTCCAAGCCAAGCTGGGCTAGGGGGTGAGACACTGTTTCAAAAAACGAAGCAAAACCAATACTTTACTCAAGCCTGGTGGGGATGAAGTCAGGGGGAGAAGAGAATACTTGGGACTGGCGGGAAAGGCCTGGACCATTCCTATCCTCCTCCCTCCCCTCCTCCTCCTCCTCCTCCTCCTCCTCC
>NC_034594.1:107338634-107362066 GCF_900095145.1 Mus pahari
AAATATACTCTGTGACTCAAACCTTAGTGCACATGTGCTGTGTACCACAGCTAAATCCTGATCAGGTATAAACATTCACGGTTTTAAAAGGTCTGAGGAACTAAGCATGAGGGTCCATACCTGTAATTTAGCACTCACAGGCCAAGGCAGGAAGATGGCTGGTTAAGACCAGCCTGAGCACTAGGCATGGTGGTGCACGCCTTTAATCCCAGCACTTGGGAGGCAGAGGCAGGCGGATTTCTGAGTTCTGAGTTTGAGGACAGCCAGGACTACACAGAGAAACTCTTGTCTCGAAAAAAAAACAAAAATAAATAAAAGACCAGCCTGAGCTGCCCAAAGAGACCTTGGCTCAGACCTACAGGGTTAGTGATCAGAGGAGTTTCATACAGAAAAGGAACCATAATGGGGATTCAGGGATAATGGAGGGGGGCACACAGCAAGGGACAAACATCCCCTCTCTTGCTCCTTGACCTCGAGTGAACCCGGTCAACTGGTGAGTGGTGCAAAGCTGGAGAACTGCAGCTGCTCCCTGCCACAGAGTTTGGGATGCTGAGGGGTCTGGAAGGCCGCGGGAGGGCATGGAAGTGGATTTTAATCGCTCCTCTTCCTTACCCAGTGCGGGGATGACCTTCGCCAGGACATGCTAACCCTGCAGATGATTCGCATCATGAGCAAGATCTGGGTGCAGGAGGGGCTGGACATGCGCATGGTCATTTTCCGCTGCTTCTCCACTGGCCGAGGAAAAGGTCAGTGGGGGGTTGGGAGGCTGGGGCAGGGCATCCCTTCCCTCTCTGCCTTCTTCTGCCTGTTTCCCAATGCGAACAATGGAGAATAGAAGGGCGGGGTTATTCCATGAGAAGTTGTGGGGGTGACTTGAAAAAAGAAAGTAAAGGAGAGACTGTTGCAAAACAAAACAGAGTCAGAGGCATGGCAACCTCTGTGGACTTTGGATCTTGATCAAACATACCAACTGTAGTTTTGAGATGGCCGTAAGAAATTTGAAAATCGGCTGGCTTCAAGGACTGTTGGGTTTTGTTTGGCTTTTTTTTTCCAGATAAGACACGTGCATGGTTATTGTGTACTTGTCGATTACACTTAAAAGTATTCATGCCCGAGATGGCACGTCTAGAGCAGAGGGTGGTTACAACACGTACATGATCCCAGCTCTCAGCTGAGGTGCAGGATCAGAAGTTTGAGGCCAGCCTGGGCGACAGAGTGAGACCCTGTCTTGCTTCGTGGTACTCCAGCTAGAGCAGCAAGAAATAGGAAGCTAGCCTGATAATGGAGGGTGACGTGAGATTAGCTAAGTGCTCATGATCATTGAAGCTGGGTGGTGGTTACATGAGCATTGATTAAAAAAAAAAAAAAAAAAAAAAAAACCAATACCACCTTCATTTTGGTTCTGAATATATATATATATATATATATATATATATATATATATATATATATATTTTGTTTGTTTGTTTGTTTGTTTGTTTTTTTGTTTTTTGAGACAGGGTTTCTCTGGGTAGTCCTGGCTGTCCTGGAACTCACTCTATAGACCAGGCTGGCCTCGAACTCAGAAATCTGCCTGCCTCTGCCTCCCAAGTGCTGGGATTAAAGGCATGCGCCACCACGCCCGGCTCTGAATATATTTAAGAGTTCCATAGTGAAATTCAAAAAGGGGTGGGAGCGGGGAGAAAGAAACATTGTGAACTGTGGAAGCCTGGAGCGGATCTAGACTATGTGATATAGGCGAGGTCTTCTGCCCACCGCCCCTCATGCTGTATCCCTAGTAGCAGACTTTGTCCAAAGCCCTGGAACTTAGCTCATGGGAAGCACCTAGCCTCCCCACTGTTCTATAGTAGACTTCTTCCCTCTGTACTGGAGCATAAGCCGGACCTCTTCTCTCTCAGGGATGGTAGAGATGATACCCAACGCAGAGACACTGCGAAAGATTCAGGTGGAACATGGGGTGACTGGCTCCTTCAAGGACCGTCCCCTGGCCGACTGGCTACAGAAACACAACCCTGGGGAGGATGAATATGAAAAGGTAAGATTGACTCAGAAGCCCAAGAGCTGAGGCTGTGTGCCTGACTGTGGCATGTGGCTCTGCTTCCACGGGACCTGCATGTGCACAGACAGCTCAGCTTTTGTGTAGGTGGGTCAGATGACTATTGGAAATTAACACTATTCTTTGGTATTGGTCAGACAAACTTTCCTTGGGTCTTATCGGGGGAGGGGGCAGCTTTTGAGAGCTTGACCATATGTCCGTCCTAACTGTGGATCCAGGTCAGTTGCCCTCGAACTCTCAGGGGGCTTTAGAGATGCTGAGGAGAAGTCAAGATGGCAGCAAGAGACTTTGGCTGTCATTTTAATCTGGCCCCTTGCTCCAAGGAGTGGGACCACTGTGCAAGGCCGTAACTAGAAGCCAAGGTGGCGGCTATTGGTGAGACTAATGTGAGAGCAAAGAGGCCTGGCTGGCCCTGGCTACAGGGAGAAAGTGAGCCTCCAGGGATGGTGGGGCCTTGGTGGCCTGCTGTGATCCATGGTCAGTCCACAGCTTCATGTCTGTAGTCTTTGGGTTAATGAAGTTTGGGGTGAGTGTGGAAAGGGACGGGTCATAATAAAAATACCAGAACGTGGCACACACTTTTAATGCTAGTGCACAGGAGGCAGAGGCACATGGATCTCTATGAGTTTCAGGCTAGCCTGGACTATGTAGACAGACTCCATCTCAAAAAACAAACACACGCTGGAATGTTGATTTCTTTACAGCTCACTTCAAGGGAATACAAATGCTAATTCATGTCCATGGCTGCCTTTTATTCCCTAAGGAGGACGTGCTGGCGGCCAAATCATAAACCGAATATGATTGATGGGCTTGTCATCGGGTGGTCTTAAATGGCCCTAATAAACTTTAATCCCAGGGCTAGAGAGATGGCTCAGTGGTTAAGAGCATTGGCTGCTTTTGCAGAGGACCTGAGTTCAATTCCCAGTACCCACATGGCTGCTCACAACGGTCTGTGACTCTACCTCCAGGGGATCTGATACCCTCATACAGATAGATAGAGTTCAGACAAAACATCATTGCATAGGAAAAGATAAATAAACAATCTTTTTTAAGTGTTATTCTGTAGCTGGCATGTGCTCGCTGACTAGCCCACTCCTGACCGACACGCCCTCCTCTGTGAGTTCTATCCCTACTCTGCACTGATGACCCCGAAGCCCTTCTTGTAGCTCTTTTCCCACGAGGCTTAAGCCTCTATAGCCCTGGCTCGCTGGATTTCTCCACTGCATCTCTGCTGTAGTCAAACTCAGTGGAGGCAAAGCTGAGCTTCTGGTCTCCCCTCGCCTCCCGGGACCTGCCTTCTGTGTTTTCCTATCAGTAAATGTAGGCCACCCAAACCAAGGCCACCAGCTTCCTCGTGGCTCCTCCGCCTGCTTTCGGGGAGTTTTCAAGTCCAGGGCCATTCATGTCACACTCGCTCTAGGTTCTTCAGAGGCTCCACCAGATGAGTTCTGCACCACTGCCTTTGTCACCCAGCCTGGCCTGCCCCAGCCTCATGCCCTGCTTGCCCAGGCTCAAGAGTAGAGGATACGATACGGCATGTGTTTAGAAAATAGTACCCTTTGCCTAGAAAGCGGTTTCCCTTTTTCTCAGCCTTAAAAACTGCTCCTTCTATATTGCACAGCTCAACACAGTACCTCTAGAGAGGATTGCTACTGAGTCTGCAGCCCTCCTTCAGACCCATATGCTATTTATACTAACGTGTTTTCCAGGTGCCGAACGCTTTCCCTCTCGAGCACCATGCTAGGTGTCAGAATTGTAATGACTCCATGCCAGTGTACTAGCAAGTCATAATAAACGTGGAAGTGTCTCCAACAAGCACACACGTACCTGGAAGCTAACTTTGTTAGTCCCCCCCCCCTTTTTTTTTTTTTTGAGATGGGACCTTGCTCTGTAGCATAGCTCAAGCAGGCCTGGAATTTATGCTTCTCCTTCCTCAGCCTCCTGAATGCTGGGATTACAAGAGTGAGACGCAGGACTAGTGGTTTCTTATGGTAATGCGCAGAAGAAAAGAACTTGACTATGTTCAGTATACAACTTTCACATTCTATCAGTGAAACCCTCCAATAAGGAGGAGGATCATACATAAATTGGGGTTCATACCTGCAGGCTCAGGGAGGAGGGAAGAGGAGTGTAGTCCTTACTGGTGGCCATTAGTCCAGCATTTTGTGACCTTCCAGAGACCTTATCTATAAAAAATGCCTGTTAATAGAGATGTTAAAGAATGCAGGTTAATAGAGATGCTAAGTCAGCAGAGACCTTATCTATAAAGAATGCCTGTGATGGCAGGTTAATAGAGATAGAAAGTCAGGGCTGGGATTGGATAGGCTATGTTCCTATTCAAGTGGTTTCCTTTCATTCATAGATTTTTTTTTTTTCCTCTCTAAGAAATGATCTTTCCCGTACTGAAGCTGAGCTCTACGATGTCTGGCTTTTTGAGACAGAGTCTCATTATGTAGCGCTGGCTGGCCTGGAACTCACTATGGAGACCAAGCTGGCCTTCAAACTCAAAGAGGCCTGTCTCGGCCTGCCAAGTGCCACCATGCCTGGCTCTCTCCTCCTTTTTGTGTGTGTGTAGGAACGTGAGTGGGCTTAGTCCACACACCCGTGGGCGTGCAGGCCATAGCAGCTCATCAGGTGCCTTCCTCTGTCAGTGTACTTTACTGTCTGCGGATAGGGTCTGTTGATGAGCTGGAAGCCTGCTGTTTCCGCTAGGTTGGCAGGCCAGTGAGCTCCCAGACGCTGTCTGTCTCTGTCCCACCGCACTGGGGTGACAGGCATCACGGCCATACCCGGCTTTTTTATTTTGTTGTTGTTTTTAACATTGTTACTGCGGATTCAAACTCGGATCTTTGTGCTTATGACGCAAATGCTCTTACCCCAGCCCCTTTCCACCCCACAAGCCCCCAAAATATCCCCAACACATTTTACCAACTAGAGAGATCTGATTTTTCAAGTGCAAAACACTGCAGGAAGTGTGAAGCTGCCTCAGCTCTTCTCTGGAGTGTGGTGATTTTAATTAGGTAAGCATTTAGCTGGCATCAAGTACTCTTGGAGTGAAGTGTTATTTGGGGCAGGAAGATGGGTGGATGAAGCAGGGTCAGGTGCCTTTAGTTTTGCTATTCAAGCCAGACTCAAGTCAGGGTTCTCATGACCTGTGGGAAAGGTTTTAAGCATCAGCCTTTCTGTCCACTAAGGTCTTCCTGTCTGGATTTGGTTGTGTCCACTGTCTCTCCAGCCAAAACAAAACAAAACAAAAACAAAAAAACAAACAAACAAATTCAGATGAAGGGTATATATAGACATCTAAACCTTCCATTTCCTACTTCAAAAAATGTGGAGGTCATTTCTGTGTAAATAAGTATGCGCTTTGGCCGGGCAGTGGTGGTGCACGCCTTTAATCCCAGCACTTGGGAGGCAGAGGCAGATGGATTTCTGAGTTCGAGTCCAGCCTGGTCTACAGAGTGAGTTCCAGGACAGCCAGGGCTATTCAGAGAAACCCTATCTGGACATCTACCCCCCCCCCATTTTACCCCCCCCCCCAAAAAAAAAGAATAAAAGAAAAAAGAAGTGTGTGCTTTGGTACATGATAAAGGTAAGCAGGGTGTTGTTGGAGTTCACATGAGAGAAGGAGGTCAGAGCTGGCCGTGGCTCCACCACCTGCCTCCGCTTCCTCAGGCTGTGGAGAACTTCATCTACTCTTGTGCTGGCTGCTGTGTAGCTACATACATCTTGGGCATCTGTGACAGACACAATGACAACATCATGCTAAAGACCACGGGCCACATGTTCCATATAGATTTCGGCCGCTTCCTGGGCCATGCACAGATGTTTGGTAACATCAAGAGGTAAGTGGCTTCCTGTATGGAGGGTCACAGTGGCTCAGGGATGGGACACAAGACAGAGACTGGAGCAGCTGGGCCTCAGGGCACTGACCCTGGGCTGAGCAGCTCTGGAGACCAGAAGACTGGCAGGAGCTCGAGTTTGTGCAGAGCCTTGTGCAAAGATCTGCTCTTCTTCCTCACTGGGGACCATGCACGAACCAGTGGGGAGCTGGGAGAAAGTATTACACACGGTGAGGGGAAGGAAAGCAGGCCCTGATGGATGGAGCGTACAAGATGACCTCCCTTCTCCATATTGACCGTCTACCTGTGTGTCCCCTTGGCCCAGGGACCGTGCCCCGTTTGTCTTCACCTCAGACATGGCGTATGTCATCAACGGGGGTGACAAGCCTTCCAGCCGCTTCCATGATTTTGTTGACCTTTGCTGCCAAGCCTACAACCTCATTCGCAAGCACACCCACCTCTTCCTCAACCTTCTGGGCCTGGTGAGAAGCTCCGTCTCTTTGTGAGCCCTCCTTCTTATTACCTGGCTCCATCTTCAAGGCTGCCCTGGGTTGTTCCAGAGGATTCCTGGAGCTCCACTTCTTCCCCAAGGGCATCCAGACGACCCAGGGACAGTGGGGCCTGACCTCTTACTTTAGCCCCTCCGTTCCTATGGCCCTCTGACCTCTCCCACAGCATCTGCCTATAACCCCAAAGGATCAGGCAGCCTAGTAGAGGAAACCCTGGCGTATGGCGGAGAGGAAACGATGCTGGGCTGCTGTTACCGGCTGCTCTCCTTTCTTCTTCCAGATGCTGTCCTGTGGAATCCCCGAGCTCTCAGACCTGGAGGACCTCAAGTATGTGTATGATGCCCTGAGACCTCAGGACACAGAGGCCAATGCCACCACCTACTTCACAAGGTAACACGCAGCACAGACCAGTACTGCCACCTAAGCCATCCATAGGCTGCCTGCCAGGCTGGCAGGAGCAGGCTGGGCAGTGGGAAAGGCTTAGCCCAACCGTTAGGGCCAGGGCTTTGATCTGCTATCCCCATTTTGCCTTGGTAACCACTTTGTTCCTGTCTACATTCTGAGGCCAATATGTATAAGTAGCCCAGGCTGTCCTGGAACTCACTCTATAGACCAGGATGGCCTCAGACTCAGAGATCTGTCTTCCTCTGCCTCCCAAGTGCTGGGATTGAAGGCGTGCGCCACCACTGCCCGTCTCTTATTTGTCTTTTTACCAGGTCCCAACCAGAGACTTTGTCTAGGAGTCAGGGTAGAAGCTGGATTTATTTATTTTTTTTTTTTTTTGAGACAGTGTTTCTCTGTGTAACCCTGGCTGTCCTGGAACTCACTCTGTAGACCAGGCTGGTCTTGAACTCAGAAATCCACCTGCCTCTGCCTCCCAAGTACTGGGATTAAAGGCGTGTGCCGCCACTGCCCGGCGGAAACTGGATTTTATTAAAAGGTTTTATTTATTCTTAGTTTTTCAAGACAGGATCTTTCTGTGTAGCCCTGGCTGTCCTGGAACCTGTTCTGTAAACCAGGCTGGTCTTGAAGGAACTCTGAGATCCACCTGCCTCTGCTGGGATTAAAGGTGTGAGCCCCCACACCTGCTTTATAATCGTTCTTTTGGTCACCAAAAAACTCTTTCACCAGACCTCACATAGAATTCAGTGTTTTTGAGCAGTGCCTAGTGTGGTCCTTGAATTCTATTTGATAATACTAGGTGGACATGGGCTGGTGAGATGGCTCAGTGGGTAAGAGCACCCGACTGCTCTTCCGAAGGTCCGGAGTTCAAATCCCAGCAACCACATGGTGGCTCATAACCATCCGTAAAAAGATCTGACGCCCTCTTCTGGAGTGTCTGAAGACAGCTACAGTGTACTTACATATAATAAATAAATAAATCTTTAAAAAAAACACTAGGTGGACATGTGTTGTCCCAAGTTTCCTCCTCCCTTGGCAGGAGGGACAGGAGCTCAGGATTCACAGACATAAACTGCGTGAGGTGATTGCGTCAGCCATGTGCTCTGTAAGACTATTACTTTGGGAAGGTAATTCGATCTAGTGGTTGTTTTCAGGACTCAGGGCTGGGCATGGTAGCACACACCTGTGATCCTGGTACTTAAGAAGTTGAGGCAGGAGGATCACCATGAATTTGAAGCTAGGCTACACAGTGAGATCCTGTTCCTCTCAGGAC
Source organism: Mus pahari (assembly GCF_900095145.1). Classification (NCBI taxonomy): domain Eukaryota; kingdom Metazoa; phylum Chordata; class Mammalia; order Rodentia; family Muridae; genus Mus; species Mus pahari. The sequence goes on from NC_034594.1 coordinate 107,346,717, forward strand.
TTAGAATATCTGCTTGGGCAGCTGTCAAGGCATAGGCAGGTTGGGTCCCTGGCTGCATCCCTGTTTTCCATGCTCAAACAGGTTGATTGAGTCCAGCCTGGGCAGCGTAGCCACGAAACTCAACTTTTTCATCCATAACCTGGCTCAGATGAAGTTCACAGGCTCAGATGACCGGCTGAGCCTCTCCTTCGCTCCCCGGACACACACTCTCAAGAGCTCTGGCCGCATCCGAGATGTCTTCCTCTGCCGACATGAGAAGATCTTCCACCCCAGCAAGGGTTATGTAAGTGTTTCTCCTCTCTGACCTTCTGTCGCTCCCTGTCCACCGGCCTTCTTAGAGTTACCTCTTCCTCCACACCTGCACAGTGGGGCCTGGAGTTTACTGAGGCCATTGCACTGGGAGTAAACCCAGACAGACCAGTTCCCTCGCTGATGTGACCTGCATAGTAGGTTCAGGGCGCTGAACTGGTTGGTAATTCTGTGAGTCATGTGTCCGCTGAGACACAGGCAGGAAGTCTCTGCTTTTAGGTTCCTGCCTGTGTGCTGCCTACCCTCTCATCTCCACTAGAGACTTTCCTTCCGGCATGTAACACACACCCCACACGCCCAGGCACACACGCACGCACTCCTACTCCCCTCTAGTCGGCAGCGGGTCAGGCAGGAGTAACCTGAGTTTGGCCTTTGCAGGTGTATGTGGTGAAGGTGATGCGAGAGAATGCTCACGAGGCAACATACATCCAGAGGACATTCGAGGAGTTCCAGGAACTGCACAATAAGCTGCGCCTGCTTTTCCCTTCTTCCTTCCTGCCCAGGTAACCCCTCTCCCCCAATCCTGCCAGAGCTGAAAGATGGGGTGGGGGTGGGGGCAGTGACAAGGGAGGAAACTAGCAGGATTGCTTTTTGAGAAAGAACCATTTCAAACTGAGGATCTGTCAGCTTGATGTTGTGCTTGGTAATAGCAGCGCCCCCTGCTGGCTTGTATCTCCAGACATCCCAACCACCTTGCCCTAGTCTTGGAAAACAAAGCATGGGGGCACCAGCCAGAAAGCAAACCAGCTGAGCTGAAAGCAAGGCACTAGGTGATCTGAATGTGACTCGAGGTTTATAATGTAGCAAAAGAATGTATGTGGGCTGGTGAGATGGCTCAGTGGGTAAGAGCACCTGACTGCTCTTCCGAAGGTCCGGAGTTCAAATCCCAGCAACCACATGGTGGCTCACAACCATCTGTAACAAGATCTGAGGCCCTCTTCTGGAGTGTCTGAAGACAGCTACAGTTACTTACATATAATAAATAAATAAATCTTAAAAAAAAAAGAATGTATGTGTGTATAATATATATATATAATACAATTTATATATAATATATATAATATATAGTATGTAAATATATAATAGCAATATATTATATATATAATTGAAATTAATATTTTTTTGAAAGAGAAGGACCTTTGATAGCTATATCATGCACCTAAATGAAAGATGCCAGGCAGAAGATGATTCTATTTATTGGAGTCCCCTAGAGTAATCAGTCTTAGGGACAGAATGCAGAACTGGTGGCTGAGGTATAACAAGTGTGCTGCCTCAGTTTTGCAAGATGGAAAGAGTTTGGGACCTGGCTTCCGGGGTGTGTGTGTGTGTGTGTGTGTGTGTGTGTACAGAGCAAGAGATAGAGCTGGACCAACCCAGGTGCAGATGTGAGCACAGCCTGGGGAGTCTAGTAGGAGTCAGGGAAGCAAGGTAACTAGAGATGCAGATGGAGTGTCTAAGCCTTCAGACTCACTCGTGTCCCTGTGTCCGTTTTCTGCCTCTCACACTAGCTTCCCTAGCCGGTTTGTGATTGGCCGCTCCCGGGGAGAGGCGGTGGCTGAGAGGCGGAAGGAAGACTTAAATGGCTACATCTGGCACCTGATTCATGCAGCTCCTGAGGTGGCTGAGGTGAGTGAGTGGGTGTGGGGTGTGAGAGGAGTAGGTCTGAGTCCTAGGGAAGACATGAGCGGTCTGTGACCTGAGGAATGACCAGCGCCTGGCTCCACCACAGATGAGAGAGCACAGTGTATGGTGGGCCTAGCCTCAGACTTAGGTTTGGTTTGTGGTGGGTCTAGCCTCAGACCTAGGTTTGGCTTGGTTTTGCTTTCATTTCCCATGCTTAGTTAGAAACATTCGCCAGAGAAAGGCTTGTGTTTCAGCCCCAGACTAACTCAGGGATACATCCCTCCCCAGCCATGCATGTCGATGGGGAAGTAGAGAAGAGAGAAGGGCAGTGCTGTAGACTGCTTTTGGCCCGAAGTAGCCTGGGTGTTTTTATTTATTTATCTTTGTCTGTTTTATCTTTTGAGATGAGGTCTCCTAGTTTTTAGTTTTGGAGACAGGGTTTCTCTGTATAGCCCTGGCTGTCCCGGAACTCACTCTGTAGACCAGGCTGGCCTCAATCTACCTGCCTCTGCTTCCTAGATGCTGGGATTACAGCCCTGTGCCACCACCACAGTCCAGCTTGGGGTCTTGCTCTTTAGCTCAGGTTAGCCTAGAACTCACTTTGCAGCCTAGGCTAACCAGGAACTTATAACAGTCTACACTTTGCATTTTGAGTGCTGAGAATATAGGAATTGCCTCCCCCGCCCATCCAACCATCGGCTATTTTTTTCTTTAAAAAAAGTGAAAAGGTGTGTGTGTGTGTGTGTGTGTGTGTGTGTGTGTGTGTGTAAATAAAATTAAAATGAACCCTTCCTGGGTCATGTCTTACTGAAGAGTGGCCCTGTTTTCTGGTCTGTTTCAGTGTGATCTGGTGTATACTTTCTTCCACCCCCTACCCCGTGATGAGAAAGCTTCAGGCCCCAGCCCAGTTCCGAAGTCCTCAGGTACAGCACCTTCCTGGTGGCACAGCACCTTCCTGGTGGCCGTCCTGCCAAACCACAGCCCCACCTCTTTGGCAACCCTCTTTCCTGTTTGGTTGTTTACTTGGCCCAGGACTCAGGTTTTCCATCCAGGCTGTAGTGTCCACAGCTCTACAGCTGGGTTCCCTAGGGGACGGCTCTTCAGGAAGTGATGATCCTGTCCGATAGGGTACACTCATCCCAACCCAATCCCACGTTGCATTCCAGAGCACCTGAGTATCTGAAACCTGGCAGGCCGGGCTAGGTTTCAGGAAGGAAGTAGAAATGTCTGCCTGGCACCAACCAGGGGCACTACTGGCCTATAGACCTCCGTTTCCTTTATCTCTGCAGACGGGACGTGGGCCCGGCCTGTTGGGAAGGTCGGCGGGGAAGTGAAGCTGTCTATCTCCTACAAAAACAACAAACTCTTCATCATGGTGATGCATATTCGGGGCTTGGTAAGTGCAGGCACAGCTCTCCTGTGGTCCTTGGTCTTTCTGTTGGTAGTTTTTGGACGAGTCAGTCCTTCTCTGCCCCTGGATAATGAGAGTGACCACAGAAGTTTATTGAGCCTCCACCACAGGCCGCCCACGCCAGGCCTGCGGCTGACCAGGCGATTCAGGCACAGCTGCTTGCTTGCTGTGGTCTGTGGCAGCGTCCTGGGTCCTGAGAGCCTCTCGTTAAGATGATATTGGTGCCTCCTTCCAAGGGTTGCTGTGGGGATGAAGTAATACGTGGGAAGCTCTTGCCTTTCTGAGTAGTGCTGTTGTGGTGGAGATTATAGTTTTATGAAGAGAGGCGGGGGCTTCCTACCTGGTTGTAGTAATAGATACATGTAGACAGCTGAGTGTAGACAGGGCAGCCCTTGGACCTCCTTCAGGCATAGGCAAGGCAGTACCAGGTTCTAACAGCATCAAGGATGGGCAAGGAACTTTTGTTGAACATTTGTGATGTGCAGCATCCTATGCGGCTTACTTTGGGGCTCAGAAAACAAAGAAAAACTGAACCGAGTCAGTCGAAGCGAATCACTAGTTAGCTGGCCTTCTTCGGCAGGCAGCCTCTGCTCTCTGACTCGTGTCTCTACCTCTGAGGGCTTCAAAGGACCAAATGACCAGTTAGTCATGGAGAAAAGATGCCTGAGAGACCTGATGGCTCTTTTGCAACTGTAGTACAGGCCGGGCACATGATGCGTTCCTTTAATCCCAGCACTTAGGAGGCAGAGAGGCCATTCTCTGTTTGTGTCGAGCCTGGTCTGTATAGTGAGCTCCAGGACAGCCAGAGCTATGGAGAGAGAGACCTGTCTTGAAGAACTGAAACTGAAAACTGATCTATCTATCTATCCACTGTAATCACAGTAGGTGTTTTTATCAGGGTGTAATCAGCTGGGAATCAGACAGAGGGAGAGCAAGGGGGAAGCTAGACCAGAGTGTAGCTTCAGGATGACTGGAAAGTGGAAGATGCTGTCAGGACCCTCCAACTTCTGTTTGTGTTCCGTTATAGCAGCCGCTCCAGGATGGCAATGACCCCGACCCCTATGTAAAGATTTACCTCCTTCCTGACCCTCAGAAAACCACAAAGAGGAAAACCAAGGTGGCCCGGAAAACCTGCAACCCTACCTATAATGAGATGGTGTGTGGAAGATGGGGGTGCACAGGGTAGGGAGGGGTTGCAAGCCGCTTTTTCGGTGATTTATTTATTTGGGTTTTGGAGACTCAAGCTCCATGGGTAGCCGAGGCTGGCTCCTCCCACATGCTGGGACTCTAGAGGGGTGCCACGGGACACCTGGCAACAAGCCGTCCCTTCTTATAAGTTAGTCACAGTTGCTCTTTGCTGCCTCCTGCTCACTGACAGCCTTGGCAATTGTGGTATGGACTGTGCTTTTTCTTTTTCTTTTTCTTTTTCAGTAAATGTGCCCATGATTGTCAGAAGATCGAGTCTGATCCTCTGGACAGATAAAAGCATTGACAGTTATAGGCAGCTTTGAATTTTGAGACAGCAAGCACTTTTTTTTTATTATTTAGTTTATGTGAGTACACTGTAGCTATTTTCAGACACACCAGAAGAGGGCATTGGATCCCATTACAGATGGTTGTGAGCTATCATGTGGTTGCTGGGAATTGAACTCAGGACCTCTAGAAGAGCAGTCTGTGCTCTTAACCTCTAAGCCATCTCTCCAGCCCCAACAGCAAGCACTCTTGATTTTTAGAGACAGGGTTTCTCTGTGTAGCCCTGGATGTCCTGGAACTCATTCTGTAGACCAGGCTGGCCTCAAATTCAGAAATCTGCCTGCCTCTGCCTCCCAAGTGCTGGGATTAAAGGCGTGCACCACCACTGCCAGGCATCAGCAAGCACTCTTAAGCACCAATATGCTTGTCCAGCCCCCATGTATTTATACCTGCCCCTTTCCCTTTATGATGACAGCTTTCAAACCCTTAGGATTGCAATTTCCCAGATGGGACTTGGGCCCTAATAATATGAGGAGGGGGAGCCTGCTGCCCTTAATGGAGAATGATCAGAAGCTCCAATAAATATAATCCCAGCATTTGAGAGGCGTGGGCAGGACTGCTGTGAGTTCCAGGCCGACCTGGGCTACACGTTACCCTAGGGACTGGAACATCTCTTTCTGAGTTCCCTGTCTCACAGCTCGCCTCCCTAGGGACAGGAGCATCTCTTTCTGAGTTCCCTGTGTCTCACGGCTCGCCTCTCTTCCCAATGCCCACCCTTGCAGCTGGTGTATGATGGGATCCCCAAGGGAGACCTGCAGCAGCGAGAGCTACAGTTGAGTGTGCTGAGTGAGCAAGGATTTTGGGAGAACCTGCTTCTCGGGGAGGTGCACATCCGCCTTCGGGAGCTGGACCTGGCCCAGGAGAAGACCGGCTGGTTTGGACTGGGATCTCGAGGTCATGGAACCTTATGAACCCACTCATGGCCCAGACCTGCGGCTGCTGCCCAGAGCTGGAAAAGAAGCCTCTTTCCCACCTAACTCCTTTGCTAGGAAGGAGCAGAACCCTCGGTGGCCTTCCCCACGGTCCACGTGGACCTGACCTCTGTGAGGGGGCTGGAAGAGTGGAGCGCTGTCCACTGCCCCTTCCTCCGCAGACGGCACTGGGGCTGGTTGTGCTGAACAGTCCCCTGGAAGCTGTGGGCTTGCGGCAGAGTTTTATGTTTACCTTGTGTCAAGGGAGCAAGGCCTGCTTTGGGGTGTGTGGCGTGCGGGCTATATGGAGTAGCACTTAGAAATGGAGGGTGGGTGGATATTTTATTTTTATTTTTAAAAAATGAAGTAGTAATGTTGTCCTAACTGGGACAGGAAGCTTTGTGTGAGAGGGGCATGCCATGCCTCGGAAGGCAAAAGAGAAAGACTATTTGATTGGTGGTTTGTTTTTTTGTTTTGTTTTTTGTTGTTGTGTTTTTTTTCTTTTTTTTCTTTTTTGGTTTTTTGTTTGTTTGTTTTTGTATGATAAAAGTTCTTATTGGACTTTTTCTCCAGGATTTTTGGGGGTTTGTTTTCTAGCTATAGGAAATATTGGGGAGGGTCCTGGTGGGTCCTCGATAAAGCCCTCCCTCTCTCAGGCATACTAGGGAGGGGTGGGGAGGACTAACTGACAGCCAGACTGACGCCCACTCTGGGCCATCCGATTTTGCCTCCAAAGGAGGGCATCGTGAAAATGACACGTGTAAGGAAGGGCCTTCCATAGTAGGGTTCCGCCAAGGAGCTAGATTCAGGGACCCATGCTCTTTAGGGTAGAGTTTTTCCTCTCTTCCCCTGCTGCTTGGACTCGGCTTGAGCGCCTTCCTTTCCCCTCTACCCGTCTGTCCTCTCAGCCTTCTGTGGGTCACCCAGTCCTGAAGAATGCACTTGGGTGCTTCTGTGCTCCATCTTGTCTGATGGGACAAACTGCTGCTACCCCTCAGCTCTGGCCACGCCTGTAGGGCAGGCATGTCATGCTGTTTGCTGCAGCTTCTGGGAAATGTCTCCCGAGACCATCTACTACTTTCTCTTCAAACCCTGTTCCTGTCACATTTTAAAAAGAGCTTCATTTTGTAGGTCCACAAAGCTGTTTAGGGCATAGACAAAGAGATGCCCAGCCCATAGCAGAGGGGGCTGGAAAGAGTGAGCACTGGTCAGTGCAGTTGTTTCTTCTGGTTATTTTCCTGGCTGGATTGGAGCAGCATCCTCTTTAGAAAACAAAAGATTATTTCAACCCCTTCCTTCCTTCCTTCCTTCCTTCCTTCCTTCCTTCCTTCCTTCCTTCCTTCCTTCCTTCCTTCCTTCCTTCCTTCCTTCCTTCCTTCCTTCCTTCCTTCCTTCCTTCCTTTTCTCAAGACAGGGTTTCTCTGTGTAGCCCTGACTGCCTTGGAACACAGAGGTCCATCTGCCTCTGCCTCCCAAGTACTAGGATTAAAGGCATTTGCCGCCGCCACCTCCTGACTCATCTGGCTTCCTTATGTGGTGCTAGGGATCAAACCCAGGGCCCTTTGAGTGCCAGGCAAGCCCCGCACCACCAAGCTGCATCTCCAGCCCACCTTGCGTTCTTCATTTCTCACCCTTCTCACTCTCGGGTTTCCAAAGAGTTGTCTTTTTTTAAAAGGTAACAGCTAGGGACTCAGTTTAACTTTTTATGTTTTTTTAAGACAGGGTCTCACCATATAGAGTAGGCTGGCCTTGAGCTCGTAGAGATCTGCCTGGCTCTGCCTCTCTTCGGGAACTAACTTTTAAAAGAAGAGTTAGCAAGGATAAGGCAAACAGTTTCTCTGTGACCCCATTACTGGAGAGAGAAAAGCTCCATTGAAGCCACATGGAAACAAGAAAGGTGTTTGTGTTGTTGTTGTTTATTTTGCTTCTGTTTTTTGGTTTTTGGTTTTTTTTTTTGTTTTTGGTTTTGTTTTGTTTTTGTTTTGTTTTGTTTATGAGAGAGGGTATCATGTAGCCCAGGTTGGCCTCAAACTCCTATGTAGATAAGAATAACCTTAAGCTCCTGACCTATTTGCCTTTCCAACTCGCAGGTGCTAAGGTTACAGGCATGAGCTGCCCCGTCCATTTTTTCCTTAATTTAAAATGACAGGCCAGTGAGGTGGCTCAGGACTTGCCCGGTCAACTTAAGTTTGATCACTGAGACCTTTAAGATGGCGGGAGACAACCAACTCCTACAAGTTGTTTTTTGTCCTCCATATGCACTACACAACATGGGCACACACACACACACATACACATACACACACATACACACGGATAACATAATTTTAAAATGCCAAGATTAAAGCAGCCTGCTGAAGGCAGGAGACCAGAGCGGGAAAGCAATGGAACCTTCCAGATGTTTGGACCATAGACGAGCTTCTGGCTTTTTGCCTGCAGCTCATTTTCTTTTGACCCTTTATGTCACTGACTTAAAGAGGTCTATGTACTGTACCCACTCCCCGTGCTCCTTTATCTTCTACTTTCTCTGGGATTGTATTTTTTAATAAACGACATTTGAGAAACAAAGCTATCATTATTAAAGATCGGTGGATGTGCAAGTGTTCAGATAAAAGCATCGGATGTGTGCACGGCAGTGGACATTCTTACAGTCATTGGCTTGTAACCAAAGCTTCAGGGCAAAAGCCCTGATTCGGCAGGCCTAACGGACTGGGCTCTGCCACTGTTCTGGGGCGCCGATTGTAGGGTTAGCAGTGGCAAAAGGCAGGGAGGGGAGATTTGTCCACTGTGGCCATATTGGAAAGAGTAAGAAGGGGTTCCTGTGACCTCCCCACTCCCAGTTCATCCTCAGGATCCTGACATGACCTCTAGGTCAGTGCAGGGGGTGAGGGGTGGAGGTATTCATAGTAAAGTTGTCTTCCTCAAGGTGTGACCTCTCTCCTTTATAAGATTTATTTATTATACATAAGTACACTGTAGCTGTCTTCAGACACACCAGAAGAGGTCATCAGATCCCATTACAGATGGTTGTGAGCCACCATGTGGTTGCTGGGATTTGAACTCAGGACCTCCAGAAGAGCAGTCAGTGCTCTTAACCGCTGAGCCATCTCTCCAGCCCAAGGTGTGATCTCTTATGATCTCAGCTGGAGTCTTTGAAAGATACTCCAGTAAATTGTCAATCCTTCTTTATTGTTCCTGCTCCCCAGACATGATTCCTATCTGATGGTCTGACTGTAGGTCAGCCTTACCATCACTGACAGCTGTTCTCATCTTGGGAATTCCTGCTAGCCTTGGCTACGAGTTCTGAAAGGAAAAGAAAAAACAAGAGTAAATAGGTTTTTTGTTTTGTTTTGTTTTTGAGACAGGGTTTCTCTGTGTAGCCCTGGTTGTCCTAGAACTCACTTCGTAGACCAGGCTGGTCTCGTACTCAGAAATTTGCCTGCCTCTGCCTCCCGAGTGCTGGGATTAGAGGCGTGCGCCACCATGCCTGGCAAGTAAATAGTTTTTAAAAAGCTAGTTTGAAAGTGCTTGCTCATTCCCTATGAGTTTGTAACTTGGTTAGAGAGGGATCAAAACAAAAGACTGAAAACAAAAGACAGAATAGCCACAGTTCTATACAGAGAAACCCTGTCTCGAAAAACCAAATAAATAAATAAATAGAATAGCCACAGTTAGAAGTTTGCAGAAAATGTAGCAGTTGGCCAAGCAGTGTATTTCCACTCCATATGCATTTTAGGTTAATAATTATGATTGGCAGCATATCAGGATCATCAAGCGGTCCTGAATTTCTTCTCAGAAGTACATTTAAACATTTCCTTCGTTTTAATCAGTAAGACATTTGCCATACAAGCCTAGCAACCTGAGTGTCCCGGACCCCACATAAACGTAGACGTGAACTCTACAAAGTCGTTCGATATTCCATCTTGCTGTGTACACTATACACACATGTGTGCTAATAATAATCTAAAGTATACAAAGACTACTATAATTTATCAATAGTGTCTTAGTTGGGGTGAACAGATGCCATGATCAAGGCAACTCTTATAAGGACAACATTTAATTGGGTCTGGCTTATAGGTTCAGAGGTTCAGTCCATTATAGTCAAGATGAGATGGTCATCAGGCAGTCATGGTGAAGGCTGCTAGCAGAATAATGGTTTCCAGGCAGCTAGGATGAGGGTCTTAAAGCCCACGCCAACAATGACACACCTACTCCCAAAGGGCCATACCTCCTAATAGTGTCACTCCCTGGGTCAGGCATGTACAAACCATCACTAATAGTAGTTTACACTTACACAAAAATTCCCATCTAATTGTCTTTTAAGAACAAACAAGCTGAGGATGGTGGTATGTACGCCTTTAATTCCAGCACTTGAGAGACAGATGTAGATCTCTGTGTTCAAGGCCAGCCTGGTCTACAGAGTGAGTTCCAGGACAGCCAGAGCTATACAGAGAAACCCTGTCTCGAAAAACAAAACAAACAAACAAACAAAAGAATCCATGGGCTGGCCTTGACCATCAGAGATGTGCTGGACTTCACTCCCTATCTTCCAAGTACTCACTTGGTTCAAGAGGCATCAGATGAACAAGGAGTCAGGGCTAGTGATAACGCCATGGTGGTAACTGGGGATTGTAGCCATCCAGCAGCCATGGACGAACTGGGTTTAGCTGAAAGGGGAGGCTGGAAATGAAAAAGAGATGGGGTGGGGTGTAGAATGAAGCCAAGCCAAGGCTCCAAGTTTAACATTCAGCACTGCATTTATAAAGGGCAAGCCCACAGACCTTTATTTCAGCTGGATTATGTTGCAAAGGTCATCTGGGCAGTCTAGTCGTCTAAGTTCCCTAGGAAGTTGCACGTGCAACCCAGGCAGGTGACTCCACCAAGGTCGATAAGGTTCGTTGTGGCAAGTGCTCAAGGTCTATTCAGCCTGCTCATGGCTGGGAAGGCTATAGGGTGTGGTGGGTGTGGCTGGAAGAAGTGACTCTTCACACCTAAAGCAGGTTCACCTTCACTTGGGCTTGCCTCCCGGCTGCAGTGACCCAATGACCCCATGAGTGTCCTGCCTGGTGAGCATTCCAGTTGGCAGGTGCTCGTCCCCGCACTTCATCCCTAAAGATCAGTTTGTCGTTATCCAGTCTTCTATGAGCGCTGGGATGTGACTGTTGGTAGTGACAGATCTCAGGTTGAGTTAGGTATAACCCTGCTGTTCCCTGGTGTAGTTATTACATGGCAAATAGCCTTCATCCAAAGCTAAGTGAATGCCTCAGCTGTCTACATGAAACCCCACATCTAGGACCCACAGATATTAAAGACATAGTGAGGTCCTATCAGGGGAGGATGTTCTGTGTACATAGATGGTACGGTGGTAGGCTCATATGCTTAAATTCTTAGTCCCCTTGTTGGAGGATGCCATTCCCAGTTAGTTGTGTGTCTCTATCTTGGGCTTATCGATCAAGGTGTAAGCTCTCAGTACTGCTGCAGCACCATGGCTGCTACCACGGGCTTCCCACCATGATGGTCATGGACTCTAATCCTCAAAACTATAAGTCTCATACTCTTTCTCCTAAAAGCTTTTTTAGTCACGGTGTCTCTTCACAGCAATAGGAAAGAAACTAAGAAAGAAATTCAGTTCTCTCTTTCAGGCATCCATGCCGACAATTGGCTCTCTGAAGGCTTAGTTTTCCTGTTGATGTGATACAATACACTGAAAGCAACATTAGAATTTGTTTTAGCTCACAGTTCAAGGTACAGTCCAAGGTGGGGAAGCCAAGGCAACAGGAGCTTGAAGCAGCTGGTCACATATCCGCAGTCCGAAGAAAAGACCAATGAGGGCTGGAGAGATGGCTCAGCGGTTAAGAGCACTGACTGCTCTTCCAGAGTTCAAATCCCAGCAGCCACATGGTGGCTCACAACCGTCTGTAATGAGACTGGATGCCCTCTTCTGGTGTGTTTGAAGACAGCTACAGTGTATTTACATATAATAAATAAATATTTTAAAAATATATTATTAAAATAAAAAGACCAATGGCTTTGATGGCTTTCTCTACACAGTCCAGGATGCCCTGCCTAGGCGAGGTCCCACCCACAATTAAGATGAATCTTCCCATATCAGTCAGGAGTCTCTCCCACAGGCATTCCCAGAGACCCACTATTACAAATCTAAATGATTATAGATTCCGTCAAGTTGACAATTGACACGAAGGTCATAAAGGTTATTGAGTTTCTTGGGTAACTCAAGGTCAAATTCAGAAGGTTTAGGAAAAGCAAGTTCCTCCTAAATTCCAGGAGATTCCAGACCCCTCCCTTGTTTCCTTCTCTATCTCTCTGTCACTCTTTCCCTGGTTCACTGGCCCTGTCACTCTCCTCACCATTTTCCTAGTTTCTCTCATGGCCAGAGAGATTTCCAGCATCCCTCCCTTGCTGGCTAGGGGCTCCTTTCTGCCTTGGTTCCCTTTTCCCAACCCCTCCCACGCCGAAGCCACCAAGGGTTTCCTTTCTAGACTCTTGTGTTCAGGAGCTTCCGGCCCGATGTAAAACTAGGGCTTGTTCTGCTCTTAGGAACATTTATTTCATTTTTTAAAAAGATTTATTTATTATTATATCTAAGTACACTGTAGCTGTCTTCAGATGCACCAGAAGAGGGTGTCAGATCTCATTACAGATGGTTGTGAGCCAACATGTGGTTTCTGGGATTTGAACTCAGGACCTTTGGAAGAGCAGTTGGTGCACTTAACCACTGAGCCATCTCTCCAGTCCCCAGGAACATTTATTTTTAAAAGGACTGAGAATGGCCCTTTTGCCGTTGTCCCCTCTCATTTTCCTCTGCCATGGCCACTCTGGTCATTGTTCACTTTCTCCCTACACTCTGTAAACTAGGCAGGCCTCCAACGTGCAGGAATTCGGCTTCTGTCTCCTGGTCATAGGCATGTGCCACCACACCTAGTACAAATATCTAGTGTCTCTTCTAGTATTTCTGGGAGGAAACCACCGCACCTATGCTCTGCCTATGCCATCACTACTGTCCAGTCCTTAGAGCCTACCGCAACCTGCCACTGTGAGTCTCAGCTCCCAGGGAACTTCATCACTAGGCAGCTGATGCCCAGAGGTTGGTCACAGCTGGGCCAGTCTCCTGTCTTAGATCTTTGCTGCCTGGTGGAGGCTTCTGAAAAAACACAAGTCCCCTGTCCCCCTCGAAGCAGGTTGATGGTAGATGCCCCTGTCCCTGACATGGGGGAATGAGGATCCCAAAAAGGATAGACTTTCTGGTCTCAGGTGTACATAACCCCAGAGTTAAACTGCTGCAAGTTCTCGGGAGGCAGAGGCAGGCAGATTTCTGAGTTCGAGGCCAGCCTGGTCTACAGAGTGAGTTCCAGGACAGCAGGGCTATACAGAGAAACCCTGTCTCGAAAAACCATAAAAAAAAAAAAGAAAGAAAGAAAGAAAGAAAGAAAGAAAGAAAGAAAGAAAGAAAGAAAGAAAGAAAGAAAGAAAGAAAGAAAGAAAACTGCAGCAAGTTCATAGTCACCAAAGCCTCCCGCTGAGTCAGTGGTTCTGGACCCTTTGTCTTGAAAACTGGGGAAAGGAAGTTTGTGAACAACCAAGGAGTTTTATTATAGACATCTTAAGGATCAGTGCTCCTGTACAGAAGGAGGATTGCAGATGGATTAAGACTTCTGGGCTTAAGAAGAGGAGCCAAAGGGAATTGTCATTGAAATATTTGTCTGGAGGCTTTCTGTAGGACATAAGACAGAGGCTGGAGAAAGAGGTAATGTCTATCAATGCCGATTTATTCTTTGGGCATCTCACAGCTGAGCTAACAGGGACTCACATGTCCTTCGTGTGTGCTTGAGATGAACATTACGCCATTCACATGCTACTCATACAGTTATGAGGGTGGTCACACCCCATGTCCACTTCAAAGAGATTTTGTGTGTGTTGTGTATATGTGTGCATGCATGTGTGTGCATACGTGGGCCCAGCAGAGTGTTGTGGGGAGAGGCCAGAGGATGACTTTTGGATACTGGTTCTCTCCTTCTACCGTGTGGTTCCCCAGAATCAAACTCAGATCAACAGAATTGGCAGCGGGCACCTTTATGCCAGCCTAGCCCCTCCCCCAGGCCATCTTTGATTTGTTAGCTGATGGCCTTGGCTTCCTCTGTTGGCCACCAGCAACCTTGGCTGGCCCTTCAACCACAGACTGTGGTGTTCTTGGTCTCTGGGCCAAGCCTGCTGGCCACTAATTCTACCACGCCTCCTTTGTCTCTGGTTATTCAGCCAGCTTGTAGTTTACGGTGAACCGCTGTCTTAACTGTCTACAGATAGCTAACTCTTTTTCACAGCTACCAAATGTAGCTGCACCTCTTGGTAACCTCATATTTAGTTCCTTTGTCTATGGGGATCTGTGGTCTCCATCCTGGACTAGGTGGAAGCTTTTCAGGAGCTCTTCTTATGCACAATTAAGAATGTGAGCTGCTGTGTATTTTGGTGTACACCTTTAATCCCAACCCTTGGGAAGCTGAGGCAGGCAGATCTCTGAGTTTGAGGCTAGCCTGGTTTACAGAACTAAACCCTGTCTTGAAAAGCCAAAAATAAACAAATAAAAGAGAATATGAGAGCACTCCCTAGTGTCTCAAGACAGGAGAGGAGCTTGGAGGTCACGCCTCCCTCCCTAACCCTAACCCCAAGAGTACACAAAGCCTGTGCAGCTCACGCACCAGTTTCTCAGGCCCCGAGCAGAACTTGCCCCCAAGTCAAAGGCCACATCTCCTGTCCTCCACCATCCTAACCTCCAACATTACAGGACCCACATAGACCTTGTCCTCAGCATCTCAGCAGCTAATGGAGCTCGGTACCCAAGCCTTGTTCCTTAACCTCCAAAGTCTTTCCCCCTCCTTCCAATTCCTTAACCTTTGTAGTCTTATAACTCACGTGATTCATCTGTCCCTTTTCACAGGTAAGAAAGAGGCCACCATTACATCACATCTCAATTTCCTGGGTTTTAGGTACCCTTTTAAAGGCACCTCCCTGTGCCTCAGGTCAGAGGCCACATTCCTGCCAACCTTGGCAACCCAACCCCCCCCCCCATCTACCAACTCAAATAGATCACCTATTACTGATGTCAGACACACACCTGCCGCTAGCTGAGCTGCCCCCTGCCCCCACAGCTACCCGAAAGAAGCAACGCATGTGTCTCCAAGACTGAACTTCAGGCATCCCCCGTAGTAATGGCCAACAATGAGACCAGCACAGATAAAATTCCAAAGAATCTGGAAGAATAATTGTAAATATTTCCAAAGAATTCAAAGAGGACATAAATAAATGCCTAAATGTATTTAAACATGACAGGGATAAATTCCTCAACAAATTCTAAGAAAACACAAAAAAACTGAAATAAATTGGAAGACAACAGAGGTTATAAAAATAGAATTCTGGGAAGAGATAGAAATGCTGAAGAAAACCCAAACTTGGGCTGGTGAGATGGCTCAGTGGGTAAGAGCACCCGACTGCTCTTCCGAAGGTCTGGAGTTCAAATCCCAGCAACCACATGGTGGCTCATAACCATC
>NC_034594.1:107363176-107364150 GCF_900095145.1 Mus pahari
GCACTCAGGAGGCAGAGGCAGACGGATTTCTGAGTTCGAGGCCAGCCTGGTCTACAGAGTGAGTTCCAGGACAGCCAGGGCTATACAGAGAAACCATGTCTCAAAAAAAAAAAAAAAAAAAAAAAAAAAAAAAAAAAAAAATGCAGGTCTGGAAAGATGACTCGGAGGTTAAGAGCATTGACTGCTCTTTCAGACATCCTGATTTCAATTCCCAGCAACTACATGGTGGCTCACAACCATCTGTAATAGAATCCGATACCCTCTTCTGTTGTGTCTGAAGACAGCTATAGTGTACTCATGTTCATTAAAAATAAAAATAAAAAAATAAATATTTTTTAAAAATACAAAATGCAGCCTGGAGAGATGGCTCAGCAGTTAAGAGTGTGTATTGCTATTTTAGAGAAACCTGAGATTGGCTCCCAGCACCCATGTCTGGTGGGTCAGCCTCCTATAACTCCAGTTTCAGAGGATCCGATGCCCTCTTCTGGCCTCTGTAGGTACCTGCACTTATGCCCACAAGTGCACACATGCACATACACCAATCACATCAAATAAAATCTTATTAAAAATACTAAATGGGACCAGGGAGGTGGCTCAGTAGATACGAGAAATTGCTGCTCTTTCAGATGACTTGAGTTCAGTTCCCAACACCCACAAGGCAGCTCAGAACCTTTTATAACTTCAGTTCCAGGGGATCTGATAACTTTGGCTGCCACCAAGCATGTGTGCTGTGCACATATATACATATAAGCAAAACACACATAAAATAGCAATAATATTTTAAAATTTTAATACCCAAAACACAGAAAGTGTATTGAAAGCTGAAAGAGAGAACTCCTTCAAAATAATGAGTTTTTTTTTTTTTTAAAGATTTATTTATTATATCTTAAGTACACTGTAGCTGACTTCAGACACACCAGAAGAGGGCATCAGATTTCATTACAGGTGGTTGTGAGCCACCATGTGGTTGCTGG
>NC_034594.1:107365315-107367121 GCF_900095145.1 Mus pahari
CTGTATAGCCCTGGCTGTCCTGGAACTCACTTTGTAGACCAGGCTGGCCTCCAACTCAGAAATCTGCCTGCCTCTGCCTCCCGAGTGCTGGGATTAAAGTCCTGTGCCACCATGCCCGGCTAGACATTGCTTTCAAACATGGGTGCTTCATTCTACAAACTAACTTTACATTCAATGTTTGGGATTAAAGGAGTATAGTAAGGGCATGTCTATATTCCAGCCAGGAAGATCAAAAGTGTGTGCTAAGGGCTGAGCCACACCCTAACCAGAAACAGATTCAAATATCCTGTAACACAGACTATTATACCCAAGAAAACTATCAGTCACAGGTTGCTTTAGGGTTTTATTGCTTCAAAGAGACACTATGACCATGGCAACTCTTATTAAAAATTTTTTTTAATTGGAGTGGGTTTACAGTTTTAAATCTTTAGTCCATTATTGTCATGGCAGGAAGTATGGCAGTATGCAGGCAGACATGGTGCTGGAGAAGTTTCTGAGAGCTCTACATTCCAGATCAGCAGGCAGCAGGAAGTGAATATCACACTAGACCTGACTTTGAGCATTTGAGACCTCAAAGCCCACCCCCTAGTGACACACTTCCTCCAACAAAGCTCCACCCACTCCAGCAAGGCCACACCTCCTAATAGTGCCACTCCCTATGACCAAGCATTCCAACACTTGAGTCTATGAGAGCCATTCCTATTCAAACCACCACCAGAGGGAAGAGAAAGAACAGCTTCTCATGAGAAAAGCCGGCTAAAAGAATTCATGGCCATCAATCAAGTCTCACAGCAGATACAGAAAAAAGAATACTACAGACTGAAAATAAGAATAAACACATTCCAAAAGCTACTGGGAACAAAATAAGCAGCATTAAGAGAGTTGTTAAGAGAACTAAGAAAACACTAGTCCCAGCAAATATCTGTGTGTGGATATGTGCATGAACCCATGGGAGATGTCAGCTCCTCTGGAGCTCAGGTTGCAGAATATATGCCATGCTTTGAGGGTGATGGAAACTAAATCTGGTTCTCTACAGAGCAGAACAGTTAGGTATCCCAGCACTAGGGAGGAAGAGGCAGGTGGATCTCTATGTGTTCAAGGCCAGCCAGAGCCACCCAATAGGAACCTGTCTCACACACCCACGGCCGCAGGCATGCATACATCACCATGCAAGCACTTGCAGTGCACGCTCTTATTTACTGAGTCATCTCTCCAGTCCTATTCTTGCCCTCTCTTTAAGCCAAAACCTTGTGGCTGCAGAGAGAGCACACTGATTACAAGAACTTGCTGCTCTTCCAAAGGACTCGGGTTTAATTATTATCTGTAACGCCAGTTTCAGGGGACCAGACTGTTGTCTCTTCTGGCTTCTGTGGGCAGCAGGACACCTGTGGCGCACAGTCATACAGGCAGGCAAAATACCCATACACATGAAAAAGAAATCTAAATTTCATGTCAAGGCATCAAAGATGGGGGTCACTGGACCTCTTTGCTTCCCTTCCTGATGTATGTTATATATATTCCTGATATGGTCAGATTGAATAAATGCCCTTTGCCTGCTTTTTCTTATTGCTCTGTTTTTTCAATTGTCCTACTGAGGACAGGGGGTCAAATCTGGTTTGTTGGGGTTGCCAGGGTCCAGGCTCTGACCACAAGAACTACAATAGGTTTGTGTATCCCTTGATCCTGTGCTAGATCTCCTAAGCAACCTGCAACAGTCTCTTAGCATGATGGTTGTTAGTTTTAGAGTGTCTTTTTTTTTTTTTTAAAGATTTTATTTATTTATTATATGTAAGTACACTGTAGCTG
>NC_034594.1:107367161-107369599 GCF_900095145.1 Mus pahari
AGCTGTCTTCAGACACTCCAGAAGAGGGCATCAGATCTTGTTACGGATGGTTATGAGCCACCATGTGGTTGCTGGGATTTGAACTCCAGACCTTCGGGAGAGCAGTTGGGTGCTCTTACCCACTGAGCCATCTCACCAGTCCAGTTTTAGAGTGTCTTAATGGAGTTGTTGTCAACCTTGGAAAGTAGATACATCTCATTGATCCTGCCAGCAATCACGCACTGAATACACTGGTCCTCCCTAACGACTTACTGTCATTTGCAGAGAATACAGCTTGAAGGATGTTTCTGGAAATGTACACTGGTTCCTGTATCAGGTACCTGACTGGGGTCCAAAACATAGATCAAGACAATTCTTTGCGTTTGAAAAGCTTACTGTCCCAATTTATAATCCCAAAGATGGAACCTCTCGAGGCACGAGACAGCTGCCAATGCTTAAGAGCAGAATTGTGGCCCAGAAGTCTTAAAATCACTCAGGTGGAGAGTCAGGTTTCAAACAAGGGGATTTTGTGGGGCTTCCAAGGGAATTGTCCTCAGTAAATGGTAAAAAGTGTTACTTGCTGTGTTTCTAAGTGGTTTTATAGCATTGCATCCCCTGTGGAGCTTTTAAAAGTTTGAACTTGAGTCTGGCAAGGCTCATCTAAGGATTTTTCTAAGCCAAGTGGGGTAGAAATCTGACCCCCCTGAGGGAGTGAGAACTGGGATTGGGAAAGAGAGGTCGCCAGAGAGGAGAGAAACAGAAGAAGCCCTGGGGGCTGGGCTACACAAGTGTAGTTACCCAACACTGAGGTTTGGGGGTGCAATGATTAGTGTGGATTTCAAAAGTGAGAATTCTGGGTAGTGTAAATTGTGAGGAAATCCTGCTGGCTGGGACGCCTCTGGGCTGGTTGATCTCTTCCACAAACAACACGGACGACCTCCTTGGGGTCAGGTGAGGTGTCAGGCAGTGTGGCTACTCAAGGGATAAATATGTGGATGGCTTCAAGGAGTTCACATGCAAGTGAGGCGGCCACGGAGACAAACACGACAGCCCCTGCATTTCTCAGACAACTCTGTCTTCTGGAATTCAGCCAAGCAGATGGAAAATATCTGTACAAATATCTATGTATTTGTACTGAACATATACAAACTCCTCCTTGTGATCATTCATTTCCTAAACTCTATCCCAGGACAGCTGTTTATACAGACTCACATTGTATCAGTCGTGAGATATCATCCAGAAGTGATTTTAAATGTGTAGGAGAGACAGGCACAATAATCCTAACTTGTAGTCCTAACATTCAGGAGGAGGAGGCAGAGTTGATCATTTGTAGGCTACATGACAAAAGCCAGTCTCAAAATATAGAAAACAAACCACAGTGGAGGTTGTGTAAATATGTATGCAAATACTGTGCCTTTCATTTTATTTTGTTTTTGAGACAGGCTCTCTAGGCACCCCGGCTAGCCTCAGGACTTCCTATAGAGGAGAGGAAGACACTGAACTTCTGATCTTCCTGCTTCACCTCCCTCATCATGTATATGAAGCTCAAAGTGTAAACTTTGTCCAATATAGGGTATATCCACATTAGGGTTCTAAATATCATTTTTAAATTGTGTTATTAAAAAGATTTAGAGAGCAAATCTTTAATCCCAGCACTCCAGAGGCAAAGGCAGATAGATCTCTGTGAGTTTGAGGCCAACCTGGTTGACAGAGTGAGTTCTAGGGTTACCCAAAGAAATCCTGGCTTTAAAAACAATCACTTATTTTGATGTTATTTACATGAGTGCTTTACCTGCATGTATGTAAGTACTTTGCACGCCTCGTACTTTAGGAGACCAGAAGGTGGCACTGGATCCCCTGTGAGCTGCCAGCAAGAACTGAGACCCCAAGCTGGGTCCTCTGGAAATATATGATGATCCTCAGTTATTGACAACCACCACACCAAATAAACCAATGAAAACGTCTAAGCCCTTTCTACTGAAGTCCAAACTAAGAGTGGTCTTATGCTCCTGAAAAGTCTCTTGTGCCCAAGCTCAGGGATACAGAGCTTCCAAAGGCAAAACCCACAAAGATACATCAAAGTAAGATGAGGGTCAGAGTAACCTTGAACTGTGCATTCCTGGCAGAGCACAGTAGTTATTGAGACATAGCTTGACAATTTTCCATCGGACTTTCTCTGTCAAGGAGATCAAACTCTAGTTAAAACTGAAATGACCACAGCAAAAATACAAGATGGAGGAACCTCTGCATTGCCCTGCTCAGTCACACCAGCACCCCACCCGTGGGATTGTTTACAACTGTCTGTAACTTCAGTTCCTGAGGATCTGGTCCCGCCCCCTTTAACCCTGAGGGCACCAGGCACACATGTGGTACACACACACACACACACACACACACACACACACACACACAGGCAAAGCAGTCATATATATATATATATATATATATATATATATATA
>NC_034594.1:107369610-107370751 GCF_900095145.1 Mus pahari
TCTGTAACTTCAGTTCCTGAGGATCTGGTCCCGCCCCCTTTAACCCTGAGGGCACCAGGCACACATGTGGTACACACACACACACACACACACACACACACACACTCATACACTAAAAAACAGTCTATCTATTCATATATATATATATATATATATATATATATATATATATATAAAATCTACAAAGAAAAAAAGCAAGAATTGATCTACACAGTTGCTTTGTGAAAATGAACATTTTTAGATGAAATTTGTTTTTTTAAGCATGATTTTTTAAAAAAGATTTATTCATTTTTATGTATATGAGTACACTGTAGCTGTACAGATGGTTGTGAGCCTTCATGTCATTGTTGGCAATTGTATTTAGGACCTCTGCTCTCTCTGGTCAGATCTACTGTCAGCCCTGTTCACTCAGTCCCTGCTTGCTCAGGCCCAAAGATTTATTATTATACATAAGCACGCTGTAGCTGACTTCAGACGCACCAGAAGAGGGTGTCAGATCTCATTACAGGTGATTGTGAGTCACCATGTGGTTGCTGGGATTTGAACTCAGGACCTTCAGAAGAGCAGTCAGTGCTCTTACCCAGTGAGTTATCTCTCCAGCCCGAGATCTATGTTTCCTGCTTTAGTCTACTTTGATTTCACAGAGGTTGTACTGTTTTTGTTGGGGAACGAATTCCCATGAGGGGTCTGCCATCAGCATTTGGATGCGGATGGTCCGGATAATGGGAAGGGTGGACCTGGGGAACGAGGATAGATGAGTCCAACTCTTTAAAAAGGTGACATTTGGTTGTCAGGTTTTTCTTTTCTCTAAGACTGGATTTTAATATGTAACCCTAGTGGGCCTGGAACTCACTCTGTAGACCAGGCTGGCCTTGAATTCATGAAAATCTACCTGCCCCTGCCTCCAAAGTGCTGGGATTAAAGGTATGTACCACCATTGACCACCATTGTCTGGTTAAATGTTTTTAAAATTATTCTCTCTCTCTCTCTCTCTCTCTCTCTCTCTCTCTCTCTCTCTCTCTCTCTCTCTCTCTCCTACCCCCTCATGCATCTCATGCATGCCAACCACTCTCTGTGGGTTTGATAGGCCATTCCAGCATCCAGTCACAGAATGGCATCATCTTTTTTTTTTTTTTTTTTT
>NC_034594.1:107370762-107386032 GCF_900095145.1 Mus pahari
TTTTCGAGACAGGGTTTCTCTGTGTAGCTCTGGATGTCCTGGAACTCACTCTGTAGACCAGGCTGGCCTCAAACTCAGAAATCTGCCTGCCTCTGCCTCGAGAGTGCTGGGATTAAAGGCGTACATCATCTTAGTGAAATGATATATGCCACCCTAAGAGGAAAACAGCCACTCATGTGGTGGTCTCTAACTCCCGGAATAAGGGTCAGGCTTCCTTTTCTCCAGGGCTTTCATCCAGAGCATGTCGTATTATGACAAACAAGGCGATTAGAAGTGATTGGTATCAAAGGCCTATTTCACATCACAGACTTCAAAGGAGGGAGAGATTGTCGATGTCTGTAAATATAAATGGTGGTGGTGTGATATGATCTCAGGAGCTCCTTGTCCTCTGCTAATCAGATTTGGACAGTGTGGCTCTAAACATCCTGTGACAAACTTCCACTGCTATAGACAACTTAAGGAAGAAAGTTTATTTGGGCTAAGAGTTCCAGAATGAGAGTCCCTAATGGCAGAGGAGGCAGTGGCAACAGGTGATGACAGTAGGTGGCTAGAGCAGGTGATGACAGCAGGTGAGGGCACCAGGTGATGACAGCAGGTGGCTAGAGCAGGTGATGACAGCAGGTGAGGGCACCAGGTGATGATAGCAGGTGAGGGCACCAGGTAATGATAGCAGGTGGCCTGAGCAGGTAGCTCAGAGACCTCACCTTCAAACCCCAAGCAGGGAGAGAACAGGAAGTAGGAAGTGCTATAAGCTCTCAAAGCCCACCCCCAGTGATTACTTCCTCCAGTAAGGCCAAGCATCCTAAAGGTTCTATAATCTTTCCAAATAGCACTACTGAAGGGGCCTTAGAGTCAGCACAGAAATCACCCAGACACCAAATCCTCTACACAGAGGTGATTTATTACCCCAGAGGGACACTAGAGGGTGGGGGAGCTGCCTCTGGATAGACTGCTTTTTAAGGAGAAAAGGAGGAAGTCTACCCCAGGGTGAGTTGGTAAGACATGATTGGAGAGGTTAGCTGGTGTATCCAGATAATGAATTTTGATTGCTGGTCCTCAGTGTTTTGATGGGTGGACCTTGGAGTTGTATAGTCAGGCATAAGGAAGTGGTCAAATAAGGTCACAGATGTTGGTGGCTAGCTTTAGGAAGTAATCTAAAGGTTTAGCAAGAGAGAGGGAGCTGGGCAGTCGTGGCGCACGCCTTTAATCCCAGCGCTTGGGAGGCAGAGGCAGGTGGATTTCTGAGTTCAAGGCCAGCTTGGTCTACAGAGTGAGTTCCAGGACAGCCAGGGCTACACAGAGAAACCCTGTCTAGGAAAAAATAGAGAGAAAGAGAAAGAGAGAAGGAAGAGGGAAGGACAAGACCTGCCCTTGAACTTCCATGGATTTTACTGTCTTTGGGAGGTACAGGAACCAATACCCACCAAACCATGGGGTTACTACGTTGTTAGTGTGGCATGGGCACAAGGGAGAAGACAGAACAAGGGAGGAAGGGGGGGCAGGTAGAGTGAGCTGCATAGAGACATCTTAACTGAACCAGCTCCCCCATTCCCTCCTACCTCCCTCTCTTTTCCCTTTTCTTTCTGTCCCCATCCCTCCCCCACAGCTCAAGTCCAGGTGTCCCTATGTAGCTCAGGTTAACCTTTAACTTGCTATGTATCCCAGCATATCCCTGAATTCCTTATGATCCAGTCACAGCCTCTGAGTGCTGGGGTCACAGGTTTGTGCCACCAGCTGTGCTTCAACCTTCACTTTAAAATGTCATTCTGGGGCCACTTAGCTGCCTGTGTGGAGTTCTAGTCCAATACCCAGAAACCCAGAATGACAGCAACAGGAGGTTAGTATAAAGGAAGAGTGCTTGCCTGACAGGTTCAGTCTTTCGCAGCAGGAAAGAGGCAGGTGGCCCCTGGGGCTTGGCCTAGCTCAGTGGTAGACCGTATGTTTGTGGTTGCTAGTGTGTATGAGAGGAAGACACACTTTAAGTTTGACATGTCTGATGGATGTCCAAGTGGAGTAAAGGAGTAAAATCTGCAGCCCAAAGGAGAGGCTGACAGTCTGGACTTTAGGCCCAGGTCTGCAGCATTCAGGTGACATTTAAGTTCTTGGAACTAGATGAAACCAGCTGGGTTACAGAATCTAGAAAAACCAGTATGAGTACAAGGGGTAATAGGAGAAAATGGAGGAGGAGGAAGAGGAGGAAGAGGAG
This sequence comes from Mus pahari, assembly GCF_900095145.1. NCBI lineage: Eukaryota > Metazoa > Chordata > Mammalia > Rodentia > Muridae > Mus > Mus pahari. The sequence goes on from NC_034594.1 coordinate 107,372,969, forward strand.
GAAGAGGAGGAGGAGGAGGAGGAGGAGGAAGAAGAGGAGGAGGAGGAAGAGGATGGAGGCAGCACTGAAATCCTAGGAAAACCATGTGAAGGATCATGGGAAACAAAGCTGTTCAGAAGCGCAGTGGTGTGGGCCTGTCTTCCCCTCTACCTCAGAGGGTGAGGGAGAGTCCAGGATCGAGGGCTCTGTAGTGTGTGTCTTCTGAGGACTGTGAGGACGAATGTGTTTTACACTTCTCTTCTAGTTTCCAGCTATTTGCTGGTCAGATACATTGCTCGTATCTCTGACTTAATGTTCTCCCTCCCTGTGCTGCTACATGTCTATCTAAAACCCCTTTCCATAAAGCTTCTATTGATTGGATTAAGGCTTCTCATTTTAAAAGGACCATCTGTAAAGAAGCAATTTCCAAATAATAATAATCCATAAGTACTGGATGTTTGGGCCTCAGCATAGGGGGCACAATTAAACCTTTTTTTTTTTTTTTTTTCTGAAAAAAAAATCAGGAGAAATCCGCCTGCCTCTGCCTCCCGAGTGCTGGGATTAAAGGCGTGCACCACCACGCCCGGCTATAAAGTAAATCTTAAAAAGAAAAAGAAAAAAAAAAGAATCAAGAGACTAAGCCAGGCAGCAGTGGTACATGCCTGTAATCACAGCACTTGGGAGACAGAAGCAGGAGGATCTCTCTGAGTTCCTCCTGGGTTTATGAGGCCAGCCTGGTGTATAGAGTGAGTTCGAGGCCAGCCAGGGCCACACAGAGAAACCTTGCCTTGAAAAAAACAACAGCCAAAAATGAATTCAAAGATTACATATACTAAAGTGTTCTTAGACGCCTAAACACAAGCTGGGAGTGCAGGGAGGCTGGTGAATGCCACCTTGGAGCAGCTTTAAGGGAGAACATGAGAGGAGATGGGAACATGAGCTAAACAATTCTTGGGACATTTAGCCATGATTAAAACAAACAAACAAACAAACAAACTGGCCCAGTGGTGGCACGTGCCTTGTGGCTTTAATCCCAGCACTTAAGAGGCAGAGGCAGGCAGGTGGATCTAAGAGTTCGAGGCCAGCCTGGTCTACAGAGTGAGTTCCAGGACAGCCAGGGCTATACAGAGAAACCTTGTCTCAAAAAACCAAACCAAACCAAACCAAACAGAACAAAACAAAATGGCCCAGTGGTCCAGGGTACCCACTACTCTTCCAGAGGACTGTGGTTCGGATCCCAGCAACCACACGATGGCTCACAATTGGCTGTAACTCCATTTCTGGAGAATTTGCGCTGGAGCTGGAGGTATGAGCACAGGTCTGGTTAGGAGGAGGATGGTTTTAACACCTGAGAAAAGAGAAAAGCGAAGGAGATGGGTCACAATAGAAGAAATTAAAGGAATGCCTGTGGTCTCCCTCCCTCTCCCCGAGATGTTAAGTGAGTGAACAGCATCTGTCATGGGGGCACACTTCTGTAACCACAGCACTTGGAGGTTGAAGTCTGTCATGGGGGGCACACTTCTGTAATCGCAGCACTTGGAGGCTGATGGACGAGTCCAAAGTGTCTGGGCTACATTGCAAGACTCAGTCTTAAAAAATTAAAAAACTGGGCTGGAGAGATGGTTCAGCAGTTAAGAGCACTGATTGCTCTTCCAAAGGTCCTGAGTTCAATTCCCAGAAACCACATGATGGCTCACAACCATCTGTATAGCCACAGTGTACTTGTACTCATAAGATAAATAAATAAATCTTTAAAAATAAAAATAAAGACTAAACAACAGGGGATAGAGAGATAGCTCAGAGCTTAAGAGCACTGCACTTCAAAAGGAAGTTCAATTCTCAGCACCCACATGGCAGCTCACAACTGTCTATAACTACAGTTGCAGGGGATCCAAAACACAGGCAGGCAAAATACCAATGCAGGTAAAATAAGTAAGTCACTTTTTAAACAAGAGCTAAACAATAACAAAACAAACAGAGGAGCTTAATCAGGGGTGAGTAGGGCTGAACAGTGAGAGGTGTGCAGAATGAGGAAGACTGGAAAAACGCAATCAAACGCTTTGCGCCTTTCAGCCAAGGCCTGGCAACATCTTTAAAAGTAAATACAATGAACTAGGCTTTAGTTGGCTTCTGCCAAAGTGCCAGTCAGTCTGTCAGTCCAAGGACTTCTTGTCTTCAGCTGCTAGCACAAGGCCAAGGTGCTTATCTCTGTGTGCAGAGCTGCTCTCTGTCCTCTGGCCGGAAGGCCGATTCACCTTTCTCTTTCCACCAAGACTGCCAGAAAAAAACCCTCAAATTCTCACAGCCTTTAAGTGCTTTCTGGTTGCATGTTTCCCTAGAATAACTTCCAAGATAAGAAGAATAAAAAATTACAACGAAAACAGCACAGGGACTAGATACTTGTGTTTATTTTATTATTGGTTATTTTATTTATTTACTTTAAAAAAAATTTTTTTTTTTGAGACAGGGTTTCTCTGTATAGCCCTGGCTGTCCTGGAACTCACTCTATAGACCAGGCTGGCCTCGAACTCATAGATCCCCCTGCCTCTGCCTCTGCCTCCCAAGTGCTGGGATTAAAGGCATGCGCCACCACGTCGGGCTTTAGGGGACCTTTCTACAGAAAACAGTTCCTCCTCATTGGGAAACTGAAATGTTGGTACAGTTCTTTCATTATTGTCTGGACTGGAGGGGTACATTTACAGGAAGGGCTGGTGCAATCTGTGAAACTCCATGAAAAGGCGTGAATCAGCCTTGAAAAGGAGCAGCTGACTGGGACCCGTAAGGTCATTGAGGGCCTCATGCAGACCTTGACCTTCAGATTGTAACTGGGAGTATAAGTAGGTATAAACCACAAGAAAAGGTGAGGTCTTTCCTGGCCATCTCATGCCTGGAGGAAGAACAAGCCTGGAGCCGCTGGAGAGCATTCGGGCCCTGCAGGCTGAACAGAGCCTTTCTTTATTCTGTAGGCAGTGGTGAACAATTGAGGATTGTAAAGGAGAATGAGAGCAGAATATTAGCTGGTGTTTGTGTTCCTACCACCTCTGCCTGTGAATACAGCTCCTCACCCAGCGGTTAAATGATCATCTCAGCTTCACCCAAAAGGGAGCTGAAGCCCACAGTAACTCATTTGCATTCTCGGACCTCCTGCTATATGAAAACGACTCACTGCTAATACATTTTCCTAAAGCTTTTAGGATTAAGAAACCAGTTACTTCCAGACACAAGAAATAAGATATTGTGAGGGCGTAAACAGTAAAAACTCCTGGTTTCAGGGAAGAGCGAGCTTGTTCCTTGCTCAACAAGTCATGAGGATCAGCTGACCCTCCCCCAGGGCAGCAAGATCCTCCTAGTTAGTGTAACTACTACCCTCTGTGATAGCCACTTGGTCTTTGCACTGTAGATTAAGATGAGAATAAGAACGTAAACTAAAGACCAGGCGTGGTGTTGCATGCCTTTAATCTCTGGGTTGGAGAGGAAGAACAGGTGGATCAACATAGATTCAAGGCCAGCCTGGTCTACATAGACTGTTACAGACAGTCAGGGCTCTTTAGAGAAATCCTGCCTCAAATAAACAAATACATAGATAAGTAAGAAGGGAAAAAAATAAAAAGAAAAAAAAAAGGAAAGAAAGAGACCAAACTCACCAACGATAAATCACAGTATGTGGTTGGGAGGCCGAGGCAGAAAGATTGTGGTTTGAGGCCAGCCTGGGCTCCATAGTAAAATCTGTTTCAAACAAACAAAATGCTCCCCTTATTACAGTAATTAAAATTAATCAGCCAATATTTTTCAGAGGACAAAAGTCACCAATGTGTTGTCCTTCGCTGGGTGCTCTACTCTTGTTGCTGAGGAAATAAACGAATTGAACGCGCTGTTTCTGAGCAGCTGAGTTAGTTAACAGTTAGGGATACTCTTCCCATCTGTGACTTCAGCTTGCCGGTGACATCGCGTTTCTCCTCTCTGAGGGGTGTGTATTTTGTCAAATGGACCCCTTAAGATGTCCAAATTAGACCACAGGCAATGCTAGAGACTTAGGAATCCTAAAGCAGAGGGGACAGGGATGCACGAGTGGTTCAGTTTTCACTATGATTCACTAGGGGTGACTTGTGTCTTAGCACCGGGCAAGTTGGTTCTACAGCACTGCCCACATCATTTAACTCCTGTCTTCCCAAGCCCTTAACTGGAGAAGATCGATAGACGTATCCGATAAGCGGCTAATTTGCCTAGCTATCGGATCCATTAAAAAAAAAAAAAAGGGCTCGGGGGAATTCTCGGGTTCTCTTGAGACCCACTCACCTCCCTGAGCCCTTCCCTTTGACCCAGAGGGTGGGGCGCGGAGTCTCCTAGGAGACCAGAACGAACTGACTGCGCACGCGTACATCCTAGGTCCGGCTGATGCAACTCGCCGCGTGCGAGCCCCGCTCTACCCCGAGTAAGGAAGCCGACAGGGACCACAGACGCGGCCAATCGGCGGCCACGCACGAGGGTGAGGCAAGCCCGCCTCTCGGGAGGCGAGGGTGGGGGCTCGGCGAATGACGCGAGGCGCCGCTGGGCGGTAGGGAGTAGACGCCCTCGGCCCTCCGGCTTGTCCTGCAGCTTCCGGGTGTGCGGCTGCGGCCATTTTGAGCTTCGCTTCTTTGCGCTCTCGCCCGCCACCCAGCCAGCCTTGCCGCCTTGGCGTTTCGCGCCTCCGTGCGGGCCGCGGTCTCCGGAAACGCCGTCGCTGTCGCCGCCGCGCGAGGGGGGGTCTTCTCTATGGTGGAGCGGCCTCACACGGCCTAGGACGTATCCTCCCCGCGCCGGGATGGACGTAGCCGCGGTCGCCACCGCTTGCGCGGGCCTCCGGGCCGTCCGGTGCAGCGCTCGCTGCGGAAGCCGCCGCTCTCTGGGCCTCATCCGCCGGCGCGGGAATCGGACTGCAGGACCCACTCCGTGGCTGGGCAAGGCGGAGACTGTGTAGGCTTCGGATCCTGCCCGCGCTGAACGCCGCTGAGCTCCGTCCTCCTCCTGCCCGAGAAGCCGCCAAGGAAAGGAGATGGAGACGGGAACGCGCAGGGCCCGGAAGCGGCCCGGCCCTCGGCTGGGCTCCTGGTTCCGGCTGCCCTACCTTCGGCGATCGCACGCCTGCTCTTCGGAGCTCCCGCCGCCTTCCTCTCGGCAAAATCCCGCGGACTCCGCCCTGCCCGAGCCTCGAACCAGGTACTGGACCAAACTGCTTTCCCAGCTCCTTGCCCTGCTCCCTTGCCTGCTCCAGAAGCTCCTGCTCTGGAGTCAGCTTTTCGGGGGCATGATTCCGACCAGATGGCTAGATTTTGCCGCAAGTCACAGCGCCCTGAGAGCTTTGAGAGGACGGGAGGAATCTGCCGCTGGCACGGTGCAGAAGTCTCTGAGTTCACTGCGGCTGGACTCTTCGGAGGACATGGTTGTCAGTTCTCTTGACTGGCTAGAGGAGGGACTCCAGTGGAAGTGCTCGTCTTCGGACCTGGAGTTGAAACTCAAGGCCCAAGAGAGAGCTTTAGACTCTCCAGCGCCCGCTTTCCTCCTGGAGCAGCAGCTGTGGGGAGTGGAGTTGCTGCCCAGTAGCCTTCAAGCCGGTCTAGTCTCCCACCGAGATCTTGGCTCTTCATCCTCTGGACCTCTGAGCACCCAGAGCTTAGGCAATTTCAAAGTAGTTTCCTATCTCCTGAGCCCTTCCTTCCTGGACTACCTTCCCCAGTTAGAGCTGCGCTGTCAGAACAGCGCTGGAGCTGGCCAGTTTGTGGATTTCCGAACACTACCCCCAGAGAGCTGCTACCTTTCTGAAGATGGTTGTCACCCTCAGCCGTTGCGGGCAGAGATGTCGGCAACCGCATGGCGAAGGTGTCCGCCTCTCTCTGCAGAAGGCCTGCCGGAAATCCACCACCTTCGTATGAAACGGCTAGAATTCCTCCAGGCTAACAAAGGGCAAGAGTTACCCACCCCTGACCAAGATAATGGCTATCATAGCCTGGAGGAGGAACACAGCCTTCTCCGGATGGACCCACAACACTGCACAGATAACCCCGCCCAGGTGGTGTCCCCTGCTGCAGCCAGGCTGGAGCCCACTGAGAAAAAACCAGAATTGGTGATTCAAGAAGTTTCACAGAGCACCCAGGGAAGCAGTGAGTTACCTGTGGAAAAAGAATGTGAAGAGGACCACACTAATGTAACTGACCTCTCAGATAGAGGAGAGAGCCTTCCTGTTTCTACCAGACCAGTTTGTAGCAATAAACTGATAGATTATATTTTGGGAGGCGCCTCCAGTGACTTGGAAGCCAGCTCTGATTCTGAAAGTGAGGATTGGGATGAGGAGCCTGAGGACGATGGCTTTGATAGCCATGGCTCCCTGTCTGAATCAGACATGGAACAGGACTCTGAAGGGCTTCACCTTTGGAACTCTTTCCACAGTGTAGATCCTTACAACCCCCAAAACTTTACAGCCACGATTCAGACGGCTGCCAGAATTGCCCCCCGAGACCCATCTGATTCAGGGAAGTCCTGGTCTGGCAGCTCTGATGTAGGGAGTGGTCAGGCGGGACCCCTTCCCGAGACTCCTGACCATAGTTCCGGGGAGGAGGATGACTGGGAATCCAGTGCAGATGAAGCAGAGAATCTTAAATTGTGGAACTCTTTCTGTAATTCTGAGGACCCCTACAACCTTTTAAATTTTAAGGCTCCTTTTCAAACGTCAGGGAAGAATTGGAAAGGCTGTCAGGACTCAAAGGCATCTTCTGATGCTACAGTGGCCTTTTCTGGGCATCATACCTTACTTTCTTGTAAGGCACAGCTGTTAGAGAGCCAAGAAGATAATTGTCCAGGCTGTGGGCTGGGTGAGGCTCTTGCTGGGAAAAGATACACCCATATCAAGAGAAAAAAGGTTTGTTCCCTTTTACATGACTAATAGTTTGCTGTATTTTGATATGGTTACTATAACAGCATGACTTTGCCTGTGGAGGCACAGTTGTGCATATTTTTGGGGAAGGCCTCTGAGCTCATCGTGTTCTTGAGAAATACTAAAGTGTGACCCTTCTTCCCGAGAAATGTTCTTATCCAAATGAAAGGTGCCAATATTAGATGTTAGCAGGGGTGTCATTTTGGTTGGTGGAACCTGAAGGTTAGAAATGGTTTTGCATGCATTTTATTTGAAAGTATGTAGTGTTTTATTTTCATGGCTATAGTGTCTTCCTATCCATTGGAATCCAGAGGAATAACATCAAGCAGCAAATGAGGTTTGTTCAGTGGTTTGCCTCGAAAGTGTTACTGTGGTGTGTGCCTGTAATTCCAGCACTTTAGAAGCAGGTGGGTGTTTTGGAGTTTTGGAGTCTAGCCTGGTCTACCTAGTGAGTTCCAGACTAGCCAAAGATACATGAGCGGGGAGCTTATCTCAAAAAAGGAAGTGGAGGGCGGGTGGTACACACCTGGCTTTCCTGCAGCCAGTCGTGTTCCCAGCTGTCCAGAAGTTCCAGATCAGTTTGTTTTTTAGGTCTCATTTTGTAACACAAGCTGGCCTTTGAGCCTGGTGTCTCAGCTTCCCGAGTGCATGAGCCTCCCGGCTTGTTTAAAGCTTGATGGGGCAGTCCTTTGGTTGAGCTTGCTTGGAGTTCAGAGTCCTTTGAGCTGCCTAACTTCTCACTGCTTACTCAGCTGGGTTACTGATTGATACAAAGATGTCTTCTATTGTTGAGGGAGTTTCTTTAGTTTCTTAGACTTTCATTTGGAAAGAGAAAGCAGTGGGTGAGTTATCATTGAACTCCTATTCTGCAGTTCCAGTGCCTGTCAGAAGGACAGTGTGTGCATGAGCTCCTAGGTCTGAAGGGCCTAGCTTTTTAGAAACTTCTTGAACGTATCCAGATTGTAGTAATCTTATGTCTTGTCTATAGAGGCATAAGTCATGCTAAAGAATAAATTTTAGAATGGTATAGAGAGCCTCTATATTTGCTTGCTTATAGTTATATATTTATAGTGAAGTTTGATCAGCTCTCCTTATCCTCTTCAGGGTAGACAAACAGCTGTTGAGGGAACAAGCAGGAAACAGTGGAGTAGTGGTGTGAGTTCTTGGCTCTGGAGAGCTAGCTCTCTGTTCTGCCCTGCCCTAATTAGTGCTGACATGGAGGTGGGCAGGATAGGGCTGCCAGACTAGATTTAAGTGCACTCTCATACCCCCTGTGCTAAGGTCTGCTGTAGAAGAGTTGCAAGATTGTTTTGCCTTGTGATGCAGGGGGTTGAAATTGTGAACCAGTTGCATATTAAACATTCACCCTGCCACTAAACTAGCTACACCCCCCTCTAGCCCAAGTTACCAAAACACAAATGAGAATAAAACTCATAATTCATTTCCATGCCTTTGAATAACTGAGGCCAACCTCATGTCTCAGTTTAGTTTAAGATGATAGACTATGAACTAGAACCTAAGCGTGGAAGAGGTTGTGTCTAGTTATGGTAGTTAGTTGACAGCTCTTGCCTACCTGACATTCTTTAATTCTGTCTTAGAGGGAGGCTTGGGATCCTGGAGTATGACATACTTTGTGTTCTGACAAAACAGCAGATTGTAGACTTTGGAATCCTGGTTATTACACTTAGATGCTATGGGATTCCAGCTGCTCACTGGCATCTGGTTCCCTGCCTGTACAGTGGGGCTAATACCACTTCATAGTTCATAGGGTCCCCATAGGGCTTAAGTGAGAAAGTCTGTAAAATTCTTTGAAAAAAAGTTTGGCATTTGGTTCATAGTATAAAAGTACTTATTTTTATGTATCTTTGTGACTGACTGGGTAACCACTAGACTGCAATATCTGGTAAGGTGTTACATGCCTACTAATTATCCTCAGGGGCATTGCTTGGCCTGATGTAAAGGGAAGGAAAGCTGTAGGCTCGGTGGGATTAGCTGATGTAACTATTAAACATGCTTTAGAGCAACTATTTACTTTTGGAGTTGATTTTTTTTTTTTTTTAAGACGGGATCTCATGTAAAGCATTTGGCTTCAGACTCCTGATTGTCCCACTTGAGCCTGGGGTTTTGGGGGGGCCTTGGCTTTTTAAGATTTTCTCCTCTGTGGTTATCCTCTGAGTACTTTGTCATTGCGGGGAAAGAATTCTAACAAATGGAATTTCTGTATTTCTCTAAGAATGAAAGACTAACAGGGATAACAGAGAAACACAGTTCCCATCTAACTTCTTCTGAGTGGGCACAGGGATCCGTCCCTTCTAGTGCTGGTGTGGTGTTAATTCTAAGATCCCAGAGTTACTAACATATGTTTTGTCTTTCTAGGTAACCTTCCTTGAAGAAGTTACTGAGTATTATATAAGTGGTGATGAGGATCGCAAAGGACCATGGGAAGAATTTGCAAGGGATGGATGCAGGTTCCAGAAACGAATTCAAGAAACAGAAGTTGCCATTGGCTACTGCTTGGCGTTTGAGCACAGGGAAAGAGTGTTTAGTAGACTGCAGGAACCTGTCAAAGGACTTACTGTTGTACAGCAATGTTAAGACGAGTGAACAGCCTGCGGTCCCCGCCCACTCTGTCTCTTACTTGAGAGACACTGGCAGCTGTCCTTGGACATGTATTTAAAGAAACAACCTGTATCTAATGATGTAGTTTGATTATTTTTGGATAATGTGTCTCATTAGAAACACCAACTCTGATAATGAAGACTCTCTAATCTGTAATCTTTTCCTATTTAGTTGGATGTGGGTTTTGTCTTTTTGAGGGGGTCTCGCTGCATAATTCTGGTTGGCCTAGGTCTATGTATGTAGACCAGGTTGGCCTTGAAGTTGGTATCTCCTTACCTCTGTTTCCTGTGCCACCATGACCAGCTGGAAGTGTTTTTAAATATCCTCTGCTTACCTGGGGTGAGAGTTTAATTTTGCACTTTCAAAATATTTCTTCTGGAGGAAAGGGCTGGTCTGTTTTGCCTACAGGCTTCAGGCCAGCTAGGGCTATGTGGTGAGACCTAGTCTTAGAGGACAAACAACAAAATAGAACAGGTTACTGTGGAAACTGAGGCAGGAGGATAGAAAGTTCCAGGTGTGCCTGGAACTCAGTGAACTCAAGGCCAGTGTGGGGAGTTTAGCAAGACCTTTTTTACACTCAGAATGGAAAAGGAAGCTGGGGATATAGCTCGGTAGCAGAGGCCCCTGCTACCACCATGTGCAAGGCCCTGGGTTCAGTCCCCAGTACTGCAAATAGAAAGAAAAAACATTGTCTTGGATAACCATAAGGTTTAGGCCTCATATTCAGTTCTAACTCAAATTATGCATACTTAGCTAAGAATGTTGAGTTTTTGTATGCTTTAATGTTCTAAAATTAATGGGCTTTATGTTTTTTGTTTTTGTATGTTTTTATGTCTGTTATATTTTGAGGTGGGGGATTGAGGCAGGGTCTCACTGGCCTTGAGCTCATGGCAGGCTTCAGCTTCAATTGAGTGTTTTGGTTTGTGTTTGTGTTTTTTGTTTGTTTTTTTACTTTCATAGATTTGACTTAATTATTTTAAGGCTAAAACCTGTTGCTGTCAACCTAAAAGACATTGATGTGTCACTTCAGTGGTGGATTTTCTCCCTCTTTATTTTAAAGACATAGTCTTATGTAGTCTATGCTGGCCTTGAACTCATTACTTAGCCAAGGATGACTTTGAAAAATCCTCTTGTCCTCTTGTTTGGATTGCGCATGGTATGTGCCATACATCCAGATTTTTCTCTATATCTAGGTCTATTTAAGATATTTCCAAGGACTGCCCACAAACCCACAAGTGCAGTACTTTCTTGACTGGGAAAGCAGGGTTCGTGTGCTTTTTAAAGGCACACACCATGATGCCCAGCTGGTCTGCCAAACTTAACCTATTTGGTTTTTGTGCAAACTGTCCATTTGGAAGGTTTCTGTGTGTTGTAGTTCCAGTTGAATGTGGCTCTTTGTAGCTTTCAAGAATGGGTAGAAATCATAAAGCACTCTAGGAAGTAATCATTGCATTGTAGACTTTTTTTTTTTTTTTCCCTAATTAGAAGCCTACAATTTTTCTAGGGGGTATATGGGAGACATGTCAGAAATTCCGTTTTGTTTTACGTATCTTAAAACCAGTGTTACACCCTGCCTTGGCACTGGCACTTTTCAGACCTGTCTTGAAGACACTGTAAACTTGGATGGTGCAGTTCTGGGTTTTCATGTGTGAAATGTCAAATACAAAGGTCAATATCCAGGTTTGTTGTGTTCTACCTTATATAGAGAGAAGAAAAGCAGAAAGGATAGATAGAGCAACCAGAAAGTCCCAGTGTCCTCCCCAAAGTGTACTTTTGAATAGTGTATGGATTAGATATGCTTGGTTTGTTCAGTTAGCTTCGCCTGTTGTGCATGGGCTAGGTTGAGGTCATGTGTAACCAGCTCTTTAGTGGTTACATGCACAAGAGAGAGAGGGCCTCTGAATTGGTTGTGGGGATGAGCATCCAGAAGGACTGGCAGGGTAAACTACCTCAGTTTATAATCTCCCTGGTTATTTCCGTTGATGTGATCTAAGGTCTGCCTCAGTGGTGGTGATGTTCATCCACACACAGTTTAGTAAGAGTGCAGGACTAGAAACGTTGGTCTTATTTTTGAGAACCCCCATTTCTGTGTATTTTATGCACCTGCCTTCAGTGAACTCAGAGTGCATTGAAGAGTCTGGTTTAGTGCTGTGGAAATGGGGTAGTTTAGAAGCTGTTTGGAAAGCAGGCATGTTGACTTTAGGAAGAAAAACTGTGACAATATGTAGACATTTCTTTTAAAACCAGACTGCAGCTTAACAACACTTGATTTCAGACGATTAGGTTTTTGTTTCTGAGACCCAGCACCTGTATATTTGCAAGGAACAGGACATCTGTAGATTCATGGTGTGTTTGAGATGTTTGAAATTTCTTCCAGATTACACCTTCACTATCAAATGAGTAAATGACTCATACCTGCAGACATGACCTGATATTGGCAAGGACAAGAAGGGTCTTTGACTGAAGGAGAAAACCTTGTCATTGTCATCCCAGCCCCAAGGAAAGAACCCCTCTAAGGCAGGCGGGCAGGCAGGCATGGTGGTTCTAGTGGAGTACTTTACACATTCAAGCCTTGCAGTGGTGCTTTAGATCTGTGTAGCATGTGAGGCTCTGTACAGGCGGGGGCCACACTTCTGAGTGCTGAAATGTGGCAACCCTTTTTCTAACTTGAAATCAAAACCGTCAGATTTTATTTTTTATAATTTAAGAAAGAGTTGGGAAATGGGAGTTTTTTGAGTTGACTTCTTCAGATCAGTCATTTTATGTGTAACTAGTAGAGATTTTATATAGCTCAGATTATATTTGTATATAATAACTAATCTGTAAATTGTAATAAATATATTTGCAATTATTAAATGCTATGTGACTTTATGTATTTTACGTTGGTTTTAGTATTATGGGACAGGATTTTCAGACTGAGATCAGTTTTGTAGAATCCGATTTTGTAGAAGTGCTGTAGGCGATTTGAACAGAAATCTTGGTCATCTAAATGACTTCCCATCTAATTGAGGGGAAGAGTCGGGAGAGGAGAGATGCAGTCGAAAGCTACTGCCTTAGTCATAGGACAAGACAGGTTGGATCTTAGAGCCTCAGCTTTTTGAGGTGGTTTTAGGTAGTTTTTGTTAAGTATTCCAACCCTGCTTAAGCCGCTAGAGAGCTGATAGAGCTCACTACGGAGCCTGGCTACTAACAACCCCTCGAAGACTTTAGATTTCACTCTAAAACCAGGGCCAGGTCTGCAGCAGCTGCAGGTCCTCCCCAGTCCTCAGCTTTCCTCTTCCCTTCCCCTCTGTCTTGTCTTGTTCAGTGCTATGGGGTCCTCAAGTTCTGGGTAACCCTGGGAGGTAAGAAGGCATCACATCCCCTGGAGCTGGAGTTAGGGAGAGTTGTGAGCTACCCAGCCAGCTGCAGCCCCAGATCCCAGGATCTTGTTTTATTTTTTTATTTTTATTTTTTAAAGATGTATTTATTTATTTATTATATGTAAGTACACTGTAGCTGTCTTCAGACACTCCAGAAGAGGGCGTCAGATCTTGTTACAGATGGTTATGAGCCA
>NC_034594.1:107386467-107389773 GCF_900095145.1 Mus pahari
AAGAGCAGCCAGTGCCCTTAACTGCTAAGCCATCTCCCTAGCACCCCAGAATCTTAAGTTAGACAAGTACTCTACCACTAAGCTACCCCCTCAGTCCTTTTTTTTTTTTTTTTTTTTAAAAACCAACAAAATGAAAGGGAAGCTTTGTTTTTGTGTGTAGGAAGTTTCTTTGGTTTTTGTATGTATGCCCAGTGGATCCTCAGAGCTGGAGTTAACAGGAGGTGGCAGGGTACAGTGGGTGCCACTCCAATGCTCTGCAAGAGTAGCAGGTACCTTAACTGTTCAGTCATTTCTAGCAACTATTTAATGCTGGTCTCACCCGTTCTGACTGTTAAGTTTGGGGATATAGTAGTCTGAGTCTATTCTACCTTAAGTAGCGCTGGAGAGAAAACCCAAGTGGTTAAGTTTACATGGCAAGTGCTTTACACCCTAGCCATCTTGCTGGCTCACCATATTTATTTATATTTTGTTTTTTGAGACAGGGTTTGTATAGTCCTGCCTCTTTTGTTTGTATCTGCCTGCCTCTGCCTCCCAAGTGCTGGGTTAAAGGTGTGCGCCACCACTGCCTGGCTATTTTTAATTTTTTAATGAATATTCTGTCTTCATGCACACCAGAAGAGGGTACCAGATCTCATAGATGGTTGTGATGCTGGGAGTTGAACTCAGGACCTCTGGAAGAGCAACCAGTACTCTCCAGCACCCCATTTTTATTTTTGAGATGGTGTATTAATAGATCTGGACCCCTGCCTATGCTTTCCAGGTTCTGGGATTACAGGCATCCCAACCCCAACACACACATGCCACTATTGTTTAGTGTATAGAGCCTTTAAGGTTTAGAGAATGCCCATGTCTACTCCCCAGAGTCCCAACCCCAGGGCTCAAATTATAGTCACAAGCTGCAATACCTGGTTTTCATGTGGGTTCTGTGGATCTGAACTCAGGTCTTCATGCTTGTGCTACAGGCAGTTAACAAACAGCCGAGCAGAATGTTGAAAACCGCGACCAAAAAGAAATCGGCAACTCACTGTTGGGGAAGAACAGGTGGTTGTGAGCCACCATGTGGTTGCTGGAATTTGAACTCAGGACCTTTGGAAAAGCAGTCAGTGCTCTTAACAGCTGAGCCATCTCTCCAGCCCCCACATTTTTCTCTTACACTACCCAGGGCTACCTGCCCAGAGGAAGCAACAGTCACACATCTCTTCTAGGGTAGTGGCCCTCAACCTTCCTAAGGCTGTGACTCTACCACAAGTCCTCATGTTTTGTTTTGCTTTGCTTTTCAAGATAGGTTAACTCTGGATGTTCTGGAACTTTCACTGTAGATCAGGCTGGCCTCCAACTCATGGAGATTCACCTGCCTCTGCTTCCTGAGTGCTGGGATGAAAGGCGGAGGCCACCACAGCCTGGATAATACACTTCTAAGAACCCCTGCTCTAGAGAACCCTGACTAATAAAATGTGTTAGGTTTTGCCTGTGTGTGTATAAGGACGCCAGTTGCATGTGTCAGATCTGAACTGGAGTGACCGATGTTTGTGTGCTAGCACGTGGATGCTAGGAATAGAATCTAGATCCTGTACGGAGCAAGTGCTTTTAGCTGCTGAGTTCTCTCTCCAGCCTCTCGCTTTGGTTTTTGTTTGTTTTTGTTTGTTTGTTTTTGAGATGGTCGTCTGTAACCCAGGCTGGCCTTGAATTAGCTATGCAGCTCGGGATGACTTTGAGCTGCTGAACATCTTTGCTCTACCTCGCAAGAGCTGGGGTTACAGATGTTTGCCACCACATCTGGCTCGTGGTATACCCTTTAATATCACCAGGAAAAGATGAAAAATGACTTGTGGAAAGTGGATTGCTTGGCCCATGGGGAAGCTAGGATAGACAGCTAGTGGGACTGATGGTTCACAGCGTCTAGAACCTGAGCTATATGGGACCTGAGCTGTGCACTTCCATCCAAACTCTGGAGCAGGTCTGCAGGTTTTTTTTTTTTTTTTTTTTAAAGATTTATTTATTTTATTTATGAGTACATTGTAGCTGTCTTCAGACACACCAGAAGAGGGCATCAGATCCCATTACAGATGGTCATGAGCCACCATGTGGTTGCTGGGAATCGAACTCAGAACCTCCAGAAGAGCAGCCAGTGCTCTTAACCACTGAGCCATCTCTCCAGCCCCAGGTTTTGTTCTTTTAAGAACTTGCCCGCCTCATCTCAGTACTATCTGTCTGGTTTCATCTTGCTTTTATTATTGACTTTTAAAGATAGAGTGTCACAGAGCCAGTCATTGGCCCCAAGCTGGCTGTGTAGCTAAGGATGTCACCAAGTTCCCTATCCTACTTCAGCCTCCCAGGGGTTGGGCTCACAATACTGACTGTTTGCTGTCTAACTATTTATTTTCTATGCTTAGGCGTTTTGCCTGCATGTATATCTGTCTGTATGAGGGTGTTGGTTCTCCGGAACTGGAGTTACAGACAGTTGTGAGCTGCCGTGTGGGTGCTGGGAGTTGAACCTAGGTCCTCTGGAACAGCAGCCAGTGTTAACGGCTGAGCTGTCTCTCCAGCCCAGTGATTTGCTTTCTAACACCATGACAAATGCAGCTTGGGGAGAAAGGATTTCCTAGACCTGTACTTCCACATCAGTGTCTGTCACTGAGGTACGTTGAGGCAGGAACCTGGAGGCAGGCACTGAAGCGGATACCACTGAAGTCACTGATTACTGGCTTGCTCAGTTCGCTTTCTGAGGACCACCTGCCCAGGACGTAAGAATTAAAGTACAGCCGGGTGTGGTGGCACACACCTTTAATCCCAGCACTTGGGAGGCAGAGGCAGGTGGATATCTGAGTTCGAGGCCAGCCTGGTCTACAAAGTGAGTTCCAGGACAGCCAGAGCTATACAGAGAAACCCTGTCTCGAGAAACCAAAAAAAAGAAAAAAAGAAAAAAAAAAAAGAAAGAAAGAAAGTAAATACATGAATAATCAATCAAGAAAATGTACCACAGACCTGCCTTCAGGCCATCTAGTGGGGACATTTTCCCAGTTGAGATACTTCCTTCCAGATGACTAGCTTGTGTCAAGTTGCCAAAACAACCAACCAGGACACTAAGCCACCATGCCTGGTGACATTTTCACTACTATTTTCTAGCTTTTGCCACACTGGGGCCTGATTAACCTACAGAAGTATCCGGAAGGTGTTCAGGATCACCAGAGTGCCTTCAGACTCAGGGACTGCCGCTGACCGCTTACACCTCAAGCCAAAACTGAAGTAGTCCCAGAAGAATTTTTCTTTTTCTTTTCTTTTCTTTTCTTTTCTTTTTTTTTTTTT
>NC_034594.1:107390429-107390834 GCF_900095145.1 Mus pahari
AGAGAGAGAGAGAGAGAGAGAGAGAGAGAGAGAGAGAGGACAGAGACAGAGAGGCAGAGAGAGGGGGAGGGAGAAGGAAGAGGGAGAGTTTATGATTTGGTGCGCCCTCTTGTGGCCTCTGAGGGCGCTGAATGCATGCAGTACACAGGTACAGGCAGAACATGTACACACATAAAAATAAAACCAACTTTTCAAAAGACAAATACTTTTTGAATATAAGGTCTGAACTTAATATATAGACCCAAGGCTCTTAAAAAAAAGGCAAAATCTCACTCTGTAACGCTAATTGGCCAGGAGCTCACTATGTCGACCAGGCTAGCCTCAGAGCCAGGAGCTCACTATGTCGACCAGGCTAGCCTCAGAGCCAGGAGCTCACTATGTCGACCAGGCTAGCCTCAGAGCCAG
>NC_034594.1:107391259-107397405 GCF_900095145.1 Mus pahari
CCAGGCTAGCCTCAGAGCCAGGAGCTCACTATGTCGACCAGGCTAGCCTCAGAGCCAGGAGCTCACTATGTCGACCAGGCTAGCCTCAGAGCCAGAGACCCTTGCCTCCTGAGTGCTGAGATGAAAAGTGTACATGCACTACCATGCCTAGTCAGGCTGGCTTCCATAATTTTCTTTTTTTTTTCTTTTTGGTTTTTTGAGACAGGGTTTCTCTGTGTAGCCCTGGCTGTCCTGGAACTCACTCGTAGACCAGGTTGGCTTTTTTTTTTTTTTTTTTTAGATTTATTTATTTATTATATGTAAGTACACTGTAGCTGTCTTCAGACACTCCAGAAGAGGGCGGAGGGCGTCAGATCTTGTTATGGATGGTTGTGAGCCACCATGTGGTTGCTGGGATTTGAACTCTGCACCTTTGGAAGAACAGTCGGGTGCTCTTACCCGCTGAGCCATCTCACCAGTCCTCCATAATTTTCTTAATTAATTGTTTTATTTAAGATGTATTTGTGTATATGGATGTATTTCTGCATGTGTGTCTGTGCATATGTGTGTGTAGTGCCTGAGGAGGCTAAAAGAGGGAGTCAGATCCCCTCTAGAACTGGAGTTACAGATAGTTGTTAGCTGACAGGTGGGAGTTGAGACTCAAACCCAGGTCCTCTGGAAGAACCCAGATCTCTTAACCCAGGAGCCAACTCTCCAGCTTTGTTTTGTTTTGGTTTTGGTTTTTCGAGACAAGGTTTCTCTGTGTAGCTCTGGCTGTCCTGGAACTCACTTTGTAGACCAGGCTGGCCTCGAACTCAGAAATCTGCCCGCCTCTGCCTCCCAAGTGCTGGGATTAAAGGCATGTGCCACCACTTCCTGGCTGTCTGTTTTTTGTTTGTTTTGTTTTTTTTAAGATTTATTTTATTATTCTATCTTAGTACACACTCTTGCTGTCTTCAGACACATCAGAAGAGGTCGTCAGATCTCATTATAGTTGGTTGTGAGCCACCATGTGGTTGCTGGAATTTGAACTCAGGACTTTTGGAGGAGCAGTCAGTGCTCTTAACTGCTGAGCCATCTCTCCAGTCCCTTGGTTTTGTTTTTGAGACAATTTCTCGATGTATAGTGGGGCTTCCGGGCTTGGAACACACTCTGTAGACCAGGCTGGTCTCATACTTACAGAGATCTCCCTGCCTCTGCCTGACACATGCTGGGATTAAAGGTATGAGCTACTATGCCTTGCCAGTTTTGGTTTTGTTTTAAGCAAATTTCAATAGCCAGCCCTGGTGTCTGACGCCTATTGTCACAGTGTGGGGAAGCTGTGACAGGGAGACTACTGAAGTCACTCTGCAGCCCAGAGTGACTGGTCTCAAAGCAATCAAAACAACATCATACACACACACACACACACACACACACACACACACACACACCCCAGGAGAAAATTACCCTCTGGCTCTCAAATATCACTTTTAATAGACACTTGAGGACCTTATTTATTCTCTGTTCCTTGCCCTCCTTCTCATATTACCAATTAAAATTACAGCTTTCTCTGACCTCATTTTTAGTTGTTTCTTGGCCACTCCCCCACCTATTGGCAAACTTCTTGAGAATAGTGATTGTGTGAGAGGGAGTCCAGAAATGTGCCGGGGAGCTTCTCTTTTTCTTTTCTTTTTCTTTCTTTCTTTCTTTCTTTCTTTTTTTTTTTTTTGAGACAGGGTTTCTCTGTATAGCCCTGGCTGTCCTGGAACTCACTTTGTAGACCAGGCTGACCTCGGACTCAGAAATCCACCTGCCTCTGCCTCCTGAGTGCTGGGATTTATTTATTTATTTTTTTTTTGGTTTTTCGAGACAGGGTTTCTCTGTATAGCCCTGGCTGTCCTGGAACTCACTTTGTAGACCAGGCTGGCCTTGAACTCAGAAATCTGCCTGCCTCTGCCTCCCGAGTGCTGGGATTAAAGGCGTGCGCCACCACGCCCGGCACTTTAAAATAATTCCCTTTCTTTTCTTTCTTTCTTTCTTTCTTTCTTTTTTTTTTTTTGGCTTTTCGAGACAGGGTTTCTCTGTATGGCCCTGGCTGTCCTGGAGGAGTGCTGGGATTAAAGGCGTGTGCCACCACACCCGGCGCCTGGGAGCTTCTTGTCGATAACTGTGTGTTGAATATGTTCATTGTCTTCATGTCACCGCTCATCTAGCCCTTACTGCAACGTGGTCGACACAGCAATGTCTGTTTAGAATCAGACAGGCCACAACTGGGGATGGAAATAGACATGGAACTTAAAGGTCCTTGGAGAAAAACTACAATAAAGTTTAATTTGTAGAATGTAATTATAAAACTCTGTGTGGCCAGGGACACAACATCAATTAATTTAAATGTCACCGGTAGGATTCCTGTTAATTTATGAATTCAAACGCGAACAAATCAGTGGGGGCTTTTCTCTTCCAGAATTAATATGAAGTATGAAGAGGAATACCCGTATTAATATGAAGTATGAAGAGGAGTACCACCCTGGAGACTGCTAACATTGACTTTGGATTCCCAGCAATGCTCCTCTGAATCCACAAGATGGCGCTGACTTACCAGGTCAGAGTGTCTGATGGGCGGGTGGTTACCGACACTCTAATGGCAATTGCTCCCTTGGAAGGTCCCTTATTGAACAACCCCTGCCTGGCTCTGGCCCGCCTGCCCATTCAAGCCTGACTCCACCTTCTTGAGGTGACTATCCGGAAGTGGGGCTGGTCCTTATTAGAAACCCAAAGTTTATGTCTGAACACAAACAATTGAGGGCATTCTTCCTGCTACACACAGTAAATGAGTGAGGGGGCTCGGACACGGTTCTAGAGTTTTCCAGCTAGTGCTTGCCTCCTGTGTGCATTCCATCCTGGGGCAGTGGTTCCAAGGGGAGCGGGGAGCGGAGGGTGCGAATGGAGAATCTGTAAGTCTGATAAGGGAGATGTACACATGACTGGCCTGCGAGGAGGAAAAACAGGAGCCATTTGATTGTTCTCTCCCCCACCCCCCACCCCAACGGTGGCAACTACACAGCCAAGGCCAAGCCGACTTAAGGCTGCTGTTCTTTGGTGGGTTGGTATTGGCCCCAAAAGAGCCAAAGTCAGATCTAGATGAGATGCTGCTCTATGTCCTTCCATTCTGTGTCCCTGAGTCTGTCCTCCTGTGTTTGCATATGATTTCCCTGTACCTGCAGTGACCCAGGTGACTTCCCGCAGTATCACTCAATGCATCTCTCTCGTTCTGCTTGATTTGACTTCAGAAAGAGGGTGGGCACTTTCCTTTGTCTGGGAATTTGCATAAAAGGTTTCTTTTTCTTTCTTTTTTTGTACTTCTGATGGCCACTTTTTTTTTTTTTTGAGAAGATGGGGGTGGGGGTGGGGTGTTGCGGGGTGTGGGTGTGTGGGGGAATGGGGGAGGATGGGGGTTGATGGGTGGGGGAGACAGTTACCTTTAACTTGAGTTCCTTCTCCAAGATCATTTTCCAAGAGTGACCTCTCAGTTGGTGAGGGGTGGGGAGATGGGGGGGGGCTAGTGGTGGTGGTGGGGGTGTACCCAGCATTGCCTGAAGGAGGATGCTTTTTGTAGAGGCGAATCCTGCTGGGGAATCCAGGGCAGGGGCAGCTGTGAGCTCCTGCAATTCATTTTCCACCTTGGCCCAGGTGGATGAGGAAGTGGTCACTTAGGGTCCCTTCCTGCCCTCCCATTCCCGCCCGCACCGCCTCAGGGCCCCTGGGAAGGTTTGTCTCTCTTGGTCAGGTTTCATTTTTCCTCTAAAGGTTTCCTGATGATGATGTCATCTCTATGCCCAAAGGGTTCCTGGTCTTTACCAGAGTCTCCTGTACAACCAAGCCCTTCTGCCAAGTTGTGTTGTAACAGTAGCTGTGTAAACACCACCACAGTCAAAATTCCCCTCTTGCTCTTTCACATCTAACCCCAGCTCCAACCTCCAGCTCTGGACAGCTGTTTGTCTGCTTCGTATTTTTTTTCTTTTTCATTTTCGAGACAGGGTTTCTCTGTGTAGGGTTCCTGGCTGTCCTGGAACTCACTCTGTACACCAGGCTGGCCTCGAACTCAGAAATCCGCCTGCCTCTGCCTTCCGACCACTCAGCTGATTTTTAACATAATCATTTACTCAGTATTAATATGAATCCAAAGCAAGCATTTTTTTTCTTTTCTTTTCCTTTTACTGGTTTTTCAAGACAGGGTTTGTTTCTGTATCGCCCTGGCTATCTTGGAACATTCTCTGTAGATCAGGTTAGCCTTGAACTCACAGAGGTCTGCCTATCTCTGTCTCCTGAGTGCTAGGATTAAAGGCATGTGCTACCACTGTCGAGCCAGTATGTGGTTTCTTTTATACCAGAGCAAAGCAGGAAATGAAGACACAATTGTCATCATCAAATCTTAATCCTCGGAGACTATAACCTCCCAAGATTGGTCTGAAG
This sequence comes from Mus pahari, assembly GCF_900095145.1. Classification (NCBI taxonomy): domain Eukaryota; kingdom Metazoa; phylum Chordata; class Mammalia; order Rodentia; family Muridae; genus Mus; species Mus pahari. Next base: position 107,395,694 of record NC_034594.1, read on the forward strand.
GGTCTCAGATTCCATTAATTAAAAAATTCCTCAATTCCACCATATTTAAGTAGTGTGTAGGCACTGTAGTTTTTTGTTTTTTGTTTTTGTTGTTGTTGTTGTTGTTGTTTTTGAACCCGGGTCCTCTGGAAGAGCACCAAAAATTTTTTTCAGTTTTTGTCTGAAGTCATTACTTGGGTCTTTCCAATAAGATTAGTCTTGCACTTGGCAGTAGGTGATCACAGATTCTTTGGTAACACGCTTCAGCCCCTCTCCAGTGAGCAGCTCAGCTTCCATGCAGTCTGGACACCAGCTCTCCCTTTGGCATCCTTGGAACCTCTGACACGGGCAAGAATAGCCTTGCCGTGGCCCTCCTTCACAGTCTGGTCCACAGCCTGGGTGAACTTCAGGCCAGACACAATGCCCACCTTCAAGGTGGCCATGGCTACTCTACATTTGTTTATTTTGTGTTTATAGGTCTTTTGCTTGCATGTTTGCCTGCACCATGTGTGTACAGTGCCCGAAGAGACCAGAAGAGGGCATCAGGCTCCCTGGGAATGGTTGTGAGCTGCCATGGGGGTGCTGAGAATTGAACCTGTGTCCTCTGGAAAAGGAGCCAACGTACTTAACTGCCAAGCCATCTCTTCAGCCCCTAATTTTTTTTAGATTTTGAGACAGAGTTCATGCAGCCCAAATTAGCCTCCACTCACTACGTAGTCAAACGACAATAAAACCCTAAGACATCAGGTTTACATGCATTTAAATGCATTCTGTGGGTTCGAGAGATGGCTTCAAAATTAAGAACCGAGAAAGCTCTTGCTAGAGGACCTGTGTCTGGTTCTCGGCACACCACACTGATGGTTCTTAACTGCAACTCCAGCCCCAAGGGTATACAGTGCTTCTGACCTCCAAGAACATCTTCACTTATGTGCACAAATGCACAAACCTACACAAATACACATAGTTAAAAATAATAAAAGTAAATCTTTAAAATATTTTCTAGAGGGGCTAGTACTGACTGCTCTTCTAGAGGTCCTGAGTTCAACTCCCAGCAACTCCATGGTAGCTCATAACCATCTGTAATGAGATCTGATGTCTTCTTCTGGTGTGTCTTAGATCAGCAATGGTGTATTCACATAAAAAGTAAATTAAAAACAAATCTTTAAAAAAATATTTTCTAGGGGCTGGTGAGATGGGTCAGCGGGTAAGAGCACTGATTGCTCTTCCAAAGGTCCTGAGTTCAAATCCCAGCAACCAAATGGTGGCTCACAACGAGATCTGACACCCTCTTCTGGTATGTCTGAAGACAGCTACAGTGCACTTGTTTATAATAATAAATAAATCTTTAAAAAAATATTTTCTAGATGTAACTCTCTTGATGATATTTGAAGGTTTTTTTGAAGGTTTTTTTTGAAAAAAAAATTTTTTTAATAAGATACCTTCTTTATTTACATTTCAAATGTTATCTTCTTTCCTAATTTCCCCTCCAAAAATCCCCTATCCCCTCCCACCTTTTGATGACATTTTTTTGGCAGGTATTTCCCCAAGTGTGTGTCTTATTGTTTTGGGAGGTTTTGGTTGTGGCTGGGTTTTTTGTTTTTGTTTTGTTTTGTTTTTTGAGACAGGGTTTCTCTGTGTAGTCCTGGCTCTCCTGGAACTTATTCTGTAGACCAGGCTGGCCTTGAACTCAGAAATCCACCTGCCTCTGCCTCCTGAGTGCTGGGATTAAAGGC
>NC_034594.1:107397416-107399013 GCF_900095145.1 Mus pahari
CTCTTCTCTTCTCTTCCTCTCTCTCTCTCTCTCTCTCTCTCTCTCTCTCTCTCTCTCTCTCTCTTTCTTTCCTTCTTTCCTTTTTTAAGTGGTTGTGGTGACTGGACCTGATGAATTGTTCTTACCAGGCAACCAATCTGTAGCTGAGCAACACAGTTCCTCACTGACTTCTAAGGTAATATTTCTGTGGGCAGGGAACATTCTATGTCTTGTTTTCATCCTTTTAAGTTTATTGAGACACATTTTATCTTGTGCATATATTTTTCTTATGGAAAACCCTGATATATTTGACAATAATATACAGTTCACTGTTGCTAGGTAATACATTCTCTTCCGTTAGGTGAAAATGGTTGATGGTGCTACTCCAAGTACCTTTAGACTTTCTGTGTTCTGGTTCTGTCAACAGTTGGAGTGAAGGTGTGTCATGACTGGTAGAGAGCTTTTGCCTAGACTACACAAAGCTCCAGGTTCAATTCCCAGCACGGCAAAATCTAGGTGTGGTGACTCAGGCCTGTAACCACAGAATCAGGAGGAGGAGGCAGGAGGAACAGAACCTCAAGGCTGTCCTTGACTACACAGTGAGTTTGAGGTGATCTTGGGCTGGGTGACAGAGTGTCTTGACCATAAAAAGGTAATTGAAAGAGAGATGTCCAAATAGCAATTACAATTGTTGATCTTCATGGTTTCTATGTACATTCACAACTTTATTTTCTTTATTTGATCTGGGGGCTTTTTATGGTTGCATACAAATGTATTTGTTTATCTTCCTGATTTTGTCCTCCAGGGATGATGTTTGAGAAAGCCGATGACATTTTTGGTTGTTGCAACAGTCACAGTAAACCATTGGGTAATATTATACCATGTGACATAAGTGAGGTGCTGTGTCAGTTTTACTTCCCAAAGGCGACTTTTCTTTATCTTATATAATCAGAAAAAAATCTTAGCTACAATTACAAACCCTGTGCTAAACCACACGCCGTGTTCCATAAAGTCTAGCTCTATGTCTTTCATATATGCGGATGTTAAATAAAGTTATTCACAGCCTTTGCAAGCCAAAAACAAGCAATTGAACAGACAAAAAAGAATTGCCTACTTTAAGCTAGACTTTGTGTAGGCACTGCTAACTCCAGCACTGGCCGGCAGGAGCAGGGGCTATCAGGCATTCTAGGCTGGTTCTAGGACTATGTAGGTAGTGTATATGAGACTGTTTCAAATAGTGAGACCCTATTTCAAAAACTATATCAGAACAAAAGTTCTTTTAAAAAAGATTAATATCTATTTGATTTTTATTTGTGGGTATGTATGTGCTTGCCCAAGCAGGTACCTATGGGGGCAGGAGGAGGCTGTCTGATCTTATAGATGTGGGTTTACAGGTGCTTATGAGTGGTCATGTGGGTGGTGGAAACTGATTATAGGTCCGGCACGAGCTGAGCCATCTTTCTGGCCTGTTTATTTGTTCCCAGATCTTTAAAAAAAAAAAAAAAAGGATCTTTATTTATCACATAGCAGTTATACCCAGTATATTTTGTAGATAGAATTTAAAAAAAAAAGATTTATTATGTACAGTGTTCTGCCTGCATATATGCCTGCATGCCAG
>NC_034594.1:107399024-107417253 GCF_900095145.1 Mus pahari
GGTGCTTATGAGTGGTCATGTGGGTGGTGGAAACTGATTATAGGTCCGGCACGAGCTGAGCCATCTTTCTGGCCTGTTTATTTGTTCCCAGATCTTTAAAAAAAAAAAAAAAAAGGATCTTTATTTATCACATAGCAGTTATACCCAGTATATTTTGTAGATAGAATTTAAAAAAAAAAGATTTATTATGTACAGTGTTCTGCCTGCATATATGCCTGCATGCCAGAAGAGGGCAACAGATCCCATTACAGATGGTTGTGAGCCACCATGTGGTTGCTGGGAATTGAACTCAGGACCTCTGAAATTGCAGCCAGTGCTCTCAACCTCTGAACCATCTCTTCAGCTCCCAGAATTTTTTTTTTCCTTTTAAGGAAGGAAAACATTATTTTGGTTCATGGTCTGGGGACACAGTTAGTTGTGGAGGGGGCAGTTGTTGTGGGTGGGACAGGCGGGGTTGGTGTGCACAGGAGTGTGTGGCAGCTGCTCACATTGCATCCACAGGAAGCAGGGAGAGATGCAAGTAGCTATTCTCAGACTGAATTTATTAGGCTCAGCCTTCCTTTTTACTGAAAACATTTGTATGTGTGAGGGTGTGTGTTTGTGTGGTGTGTGTGTGTGTGTGTGTGTGTGAATAAATGTCTGTGTGGTGTATGAGTGTATGAATATTTGTTTTTTGTGTGTGAGTGTGTGTAAAAGTCTGTGTAGGTGTGTGTAGGTGTGAATGTGTATATGTGTATGTGAATACCCTGTGAGTGAAATGTTTGTGTTTGTGTGTGTGAGTGCATGTGAATGTCTGTGTGTGGTGTGTTTATGTGAATGCCTGTGTGTGGTACATGGGAGTGTGTGTGAATGTCTGTGTCTGTGTGTGTGTTTGTGAGTGTGGGAATGTCTGTGTTTGTGTGGTGTGTGTATATGGTGTGGATGTAGTGTACGTGTGTGTGTGTGTGTGTGTGTGTGTGTGTGTGTGTGAGAAAGTGAGTGAGTGAGGGAATGTCTGTTTGTGTGGTGTGTGTGTATGATATAGATGTGGTGTGAGTGTGAGTGAGTGTGTGAGTGAGTGAGTACGTGAGTGTGGGAATATCTGTGTTTGTGTGGTGTGTGTGTATGATGTGGATGTGGTGTATGTACGTGTGTGTGAGTGTGTGTGTGTGTGTGCATGTGTGTGTGAGTGTGTGAATGTGTGTTGCTGGGGGTGGAACCCAGGCCTCTCTTACAACAGGCACTGCTTCTCCACTCACTGAACTTCACGCCCAGCCCTGAAGAATTTCTCTAGTGTTTTATCCAATTCTGCCATCACTGACTCCTCCCAGCGTCTTGTCTCTGATGGTTCCTCCTTGGATGATGTCACTGGCTATGGGAGTCTGGATGGGGGGCAGTTTTGCTTCCTTCTATGGCTTTCCAGATGCCACTCCATTGTCTTCATGGACTTTCCAGCTCCCTCTGTCCCTTGTGGCAAGTTGTCACATGTAGCAGCTGTCCCCCAAAGTCAATCGAGGAACACAGTCACTGTTTCCTAGTAACAAATTCCAAAATTGCTGTTGGAATTAAAAGCATTTGTAGCTGGGTGGTGGTGCACACCTTTAATCCCTGCACTCAGGAGGCAGAGGCAGGCAGATCAAGGCCTGTGAGTTCAAGGTCAGTTTGGTCTAGAGATCGAGTTTCAGGACAGCCAGGGCTACACAGAGGAGCCCTGTCTCAAAACAAACAAACAAACAAATAAACAAAACTCAAACAAACAAAAACAACAAGAAAAGCACATATAATGTTTTCTATAATTATTTTTTATGGAGTTGTTCTCTGGTCAGTCACCTTTGATATAATCCCTTTATATCACATAATATATAATTACATAATATCACTTTATGTCTGAGGCTTTGGTTGTTGTTTTTCATTTTGTGTGTGTGTGCGCACACGCGTGTGCCTGCCATGGTATGCATATGGCCAGAGGATACTCTCAGAAGTTGGTCCTGGAAATCAAGCTCTGACACCTGGGTTTGGTGGCGAATCCCTTACTGAGTGATCTAGCCGGTCCTGTTTTTTATTTTTGAGACAACACATTAGAAACGCAGTCTACTCCTGAGCTCCACAGGTAGCTGAGGCTGGCTTTGAACTTCTAGTCCTCTGCCTCCCCTCCCCTAGCACTGGCATTCCAGGCGTGCACCGCCAAACCAGATACCCTGTTATTACCGTTTCCCGATTCTGAATTTCTTGCCAGGCTTCATTAGAACTCAACCTAAGAGCCAGTTGGAGAGGTAATTTCCTCTGGTGTCCGTCCTATGGCTCTTTTAGTATCAAGAGAACTTGACATTGGTTCAGGGGTAAGAATCGGCTTGAGCCTCAGCGTCCGACGGCACCAGCTGTGAGTAAACTGCTTTAGTCTTAAGAAGCCATCTTTAGGGTTGGAGAGGTGGCTCAGCGGTTAAGAGCACTGGCTGCTCTTCCAGAGGTCCTGAGTTCAAATCCCAGCAACCACATGGTGGTTCACAACCATCTGTAATGAGATCTTGGCCCTCTTCTGGCATGCAGGTGTACATGCAGATATTCATATATTGAATAAAAAAAACTTGAAGAAAAAAAAAAAGAGGCCATCTATAAAATTTGAATAATATCTCTCAATGTAATTGGAATAATTAAGTTAGATAGTTATGAAAAGCTTTTTTCTGTTTTGTTTTTTTTGTTTGTTTGTTTTTGTTGTTGTTTTTTTGAGATAGGGTTTCTCTGTGTAATCCTGGATATCCTAGAATTCACTCTGTAGACCAGTTGGCCTCAAACTATATGAAAAGCTTATCAAACACTGATATCATACACCATGCTTACTGTGCAATATATATATATATATATATATATATATATATATATATATATATATTGTGTGATATACAGATATATCTCCCAATTTAGAGATGAGGAATTTGAAGCCTGTAATCTATTCACCCTATTCTATTCACGTTACATACCCTGAGAATAACAGAGCACTACGGTTAAGTCCAGTTTGGGTGCAGGGTCTGTGTCGTTGGCCCCTCCCATCCCTCCCCACCCCTCTAGCAAATGCTTATTCCTCTTTTTGGATTATATGGAATAAGATTTGGACTCTGGAAAATAAATGCCATTGATCAGATTGACTATTGTGGGCAATGGGAGCAATTAAAAGTGGAGCAGCAAAGGTCGTTTCAAATAGAAAAAAATGGAAGTGCAAGAGAGGGTAAGCTTTGCCATGAAGGCTTGATATGATATGGTAGTTTGAATGTTGAGTTAACAAGGTGGGTCTGTGTCAATGTCTGTGAAGTGACAAACCACCAGGCAAATGATATGGTCAGAAAGACTCTTCTGGAATGCTCCCATCGTTTGACAGAAGGGATGACTGAACTGAGAATCAACTAGAACAAAAAGATAAAATGAAGTGTTCTAGTGCGAGCATAGGAACGGACTAATGAACTTAGTCGTTGATGGCTGGGCAAAGGTGTGGTCCCAGATACAGCTGTTGGCAGGATTCAGGGGCCGACTAGAGAAAGGAGAAGTCACAAAGAACTTCCCATGGTTGGTGACAAAGAGGGCCATGCATGGCGCTGTTGAGGAATTCTGACAAGGAGTATTTGGTATTTACATGGGCAGCTGAGCAGTTTTGGAAGGAGTGAGCTGGGCCACCTGAGGGAGAGCTTGGGATTTAGTTTCTGGGGAAGAAAGCGTGGAAGGGCTGAAGGGAGGAAGGGTAGAACTCTTAGACCAGAGCTGGAGTTTTCTCTTGAGCAGCGGATGGGGGATTGAGAAGGACACCTGACACGCACACAGCCCCCTGTCACCCTGTTCCCCCATTCTCCACCAACCTCTCTGGTCTGTCCTTTTCCTGAGGTCCAAACCTGACTAGGAAGCACCGACCCTTACCAGGGCAAGAGCCAGGAGCAGATGGGGTAGAAGACTAGGGGAGTCTTGCCTGGACCACCTTGTGGCTCTAGGGATTGGAGTGAGGGGCTCAGTGATAGTTCACATAGAATATGATGCTTGCTGGAGAGGGACTTGACCAGGCCATATTTAGTTAAAAGAATGAACATGACATTTCTCACCCAGCAGACCTACAGCTACAACCCATATTTAGTTTAAAAGGTTAATTTGCAGGCTGGACACGGTGACACATGTCTTTAGTCTGAGCACTTGGAGGAAGAGGCAGTTGGATCTCTGAGTACAAGTTTAGCTTGGTCTACACAGGGAGCCCTTAAAAACAAAAGTAGATTCATGCATCTATTTCTCACTAGTTCATACACCCAAAACCAACAACAGACAAAGAACTCTTAGTTACCAAGGCAAGCCCAATGCCTAGTAGTGAGCCTGGTTAATCCCGCCACTGACTTTCTGTCAGGGACAGGTTCCCTATGCTTCGTATTCATTTACTCAACAAATATTTACTGAGCACTTCCAGTGTGTGAGGCTCTGGGACAAGTGCAAGAAACACAGATTTGAGCAAGGTTTCTGCTCTCAAGGAACTTATATCATAAGTGGAAGACATTTTAAAAAATTTACAAGAGCATTCAGGCAGTGGGACAAGCCATGAGAGTGATAGGACAGGGCCACACACAGTGGGGGACACTTGCAGTGTGACTTTAGGCCTTATAGCTGGGTGAGGCCTCCACAGATGAACAGGAGAGGTTGAAGGCTGAGAAGATGAAATGACCATGGTCAAGCAACGAGCCACATTCTTTCTTTCTTTCTTTCTTTCTTTCTTTCTTTCTTTCTTTCTTTCTTTCTTTCTTTCTTTCTTTTTCTTTCTTTCTTTCTTGAGACAGGGTTTCTCTGTGTAGCCCTGGCTATCCTGGAACTCACTCTGTAGACCAGGCTGGCCTCAAACTCTGAAATCTGCCTGCCTCTGTCTCCCAAGTGCTGGGATTAAAGGCATGTGCCACCACTGCCCAGCTCACGTTTATTTTAAGAGCAAGCAACCAGCTATCTCTGATGGGCATGTGAGCGCTATATTTTCCCTCTGAACAACTCCTTTAGCTATTATGAAAAAATACAGTGTGTGTGTGGGGAGGGGTGGAGCTGGAGAGACAGCTCAGTGGTTTAGAGCACTTACTGCTCTTCCTGAGGTCCTGTTCCTAGTTGAATTCCCAGCAACTACATGGTGGTTCTGTAAGGGGATGAGATGCCCTCTTCAGACACACTCATATATATAAAATAAATAAATAAACCTTTTAAAAAATACAGTGGGAATGGGAAGAAGAGATGATTAGGATGGTGTAGGTGGGACTTGGGAGGGTCTGGGCCAGGTAGTAGTGGAAGTGGAAAGAGGACCGATTGGAGAGCCAACCAATGAGAAGTGAATGTGCAGGACAGAGAGGAGTCTGGGAGCTGGGGCCCGAGGTCACTTGGTAGATTGCTTGCCTAGCTTAGTACCCCAGCACCACATAAACTGGTCGCAGTGGTACATGCCTATAATCCCAGAACTCAGGAGCTAGAAGCAGGAGGATCAGTTCAAGATTGGCTTTAGAGGTGGCTTAGGAAGTGAAGGCACTTGCTGCCAAGTCTGTAGCCTGAGCTTGTTGTGGGATTCCTTCTTTTACTAAAGACGAAAATCATCCAGTGTGCAGCACACTTGGAGGTCACAACTGTGAGGGTCAACTCTCTCCTTCTACCATGTGGGTCTGACGACCTGAATCGGATCCCATTACAGATGGTTGTGAGTCACCATGTGGTTGCTGGGAATTGAACTCAAGACCTCTGGAAGAGCAGTCAGTGCTCTTAACTGCTGAACCATCTCTCCAGCCCGTGATGCATGCAGATTTTCAAGGCTAAACCCAGCACTATACAAAACAAACTGGAGTAATTGATCACTCTATGCTAGGTTTTGGGGCACAGCAATGGAGAGAGCCTTATGCAGACACAGGGAAGGCTAAGGAGTAACAGATTTGGAGGTGAAAATCAAGGCGTTTTTGAAAAATCTACTTTGGTCCATGGGCATGGACTATTTGTGTGCAAAGTCCAAGGGAGAGATTGGATTCAGATAGAAATGTGGAAGCCAGAAAGAAGGGTTTTATGGTATTTTCGACAATGCCCAGGAAGACCATGTCAGCTGAGTAGCGAGAAGGGCCTGAGACAAATACCCCAGTCTTAGGACGTTAGAATCAGCTACCCAAACGATTAGGAAGGAATAGCTGGGCTGGTCATGGCAGCACATGCCTGTGATCCCAACCCTTTGGAGGCTGAGGCAGAAGGATCCTGAGTTTGAGACCAGCTTGGGGTTCAGTTCAGTATAGTGAGGGGGACAGGCATTGGCGAAGGTTGTACCAACAGTAAACAGGAGGACCTCAGGCAAGTGGAGAGGACGCCCTCCTGCGTCCTGGAAGGAGAACGAGGGATGGGGCGCACAGGAAATCAGGGAACAGCAGGCGTCAGGATGGCTGGGCAGAAGTGGAGACATGGAGTGCTCAGAGGCCAGAGGGCAGAGCCAATCACCTGCGTCAGTGATGTCCCTCAGATGAGAACAGAAAAGCAACGTGGAGCAATCTCGACTACCAGTAACCGGGCACAGAGAATAAGGCGCCTTGAGTGCCTGAACCACTCCTGGGGAAAAATGGAAGCGAAAGCCGGAGGCTGGACGAGGCGGCAGCTGTGGGGTGGGGTGGGCTTGGGGTCCTCTGTATTGTTGTTTACGGCAGAGATCTTGATTTTGGCTATAGGCCTGAGGAAAAGCGGTAAATAAAGGGAGGTAGGGATGAGAATGTAGGGGAGAGACGATTAGTGATGGAGTAGGGTTTCCTTCTGAGGAGCTGGCCGGAGAATGACTCTTGTCAGATCGGAACACATACAACGTTTAGCTGTGACTGGGAGACCTCCTGGGCAGAGATAGGTAAGACTGACTGCGGGGTGGGGGCGGGGCTGGAGCTAGGCAGAGCTGGCTAGATGGCTCCTTCCTGATTGTCTTCATTTTCTCAGGGGAAAATTCAGTTGGCGGCTGAGAGTGACTGGAGACACAGTCGGAAGCGTGTGGAAGACTCCAGAGTGCACAGTTAGCATCAATTTGTCTAATTCCTCCAGTGGCTTGGCATCATGTTTTTTTTGGGCACAGGAGCAGAAAAGTAGGTAGATTAATCCAGAGTCGATCGCTCAAGTGTGGATACAGCTGAGGACATGGATATCCACCGGCCTTTGAAGGGATGCAGTGACCAGCTGGCCCTCGTTGCTGAAAGAGGCAGGGCATGAAACAGGCTTGGGTGACAGATTAGGAGAAAACTCGGGAGACTAAGGCTCCATAGATGGACAAGATGCAGGAAGGAGTACGGGTGTCAGGGATGCACACTGGGGTCAGAAAGAGGATGGCCGGGTTCAGTGTCCTGGTCAGACTGGAACTGAGGGCCAAGAAAGTAGGTACTAGGTACTAGGCCTTAGGTACAGGTAGCTGGCTGGAGCACGGATGCCTGTCGAAGAGCAGAGATTGAGTGGTGGATACGCTTTTCAGATCAGTTCTGAAATCACTGACAGAGGAGACAGGAGAAGAGGAAAAGGCTGAAAAGAGAGCCAAGACCAAGGGACGGTGGGGACGGAGACACAAGGGAAGACGATGGCTGGCTAAAACGGAATGTTTGTTTGTTTGTTTTTACATAGCCAGGTGCCCTCTGAGCTGATTGAACTGAACTAAGCTGAACCAAAGTGCTTGTGTTGGGTCCAGGAAAGGGCCATGATCAACACCAGCTTCTATTTTTAGAAGAAGAATAGGAGAAGGAGGAAGAGGAGGAGGAGGAGGAGGAGGAGGAGGAAGAAGAAGAAGAAGAAGAAGAAGAAGAAGAAGAAGAAGAAGAAGAAGAAGAAGAAGAAGAAGAAGAAGAAGAAGAAGAAGAAGAAGAAGAANAAGAAGAAGAAGAAGAAGAAGAAGAAGAAGAAGAAGAAGAAGAAGAAGAAGAAGAAGAAGAAGAAGAAGAAGTAATCCAAAAAGTTCAGGACAGACATTGAAATGGGCTGGGCAAGAGAGACCCGGAGGCCAGCGGGGTGACTGTGGGCCCTGTGAGTTCTACCCGGCTTTCATCTCCTGCCTCCACCATGTCAGCCCTCCTCTTCCCTTCTGAGGTCACCAGTGACAGCTTTCTGCTCCAGGACAATTTTCTGGCAGGAAAAAAATCAGCCATCTCTCTTGGGCTGGCAGCATTCCCAGAAGGAGCCAGCGCTGAGGCTTTGAGAAGGGAGCTGAAGGCAGCAGATTCTGGGCGCGCTCCTCTCCGGTGAGCAAGGGCTCATTAGCCAAAACCATCATCTTCCCAGGCTCCTTCTCAGACTCACTTAACAATAGCCCGAGCTGCCTCTCCACCCTCACACCAGCACAGGAACACAAGTTGCTTCCTGCTCAGGCAGAACCCACCCTCACCTCAGTCTTTCCAGGCTCTCCACTTCCTGTAAGACTGAGCAGGCTCCCTTGCTTGAGGTGAGCTTGACGGTTATAAACATTAACACAGCACTCAGTAAAAGCCTCTGAGGTGGCCATTCTTTTATAGAGTTGGGCTACGTCTTAGATCTTTCTGTGAGTAGGTGAATCAGGTCATGTATTTAGATGGTAGAGCTGAGGTGCCAACTCTCGTAGAATTGTCACAGCTCTAGGGAGCTTCCTCTGAGTTCTTCAAGGCCTTCCATGGGAACAACATGGACTTTAGACAAGTTGATCACTCAGAAACTGTAGCTTTCTTTTTTCTTTTCTTTTCTTTTTCTTTTCTTTCCTTTTTATTTTTCTTTCTTTCTTTCTTTCTTTCTTTCTTTCTTTCTTTCTTTCTTTCTTTCTTTCTTTCTTTCTTTTTTTTTGGTTTTTTTGAGACAGGGTTTCTGGAACTCACTCTGTAGACCAGGCTGGCTGGAACTCAGAAATCCGCTTGCCTCTGCCTCCCAAGTTCTGGGATTAAGGTGTGCACCATCACTGCCCAGCCATTGTAGCTTTCTTGAAAGAGGGTCCATCCACAAGTCATAGGAAACATGCTTTCGTAGCACACGGAAGAAACAGCTAATTTTTTTTTTTTTTTTTGAACTTTGTATTGTCTATGACTTTTCAGTTGTTAGGGACAAAAACTCAACTAAAGCTGGCTGAAACCAGTAAGCACGGGGAACGGCAGCCATCTGGAGATTCCGGGGTGGAATCTTCTGGTCAGCTGGGATCTGGGCAAATGGCGGCCATGAAGGCTTTCTCTGTCCCCTGCTCCACGTCTCCTGTGTTGGTTCACTTTCTAGCTGGCTGTCCCCCGACTGTCTCAGAAGCACCAATATGGCCCCTGCCTGCTTCTTCATGGGGAATCCAGGATCCTTACATACAGAGTCTCCCTGCTGTGGTCTGACTCGGAGATCCTTTTTTGACCTAGTATTTATGGTGAAGAAAGGGAAGCAGATTGGCTGGGTCTGTGCACAGCCCCTTCCCTCTGCAAGGAGCTGAGGTTCGTGGACAGACTGATCAGCACACAGGGATAAGCACGGCAGAAGGACAGGGGTCAAAAGGAAACGCACAGAGTTCATTGCTTTAAGTGTGTGTGCCTGTGTGCACGTGTGTGTGTTTATGTGCATGTGTGTCTGTGTGGGCGAGCTGGTAGGTATGTCCATGTGTGTCTACCATAGCTTCATGTGAAGGTCAGAGGATGATTTGTAGAAGCTGGTTTTCTCCTTCTACAGTGTCTTGGAGAGTGAGCCCAGGCTGCCATGCTTAACAGCAAGTGTCTTAACTACTGAGCCTTGTTTTGTTTTGAGGTAAAGTCCCACTACATACCCCTGTCTGGCGGGGAACTTGCTATATAGATGAACCAGACTAGCCTCAAAGTCAGTGATCAGTCAGTTTCTGTCTCCTTAATGCCAGGTTTAAAGGCATGGACTGCCACTCCGAGACAATTTGTTACCTTTTTCTCCCCTTTGATACAGGGTTTCTCTGTGCAACAGCTGTTGATGTCCTGGAACTCACTGTGTAGACCAGGCTGGCCTCGGACTCAGAGATCCGCCTGCTTCTGCCTCCCTAGTGCTGGGATTAAAGGCCTGCGCCACCACAGCCTAGCGTACTTTATTACCCTTTAAAGGGATAAAAAGTGCAGGAGAAACATACAGTTAAATTCCTGACTCCATTAACAAAGCATGTAAGGTTTTCTTCTTAACATATCAGCTCTTCTGGGTAATTGTTGAACCAAGAGAGGTTTTGGTCCTCGTATTTCAATATTTACCATAATTGATAAATAATTAAACTGCCAGCTGAGGATATGGCTCAGAGGTAGAACACTTACAGAATGTGATAGGACCTGGGTTCCATTCCATCCCACTGCAAAATAAATATTACTGACAATACACTACAGTTAGAAAAAGACTTTAGGACCCAAGTTTTCTTTTCAGACAAGTAAAAAAAAAAAAAGAAAAAGAATCAAAGAAAAATATCAACCATTGGCTTTTTCTTATCTAAGACTAACTTATCTAATTAAACAAGATTCTGTCTGGGAATGGGGAAATGACTGTGCAGGTAAACACATTCTGCATCGCAAGGACCGGAATCCAAGCTCCTAGCACCCCTGTAAGAGCTTGGTGTGGCTGGTGCACACCGGTCCTGCAGGGCTGGGATGGGATGGGAGGAAGTGGATTACTGCAGCTTTCTGGCCATCAGCCCAGTCCCCAGGTTCTAGGAGAGAACCTGTTCGGTGAAAGATTCTGTCCCAAGGGACTAAGGCAGAAGTGACGATTGAGCAGGGCACTTAAGTGCTTCTTCTTTGGCTTCTGCACAGAATCACTGTTCTCTCTCTCTCTCTCTCTCTCTCTCTCTCTCTCTCTCTCTCACACACACACACACACACACACACACACACACACACACACACGGGGTGGGGTGGGGTGGGGCAACAGTCTTCTGAGGAGGCCAGCTCAAGGCTGCTCTCCTCAGAGAAGACAGTGGCTCTCCACATGTTCCAAATAGGTCTCATTTTGTCCCCGTTTCCCATTCCACCCACGTGCAGCCCAGGCAGCCGCCCTTACTGGTTGCTCAGGTTGGACAGGGAGTGTGCTGGTTGCTGGTATTTTCCCTTAAAGCATCTTGGCAGCCATCCTGGCCGTTTAGATCTCTGGATATCACAAGCTGGGCAGGTGGCTGCGCTTTATCAACAGGATGAGCCTTACAGGTGTTTCACAAGGTCCCGGAAGAAGTCTGTTGCCCGACCCCCCCACCTTCCCCAATGCAGGGACTAAGGGACACCCACATTCTCTTTGTTTCTTAGATGTGGCCCAATTTACCACCAAATGTAGCTTTTTCTGCTAGAAGCGTGAAGGATTAAGGAGATAAAAGAGTTGGACATTGCTGGTTTCTGCTTCGTTATTCACCTGGAAAATGGACTCGACATAGACCTGGCAGTTAGAGTCGGCCTGTGAGGACTGGCAGAGTTCCTTTCCTCCGGTGGAGGCAGATGATGTAATGGAAAGAGCTCAAGTCTGGGACACTAATGGGAGGGCCCTTCCTAGCCACCACCTCGCAAAGGGACCGTGACCGGCCCTTTCCTTCTCTGTGCCTCAGTTTCCTCAACTTATGACAAGAGGATTGGCCCCAGATGGCCCCAGAGGCATTTTCTCCGCTCACCATCCATTCTGTGCTTCTTCCGGGTTAGGCGGCTCACACACCGGAAGGGTCGCAGACTGTTTTATTTTCCAAAAAAAGGTCTCCATGAGACAACCCTACCTCTTGTTTTGTTTACTGTGGAAATTCCATTTGAAAGTACAGAAAGTACAGGATTATGATTGGAATCAAGACTAGTTCCCAACTAGGACTGTGCCAGGCAGTGTTCAAGCACTACCCAGCTACTAGCCCCAGCTAAGTGCTGTGGCTATAAAGTTAAGATGGAATAACCCCGCCCCTTTGAGCTGTACACAGCCCGGTCAGGAAGACAGATGAGTAACTGGTTATTGCATTGCACCGTGATGAGTACTACTGTAGCGTATTTACAAGGCACATGCAGAGAACGGCCATATAAATCTGAGGTGGAGTCCTCTGTGGTCTCCTGGAGGAAGTGTCACTGTAGGATGAGGATCAAGTCTCTCAGACCATGGTGTTTGTTCAACAGACACCTGCTACCTGTCATCGCTCGCACCTCATCCTTTAAATACAGTCAGTTCTCCCTAGTCCCAGTGTCCACCTAGTTATCCCTTGGGTCTGGGATATGATTGGAACAGTGGCCACTAAAATTGGAGGCCCTGGAGCAGGTCTTGAGTAGGTCGGAAGGCAGCATGGAATCTGGCTTGTACCCTGGAGGCAGAAGAACTATGGGTTCCCATAGCATTTTATTTTATTTTTTTCAGTGTGGACTGCTGGAAACCAGCATCCGGTTCACACATGCATATCCCTTTACTCTCATTGTTTGCTTTTCCTCTTTCTTTTTCCCCTTTCCTTCTCCTTTCCTTTTTCTTTTCTGGTACATGTTGGGAAGAATGAGTTGGAAGTCCCTGAAGGCGATTGGAGTCTAGAAACCTCTGCAGTCATGGCGGGCTTCTTGGGGAAGGTGCCGGGGAGGTAAGGTGGGGAGGACTAGCTGAACTAGTTAGGCTGGCAACTTGGCTTAAGGGCCTCCTAGATCCCGGGCTGCGCTCGGCCGCGCCACCCTTCCCGCGTTCGACCTTTGTTCCTGCACTAACCTCCCATCAACCGAAGTGGTGTTATCACTTCCCCCTTTCTGCGCCGTGCGTGAGTCAAGGCTCGCCCTCGGCGCCTGCTTCCCTGGTCGCGCGCGGTTGCGGGCGCATCCCGAGGCTGGGAAGTGTCCTCGGCAGCGCAGCCAGGCCCCGCCTCCAGGGCCCGCAGCTCAGAAGACGGCTCGGAGCGCGAGCCGGGGCGCACCTCGGCGCAACCTGCGGGTTCCGGGGGAGCCTCTCCCCGCCGCGCCGGCTGGCGGGAGCGGACGGAGGCCGGCGCTGCCCGTTAGCAGCCTCGGCGGCAGGAACCTCCTAATTACTCACCACGCTAATTGCCCGGCACTGAACTTCAGGAGCCGGTCCGAAGAGGAGCTCCCCGGCGCAGAGGGCGGGAGGTGTCTAGGACCGAACCCCGCCTGGGTTAAGTGCCCGCCCGTCCCCGGCTGGCGGCCAGCTCGCCTTCCGCGGGAGGCCGGAGTCACCGCCGGGGGAACCGGGAGGTGCGCCCGGACCACACCGGACCCCCTCCCCCATCGCCGCCTCTAGGAGGCGCAGAAAGTGGGGGCGCCAGCCTGGCGCGGGGGGCGGGCGCGGAGAGCCAGAGGGGCTGCGGGGACACCGAGATGGCCGATGAGATCGACTGGCTGGACCTGCCAGGCCGATGGACCTACGGAGTGGACCGCGGCGGGAGAATCTTCTTCATCAAGTATGTAGGGCTCGTTCTCCCCTCTCCCACCCCCCCCACCCCGTTTCCACTTTTTCTTTAAAGTTGTCTGACTTGAAAGGTAGCAGGGTCGGGGGTCAGGTTGGGGGGTGGTGGTGGTGGAGGGAGAGGGTGGCTGACTAATAAGTTTATCAAGATACCTGTTTGAATGTGACTCCCGCCTTTTCCTCAATGGGGCAAAGTCCAGGAAGGCTCCCAGGAGTCCTTCCCTGAGCTGGAGAGGCAGGGCAGGCGAGGTGGCCTTGAACTTCTTTCCTGACCACCGCACCCTGCAGAAAAGAGTTCTTCCAGCTCTTACATTAGCCAGGCGACTTATTTCCTCCAGACTTGGGCAAACTGACAGCGCGTTAGGAGCCCCTGTCTCTCCCACCTGCTCACTGCGGACTCCTGCAGCTCCTCCCCCTGCCTGCTGCTTCCCCGGGTCTGTGGTCAGAAGGCAGAAGAGAGAGAGCCTTAGGCTTGAAGAATCCTTTAGGGGAGGTTTTGCTGTTCTCAGTGATAAATTAGCACTGTTCTATTAATTCCATAAACCAAATGGCTGTGGCATAATCTCATTATAGCAAAGTGGCCCTGTTTGCCCCCCCCCCTTTTTTTTTTTGGCCAGCTTCTCTTACAGTCATCTTTTGCCAGGAAAGAAATCACCCAATGATTTAGCAAGTGTATATAGCACAGCAGTTTGGACTGTTCCCACACTCGACAAGCTTCCTCTTCCTCAAGATAGCCACTCAGAAAACATTAGAGCTGAAGAGAAGCTAGAGGCAGCCCCTGTGCTGTTGCCACAGGACCGGAGAGATGTAAAGTCTTTGTCTGAGATGGGACCACTTGTCCATCGTTGCACCGGGTCAGCCTGAGTCTGAGCTTCCTTTCTCGGTTGCAGGGGCTCACTGTGGTTTGGGGTTTGTGTTTCCACACGTGTGCGGCACTTTCTTCTGTTATTATCACCACTGTTTATCATAATTGGTGCTGAATTATATTGTCTTAGCAGTAACTTCACCAAAGTTCTTGGCCCCAGGGTTATGATCCCAAATAACAGAATTTCGCCATGATTAAAAGCAGAGTCCCTTCCCTCAGAGGCTTGAACCTTCAAAACCTGTAAGAATCATCAAGGTTAAGTGTGGTTGAGTGTGCCGCCCAGCTCCTCAGGAGGCTGAGGCGGGGGGGATCACTTGACCTGAGAGGTCCCAGAGAGCAAGCTGGACAACACAGTGAGCCTCTTTCTCAAAAATAGAGAAACCATCCAAGGAGTTTACCGAAGAGACTGATTCGGGGCTGGGCATGGTGGCGCACCTTCAATCCCAGCACTCTGGTGGCAGAGCCAGTTAGATCTTTGCCTTCCAGGCCAGCTGAGGTTACATAGTGAGACTCTTGTCTCAAAAGCAAAACAAAACAAAACAAGACTGATTCCTGAGGTCCCCCACCCCATTCTTATTCTGAGCAGAGACAGCTTGGTGGTCCGAATTCCCAAGAGCTCCTGATGACTTTGAATTTGCTTCCCAATCTCTTCCTGTTCTTTTATCTCACCCCACTATCTAGATACACTGAACATTCACTTCTTCCTGCAACACAAAAATAAAACCAAGAAGCTACTTTTAAGGTGGCGGGAGAAGGTACAGAACAACCCAACGTATCCTGGGAGGCCTTTACTTGTGTGCTGCTGACTATGGGACCCAGGAGGAGACTGGAGAGGCTATTCAAAGGCTAAGCGCCTGGCTGATGCTAAAGGGGAAGGGAGGAATATAGTGGCCTTGGGCAGCAGGAGGCTTTGTAAGGAAGGCAGGGTAGGCTGGAGGCAAAGATATCTAGAACCTCCTTGGGTCACAGTGGAAGTGGAAGCTTCGGGGGTTGCAGAGAAAATAAGACAGAAAAGCAAGGATGAGCAACGTGAAGAAGGCCTGACAGACGAGGGCTTGGGATTCTATCTTACAAGAGAAAGAAAGCCTTTGGAAACTTTATCCTGGGGCTTGTTGTAGGGTCTGTATCCAGGAGGATTCCTCTGGCCGCTGTGAAGGGGGTAGGGGCTGGGGGCTCCAGAATAGACTGCAGTTAGGAAGCTGCCATGAAACCAGGAAGCCTGAGATGGTTGTGGGGAGAATGGAGAGGAAAGGGTGGGAGAGCAGGGGATATCTCTAGGGAGAGGATGAGGAGTGTGGCTGAATGGAGGGAAGAGGCATCTCACAACAACGTCCCACTTGAGTATGATGAAGATCGAGATTAGAAGCCCGACTCGGGGTTGTGGATAAGTTCAGTGGTGAAGTGTTGAACTTGAGGTCCCCGAGTGTCATCCTCAGGGTCGTGTAGCAGCTGGCATTTGAGTCATGCCTGGGAGGAAGAGGGTCCTCTAGGAGTTGTCCTGTAGAAGGGGGAACCTCTGAAAGTGTGAGTGAGGGGACAGGAAGGTCACCGGGCAGCATCAGTATTTAAGGAGTGTGTAGAGAAAGACGGGGCAGGTTGCGGAAGAGACTCAGGGGGTCAGAGGTGAGCCGCACCAGGATTGGAGAGGAGAGAAGACAGAAGAAGGAGCTTGAGAAGGAATCAGGAAGGGGTGGTCAGGAGTGGTCAGTACAGCAGAAAAGCCAATTAGTTAGGAACTGGCTACCACACTTAGGAACATGGGAGTGTGCTCTTAGTGGAAAGTAGTTTCAGGGGGCCGGGAACAGAAACCAGAATAAGGAGGGGGGGGGGGCGGACTGGTAAGCAGGAAGCCAGGAAACAGGAGAGGCTCGCTTCAGGAAGGGATGCTGGGTTGAGAAGCAGAAGATGGGGGTGGGGTGTGGACTTGAGAGGGAGACAGGAGTTATGCTTTTAGGAGACCTGGCACATTACAGGGAGAAGACAGGAGCGCAGGAAGGTGCTGCATGCACCTTCGGGGAGAAGCACTTCACGATTCAAGCCGGGACACCCAGCAGAATGAATGAGGGTCTGTAAAAGATGGCAGACACATGCATGGGCAGATAACCTGAGCAGAGTGTTCACCTCAGGGGAGAGATGGCTGCCCCTTCTCCAAGGTAGAGACATGAATGAAAGGACAGGCAAGGAGCTGAGTATGCTTGCCCAAGGGTAGGGCACACATGCAGGAAACCTGGTGGCTTTGACGTTTTCTTCAATTAAGGGCTCTAGAGAGTGCAGTGGAGTGGGTGGGTAGGGGAGTCAGCCTGGGACAAGGCTGTTTGAGAAGGTGCTAGAAACCGGGCGTGGTGACGCACGCCTTTGATCCCATCACTTGGGAGGCAGAGGCAGGCAGATTTCTGAGTTCGAGGCCAGCCTGGTCTACAGAGTGAGTTCCAGGACAGCCAGGGCTACACAGAGAAACCCTGTCTCGAAAAACAGAGAGAGAGAGAGAGAGAGAGAGAGAGAGAGAGAGAGAGAGAGAGAGAGAGAGAACACTAGAACTAGAACTAGACTGGCCAACCACAGATAAGCCTGCCGAAGGAACTACTTGTTCCTGAAGACTGGTTGTGTAGTGACACCAACCTTCCCAGGTCTAGCTTCCCCACGAGGGCTAAGGCCAGGCAACCCCTAGCCGCCTTGTTCTGGGCCTGGCTGACAAGGAGAGGGCTGGTAAGGGGTAAGCAGATGGAGCTGCAGCCTGTGGTGGAAACCATCCTATAATGGGGCTACCCACATCATCCGGGTGAGGCGGAGGGGACCTGGCGGAGAGGAGGGAGGGTCAGGGCAGCACAAGAGGTTAAGGACACTGGCTGCCTCAAGCTCTTTGTATTCCTGGCTTTCCTTTCTGGCTTCTAGCCAGCTCCAAACGGGGACCCAAAGGCCCACTGTTAGAGGCTATCTCTTAGCGCTCCCGGTGGCCCCGGGGTGCAGAGATCGGGAGAACCGTGGCTTTGTTTCTCCTCTGCTCGACAGAGGGCTGGGTCAGTTGGAAAGTCTCTGTGTGCAGCAGGTGTCCGGCCCCAGAGAAAAATTAATAAAGTCAAAAGAAAACGCACAAGGGCACCCGCCCCCTCACCGCCCACAGATGTTCACAGCAGCCCTGTTTGTACTGGCCCGAGGCGAGAACGACCTGTATGTCCATTCCGTGGGCGCACTGGAGAATCCTTCACCTTGCCATTCGGGAAGGGCTAGTCAGGAATTACTAACCCTGCAGCGGGGAAGAACGATGGAAGGGGGAAGGAAGTTAAGATAGAGGAGTCTGGCTCCTCTTGAGAAACTTGGTAATGAAAACGCAAAGGAGATGGGTGTGGCTGGGGAGGGGCAAGGTACGGAGAGCTAGGAGGGTAGACAGGGCCTAGAGGGTGGGAGACCGGAAGTACAAAGGGACATAAAGAGTTGGGGTGGAGTTGTGGTGTTCAATATCAATATACATCAGAGCGTTGGTTTATATACCCATGCAGTTTCTTGTGTGTCTCGCTATACTGAAAGTTGAGCTGACTCTGTGGATCTTATACTTCGAGCGACACCGAGTGAAGTCTCACCTCAAGCCCCACCCTAGGGCTTGGGCCATCTGCAAGTGCCAGTCCCCATCCCTGTCTATCTTGAAATGGCCAAGACTGGCAGGCAACAGCTACCTGATGGGACACATCTGGAAGCATTAGTGTCCATCAGATGGTGGGGTTGAAGAAAATCGATGAGCTCTTTTTGTCTTCAGATTGGGGTTGAGGGGTGGGCAGGGCATCACTTTCTGGTGTGACCTGGGCAAGTTGCATACATATGTTCTCTGAACTTTGGATTGGAAATCTGTCTTTTTTTTTTTTTTTTTTTTTTTCCTTTCCCTTTTTGGTACTTGGGGTGGAACTGAGGGCCATATGCATGCCATAGATCCGTCTTCAATCCTTAAAAAAATTTTTTAAAAAAAAGATTTATTTATTTATTATATGTAAGTACACTGTAGCTATCTTCAGACACTCCAGAAAAGGGCGTCAGATCTTGTTACAGATGGTTATGAGCCAC
>NC_034594.1:107417388-107437856 GCF_900095145.1 Mus pahari
GATGGTTATGAGCCACCATGTGGTTGCTGGGATTTGAACTCTGGACCTTTGGAAGAACAGTTGGGTGCTCTTACCCACTGAGCCATCTCACCAGCACCCCCCCCATTTTTTTTTTTTTTGAGGTAGCATTTCAAAGTGCTACGTAGCCCTGGCTGACCTGGATATGTAGATCATGCTGACCTCCAACTCACAGAGACTGTCTGCCTCTGCCTCCCAAGTGCTGGGGTTAAAGGTGTGCACCCCACTCCAATTTTCTGTCAGATTCGTACATGGAGGCAATGCTGTGAATGTAAGTGTATAGCACCGTAGCCACTCAGTGATCACTTCTCAGACACCTGAGGCCCTGCTCCCTTTTCTTGCCCCACTGTGGGCAGGGACATTCCGGTCCACTGTGGGGGCACTGCGTCTGCAGTCTAGATTCTGTACTCCTGCTGCATCTCGGCACACTGTCTGCGTGTGTCTGCTTTCCTACTGGGCTAGGGGATTCGATGGAGCTTATTACCTCCGATAATGACACCGCTTCAGAGTTACCTTTGCACCTTCGAATACAAGAAGGCATGGTGAGGTGGGCGTGGCCACCTCAGAGGGTGAGGGCTCTGCTCCAGGAAGCTGTTTTGGAATCTGACCCACCCTTATTGGTTCTTCCATAGTGATGAGGAGAAGTCAACCAGCTGGGTGCACCCTGGTACGGCCTCACCCATCCAGAGCGGACACTCCGCTGCCCCAGGTAAGGAGTCTCCGGCCCCTGCCTTTGAGGTTGCTGAGAGCTCGAGGTGGTCATGGAAACCCTTGGCCCCACACCTACTTCGACGCCTTTGCTACCAGTAGACTCACCCGGTCCCTGGGGAACAGTGCAGAACACCTCTAAGGGGTCTTCTCTGCCGTCGGTGTCAGGGCAGATCTTAGAGGACTAAGGTTGCCTCTAGCCAGACGTTCTCAGGTTGGACAGAACCCAACCCCTGTGCTGCATGCAAGGTTGGACCGCTTCCCACCCGTGCCGCTTAGTACAGCTGCCCTTAGCCTTGTGTGCTAGCGAGCAAAGGGAATGTGGTTAGTCTACAGTGGGCTGGAAATAATTTTAATCAATTTAAATGCAAATAGCCCTTGGTGGCTGGTGCAACTCCTTCAGCTATGGAGGAAGAGGCCAGGGCTAACACTGGTTTCCTTCTTAGACCGCCTAGACTAGTGGGGAAGGTAGGATGTGTACAGGCCAACAAAACACAAGAAATAGGCAGAGAAAGACTTATTAGTGCTAGAGGGTAAAGAAGCCTGGGAGTCAGAAGGCCTGGAGGGGATGGGAGGCCTTCCTCTAGGATGAGAGGCCAGGAGGGAGAGGTGGCGTGAGCAGCGTTGTGGGACAGTCTCTGGCCCTTTACAGCCTGTACCAGGCCAGACACCAGCCTTGGTCATTCACAGGACACAGCTAGCTCTGCCGGCCTCCCCGTGTTAATGGTTTCGCTTGCCTAGCGCCTGCTTCATGTAGATCTGGGCTGAAATCACGGTACAGAATTGAAAGAGGTTTCGGGGACGGTGGAGTTCAACTCTTGCATTTTAGGGGAGGAAAATTAAGAGCAGAGAGGAAGTCCTTGGCTCAAGGCCACCTGGCTAATAACTGAAGTGGGGTCATGGCGAAATGCGCATTCAGAGGTGCAGAGACCTAGTTCCAATGGTGGCTCTCTGTCAATGGGAGACAATTATGAACGAGGTGGTAGCAACCTCCGTGCAGGAAAGCTGGCACTACAAGAAGGGTTTGTAGTTGACACTGTCCCATCTCCAACTCAAGTGAAACGAGACCCCAGCCACTGTGTTACAGCTGGTTTCTTCTATTGGCTGGATGCCCTGGTGCAAGACCTCAGCTGCTCCTGTTGTGAGCAGCCTTGCCCTAGGGAGGATTTGGAAGGTTCTGAAGAACCTGGGGAGACAATTTTGGTTGCTGCTGACTGGTTATCTAAGGCCGGGAAGGAGTTAAGATGCCCCCAAAGCTTGCTGGGAGGGCAGCTGCCTGCGTGGGCACTCCGCCTGCACAGGAACATAAGCGCTCTTGGTGTTGCCCGGGCAGAGAGGGCAGTGTGGAGGGAAGTTGCTAGAAAAGGCAGAGGACAGAAGCCACACTGGCCCCCTTCCCAGCACACCACAGTGGCCGGATTATTTATGATTCTGACCCAATGGGGATCCCTCTACTTGGGGAGGCTGCCAACCCACACCCTTCTGAATGGGAGCGTCCTCGCACAGGGACACAGGGGAACAAGAAGCATTTATGGACCCACACAGAGGCAAGAGTGTAGGCTCTGGAGGTGGCAGACCAAGACTCACATCCCATCCTAGACACTTCTGTGTGACCTTAAGCAAGTTGACTAACCTGTCTGAGCCTCAGTTTCCCTTTTGTTCTGACACCCATTTCTTATGGTACTTTAGATACAGTAGTAGAGGTGACACACATATCTGAGAAGGGACACTCTGCTAAGTGGCAGCTGCTGAGGGGTTTATTCCTTGGGCTAGGGTTAGGGCTAAGGCTAGGGCTAGGGTTAGGGCTAGGGTTACGGTCAGGGCTAGGGCTAGGGCTATGATTAGGGCTAAGGTTAGGGTTAGGACTAGGGTTAGGGCTAAGGTTAGGGTTAGGGCTAGGGTTAGGGCTAGGGTTAGGGCTAAGGTTAGGGTTAGGGTTAGGGTTAGGGCTAAGGTTAGGGTTAGGGCTAGGGTTAGGGCTAAGGTTAGGGTTAGGGCTAACGGTAGGGCTACTGTTACTAGGGCTAGGGTTAAAGCTAAGGTAGGTTTAAGGTTTGGGTACTATGGGGTCAGGAGTAAACCTGGCTGGCTTGTTCTACTTAAACAGCAGCTACGATGGACTAACAGGCTCTTCACTAATACACTTGGATAAAATATTGGTTCAAAACTGGGCCTGTCACTGTTCCAAACTCAGGTTCTGCTCTCCGCCTTGTGTAACCTAAATCAGGTGGCAAGGTGATGGCACACTCAGACTATCAGGTATTTTCCTGACCAGAAGAGAAGCAACGAGAGCCAAGAGAATCACCTCTCATTTTTCAGTATGTCGGCCAGGGGGCTTCTTCTTCCTGTAGGAAGAATGATCACCGGCCCTGGCGGATGTAGATTTTCTCAAAGTTCTCTTTCATGGGCTGAGGGAATCTCTGTGCTGGGAAAGTGGGATTTGGCTAAAGTGTATTTTGGTGGAGTGAGCAGGCATGCTGGCTAGTTTTATGTCAACTTGACACAAGCTAGAGTCACCTCAGAGGCAGAAGCCTCCACTGAGAAAGTGTCTGCATTAGACTGGGCTGTCAGCAAAGCCTAGAGGGAATTTTTAAATAGTGGTTGTTGTCAGAGGGTCCAGCCCATTGTGGGTGGTGTCATCCTTGGACCTGTGGTCCAGGATTCTATAAGAAAGCAGGCTGAGCAAGCTATGATGAGCAAGCCAGTAAGCAGCACTCCTCCATGGCCTCTGCATCAGCTCCTGCCTCTAGGTTCCTGTCCTGTTTGAGTTCCTGTCCTGACTTCCTTTGGTGATGAGTAGTGATTTGGAAGTGTAAGTTGAGTAAACCTTTTCCTCCCTGAGTCATGGTGTTTCGTTATAGCAATAGAAACCTTTAGAGATCAGGAAGTCAGGACCTAACCAGGTTCTCCGGTATGAGGGTACTTTGTCCATAGAGCCTCCTGGCCATGGTCAGTTTCCTCAGTGATTCAACCCTTGTCACTCTGAGATTCTGCTAGTGACCTCTTGGATACTTTTGTGTAAAGATGCTATTGAAATTCACCAGCCAGTCTTGTGGTAAAGCAGCGGTCTGGAGGTCCTAACACCCTCCTGGGATTCAGGAACTTGTATCCCAATCTAGGATGAATCACCCACTCTTGAACCCAGCCTTGACCTCTGTGATGAGGGGTTCAGAGGACCCTGAGGCTCCATAGAGGATGAGCTTCTGTGGGTTCCCTGATGTGTCTCGGGGTCTGCCTCTAGATCCAGCCCAGATGCTCAGGAGAGGTTTGTGGGGTGAGTGAGGACGGGCACCAAGCAGCGATTCTTTTGTTGCTTTCATTGTTCTCCTTATCTGATGAAGACGTGGATGTTGGAAATAATGGGGGGAACGGTGGCTGCTCGGACTGTGGCTTCCCCTGGAGTTTTTTTTTTTTTTTTTGCCCTCCCAGGCCCCGGGCTGCTGGGTAGAGGCAAGACAAGAATCTGCATCCTAGACTCCTCAGCTTGTGATTTCGCTTCCTTGCAGATTTGCCTAAGGGTTGGGAGATGGATTCTACCCCGGAAGGAGCTGCATATTTCATCAAGTGAGTAGACGGTGCCTTTGCCTTTTAACCTCACCTTTGGCCTGGCTTTTGTCCCAGTCATGACGCCTCCTAGGGAGGGGAGGTGGTTAAAGGATCTGGCATATCACACCAGCTATAGTCACTGGGTCTGTGGATGGCCTAGAGGCACTGAGGAGCACCAGGTAGACAGAAGCATGTGTCTGTTGGCCTAAGGGTCACTAGGGTGAGTCACTGAAAGGTATCTATGGACTGCTGGGCTGAGCTGAACCGGCAGAAGGACTGGCTCATGCCTGTATGGGAGACTGTCAGTGAAGTACCAGAGAAGGGTTGAGAGGAAAGAGTGTGGTACTGAGATGTGAAGTGGGGATACAGAATGTTGGGGGGGCGACTTCTTGGGAGCAAACAGGCTGGCTGTGGCAAGGCCAGGCCCAGCTACTCTTGTTTGTCTGGATGGAGACCTCTGTGGCCCTTGGGATGTGGGGTGCTTTCTTTCTTCTATGTGATTGGCCGGGTCATATGAGCAATGAGTCTTGACTCTGGGGTGGGTGAGGTAGGCCTTGGGAAGCTTCCTGGCTGGAAGCAGGCAGGCAGAGGATGTGACTCTTCCAGCTACATACTTGGGCTCAATTCCTTCTGCTGGAACTCAGTGTCTTTCTGTCTGTCTCTCCATCTCCCTGAAAGTTCACTTCTAGCTCCCTGCCAAAAGGGAAGCTCTGAGTCCGAGCCTGAACCACCCCTGTATTCTGCAGCCTCCAAAGAGTCCTGCTGTGCGCTGCCCTGGTTCTGGGGTACTGACTCTGCCAGAGATAGCCAGAGTTTCTAGAGAGGAAGGCTCCAGTCTTTGTACATTTTTGTTTGAAATCCTCATCCCCATCAGGGCCTGGCGGTGCTGGTCTGTACTAGGTACAGGTGCTGGTCTCCCTAGGTACTTAGGAGACAGGAAGCAGAAGCCTAAGTTAAAGGCCCACCCAAGCTACATAGGAAGTTCTAGGCAAGCCTGGGTAACTTAGGGAGACCTAAGTGAAAACAGGCTGGAGAAACAACTCAGTAGGAAGCACTAGTTTAACATTTATGAGGTTCAGTACAATAATAATAATAATAACAATAATAATACATTATAATAATTCTGTTTTTTTTTGTTTGTTTGTTTTGTTTTTTGTTTTTTGAGACAAGGTTTCTCTGTATAGCCCTGGCTGTCCTGGAACTCACTCTGTAGACCAGGCTGGCCTCGAACTCAGAAATCNNCCTGCCTCTGCCTCCCNAGTGCTGGGATTAAAGGCGTGTGCCACCACGCCCAGCCATTATAATAATTTTAAAATATCCATCTCTAAGGACAACTAGGTGTCACCTTTCTTTCTCAATCCCTGCATCAGAACCAGGCAGCATGAACATCAGCTTGGTTATTAAAATATATGTGTATGGGTGTTTTGCTTGCATGTATGTCTGTACATCACATGTATGCAGTGCCACCAGAGGTCACATCTCCCTAGGAGAGGATGAATCCCCCAGTACTGGAGTTACAGGTGGTTGCAATCAGCCATGTGGGTGCTGGGAATCGAACCTGGGTCCTGCTCCTAACTGCTAAGCCACACCGCCACCCTCCCCACACCCCTTTCTTGAGACAGGATCTCATTATTTAGCTCTGACTGGTCTGAGACTTGCTACTTACACCTCATAGAGTTTCACCTGCCTCTGCCTTCCAAATATGGGGAGTAAAAGCATGCCCCACCCTGCCCTGCGGTGTGAGCCATATTTTTACAGTTTTTAAAAAAAAAAAAAAAAAAAAAAGCCCTTTTGCACATGACCTATTTGGAAACCGCTCTGTTGTCGCAAGGCTCCGCGGCTGACTCTCTGCAAGGGCTCGCCCAGCCCTTGCTTGACATAAACACTCTGCGCATTTCCCAGTCTTCTGGACACCATCTTGGTAGTTTTTGGTAAACATTCAGTTGCTGAGTTTGTTTACCGAATACTCTTGTGGTGTTTTATCTCACCCATCCTTCACATTGATCACCCAGGGACTGGAGAGGTGGCCCGACAGTCAAGGGAGCCTACGCTGCCTTTCCGGAGAACAGGACTAATTCCTAGCACCCCACTGCAGGTGGCTCACAACTGCCTGTAACTCCAGCTCCAGGGGGCCCCTGTGGGCCCCTGCACTCACGTGCACATACCCACACACAGACACATCATTTAAAAACTTACTACTTAAGATGGGTGACACGCCCACCTCTGTGACCTTCTCGTGACTGCTCTATGCGGACGTTCACCTCTCTTTGCCTCTTTCACCTCAGACCCAACAGGGCTTTTGCATGTACTGTCCCCTGTGCCCTGAGCGCCTTCTCTTCCTCCTATATCCAGGTTTCTGGCTCCTACTTGTCAATTGGTTCTTCTGTGGTACTGGGGCCCAAACCCATGCTAGGCACAGCACCGCCAAGCCCCGAGCCAGCGTGTTTACTTCTTGGTAGTACTCTGGTGCCGTAATCTGCGAGCACAGCCTCTGCTCACATTGCTTTCCGTTATCCTAGAATCTTTCCGATGCATTATAGGAACCCGGCATTTACTGAAATAGGTGGGTGGGTGGGAAAAAATGGAATATAAATAGGGACACAACTAATTACTGATTCAGCTACCAGTCTGTGACTCTCACCAGAGTCCCCCGATTCAGTGTGTGCCCACATGGATTGTTTTCTCTGCATCCGTCTTAGGAGCAGAACGCCACAGCAGGGAGCCTCACGGTCCCTTCCCTGCCCCCCACCAGTGGGTCCCTCACTCCTCCTGTCTCATTGGCTGCTCCGAGCCACATCTGAGTTCATCCCTACCTAGACCTTTCTGGTGGTCTTCTCGCCCCTGGATCGGAATGCTGCAAGAGTGTTTCCCCCTCCCCCCAAGAATATAAGATGTTCATGTCATTCTTCGCTAAAACTCAAACCCTTCCACATTTCCATCGTTTACAGGGTAAGGCCTGAATTATGCTCCCCAGCACATGCAGGCTTCCTGCCCAGGCTCAGTTCTGGCTTTTTCAGCCCTATGGAGTCTGTGATCCCAGTCTGCTCTTCACTCTCCCCCAGCCATACCAAGGCTCTGGGGCTCCCTTATCATCCACCCCCAGTTTTCCTCCATCACCAATTCTCCATTCCCAGTATGTACTCAAGTCACTGGAGGCTTTTTGGAAGGCCCACTTCCCAAGAGTTCCTGACTCAGAGCGTCTAGACTTCTCAAGTTGAACAGGCTTCCAGTTGATGGGGATCGACTGTTCTAGGGCCATCTCCAGACCATGGTTGAGGACCCCTCAAGGGGTAAGGGCAGCCCAGGGATGCCCATGGAGAGAGAGAGAGAGAGAGAGAGAGAGAGAGAGAGAGAGAGAGAGAGAGAGAATATTGTCTTTTTTGTTTTTTTCAAGACAGGGTTTCTCTGTGTAGCCCTGGCTGTCCTGGAACTCACTTTGTAGACCAGGCTGGCCTTGAACTCAGAAATCTGCCTGCCTCTGCCTCCCAAGTGCTGGGATTAAAGGCATGCGCCGCCAGAGAATATTGTCTTATTGTGTATAATAATAAAAATATCCACAGCTTGTGAAAGCAGGAGCCACTCTCAGAGCTCAGGACTTTACTGAATTGCCTCATTTAATCCCTTGGTAAGGGAGGCTCCTTCATCTCTGTTTTAGCAAGTAACAGGAAAGCTGAGATGTCTAGAAACAAACAGAAAGCCAACCTGGGAGGCAGTTGCTGTGGGTGGTTTCACTGCTGTGTTCTTATCAAGATAGCACTCGGCATCCTTGATGCCCGGGGCTTCATACCCCTCATCACCAAGCATGTTAATGAACGAATGGATCCCGAATGCCTTATTTTCCATGAGCAATCCCGTCTCACCAAGGCTTCTGACATTTGGTTGGGCCGTAAAGGGACTGTGATGACTCCACACATGGATCCCAAGAAGTGATTTAAGAAACAATCAGATGTCCGGATAATTTGGGGTGATGTTTCTTCTAGCACGGGGAGTCACATTTCATGTTTGCTGGTCTGGGTATTTGACAAGGACAATAACTGTATCTCATTAAGCTGGATCCCTAATGGGATCTGAGGGTCAGGTCTCATGGGACCTGCTACTGTTGTACTGCTCCAGTGTGCTGAGGTTTTAAAAGTGTCACTGCCAAGGAGGGGATTTGAGACGAGAATAAGCAAATAGGGAGAGGAAGGTGGTGTAGCTCACTGTAGCCTGTGTGCACTTACCGCACTGATCCACAGGAGGGCAGCAGAGCACACATGCTCCGCAGACCATGCTTTCCAAGGGATTTGAGTGGTGACCCACTGTCTCACTTGCCAGGAACTGGGAGCCATCTTGACCCTCGTTTACTGCAGTTCTGTCACTGTGGTTCTGGAGGCTTTCTGAGACTTATGAGCCAGCTATGTAAAAGCAATTCCTAGTCAGTAAGAGATCTGGCCCTGGTCTTTTGCTTCCTGCACAGGCAGTCTGTTGTAGAACCGGTCCCTTCTGACTTTAAGAGTGCCTCTCCCTAGAGAGGTGTCCAGGCAGGAGACATGGCAGAGAGGTGGACTACAGAACCACACCTTGATAACACTTGCTGTTCCTCCACCCAGGGACCACACCCAGCTCTGGCACTCCTTCCTGTTCTGGTCTGAACAGTTCCTGCAGGAAGGTGCCAGGTGGGCAGCTGGGCACCTACTTGGACCTCTAGTGCATCCGGGAGCTGCTCAGGCCATTCCAGGGGTTGCTGGAAGGCAGAGATGCCAAAGGCAGGGCTCCACCCACAGACACTCAAGAACTGGATGATGAAGCTCTAGTGCTTCCATCGAGGCTGTGCAGGTCACCAAGGGTCCAGACAGACCCTCAACCTGTGGGTCACCTGGGAAGGTGGGAGAAAGCCACAGGACAGAAGTTCTGGTATAGGGATCCTACCAGCTCTGTCTCAAACAAGGCAAATGCCACTCTGGATAGGAGAAAAGGCAAGGGGGTGATCTGTGCTGCAAACAAACCTCGTTTACAGATGGGGAAAACTGAGGCTCAGTAGTCAAGTGCCCAGTTCAAAGCTGCTGCATCAGTCAGGGGTAGAGCTGAGTCTGGAGCCCGAGTCTTTAGACAGCTTCACTATCAGGCCTCCTCCCTGATTCCCAGGTCGTGGGGTCTGGGTGAAGGAGCGTGGGCAAGGTCTCTGGGGAAAGATGGGCCAGGAGGGGAAGTCAGTCCACCAGTTTAGTGAGCCCCCAGGGCCAGTGGGGAGTGTGGCGTGATGATCTTTGAAGGTGTGAGTGAGTGTGATGAGATTGGACCGGGAATAGGAAGGCAAGACCCCAGAGGCGCTCGCTCTCTGAGGCTCCTTCTTCCTTAGACCTCCTCCTCAGCCTTTCGCAGGAGCAGTTTGCTTCTCTGCTGGGCTAACAGAGGAGAGATTTAGACTTGGCAAGGCATGCTTGCTTTTTCAGCTCTGCCGCCTCCACCCTGCCAGCCCCATAAGCCCCCGTACATCTCCCATTTTGCTCCCCAGCAGGAAGGCACTGTGCCCAGCCCAGTCATCCCTTTGGCTTTTCACCCTCCTCCCCCTGGAGCCCCTGTGTCCTCCAGAAGCAGCCACCCTTCTGGCTAGGGCTTCTGGGTGAGCCAGAGCCTTGTCTGCAGCTCTCGCTCTGTCTGCCAAAGAGGAAACCCGCCCAGCGGGCCTGTCTGTAGGCTGCCCTCTCCAGCTGCCTAAGATTGTGTGGCATTTGAGCTGGAGGTCCTCGTCCCTTTCCCTTCCCCTCTTGCGTACTGGGATCTCTCTCAACCCCACTTTGCTCCGTTAACTTCTCAAGGCCAGAGACTCCTCAAGAGTCCCCCATTTCTGGCTGCCTGGAAGCTGACTCGGCCCCACCTGTACCAGACATCCTTGCCAAGTCCTGGAGAGCTGGGTAGGTGAACTGGGCCTGGCACAGGGCCCTTACTCACAACTTCCCTGCCCCTTTAGCCCAGAGGCTTTCCCACAGAGTCATTGAGGACTAGCCTGGCAGCTCATCTAGCTGAGGGGAAGAGAGGGGAAACCCTCCCAAGAGAGCAGCTAGGCTGTCATGTGCGCCCTTACCCTGAGCAGGCATGAGAAGGATTGTCCCTTAGGCTCCTGGCTCGACTCCATCAAGTCTCCCCCATTATCTCCAGTCTCCTAATCTATCTCTTCCTGGGTGCAGGAAGGGAAGCATTCTCTTGTGCCTTCTAAAGCAGATTCGTTTTTAAAGAAAGTGCTCCAGGTGACAAAAGACGATGCTTATGTAAGGATGCTCACACAGGGATGCTAATGCTCACATAGGGATGTTCGTGTTCACACAGGGATGCTCACACAGGGATGCTCATGCTCACACAGGGATGCTCACACACCATGGTTAGATTCAGAGTAGGAATAGGTCACTTTTCTGTTTTGCTCATTTTTCTTTTGTGACAAGGCCTCACGTAGCCACCCGGACTGGCCTTGAACTCATTGAGTAGTCAAGAATAGTTTTAAGCTTCTGATCTTTTGTTTTGTTTTGTTTTTCGAGGCAGGGTTTCTCTGTATAGCCCTGGGTGTCCTGGAACTCACTTTGTAGACCAGGCTGGCCTTGAACTCAGAAATCCACCTGCCTCTGCCTCCCGAGGGCTGGGATTAAAGGCGTGCGCCACCACGCCCGGCTTAAGCTTCCGATCTTACCTATACCATATTTTATAGGGTGCTGGTTTGCAGACTCCCAGGGCTTCATTTCATGTATCCTGGACGAGCTCTCAACTGAGCCGACATCTTGAGCCCAGGCTGCTTTTTGTTTTTAGTTTTTAAATCAAGACAGTCCATTTACAAATGACAACAGAATTATCAAGTGGGTGGAACCTTACAGGTATTCACCGATTCCTGCTTTTTGGGATGTTTCTATGTTCAAAAGTGACCTCAATAGTATGGTCTCCAGCTTTGGGTCCAAGGTGTGGCAGAGACAAAACCCCTGGAAGTTAAGGGCAAGTCCCTCCCACTCCTTTCTGATCCTGGTCCTAAAACCAAGGTTTCCCCTGCACTTATCCACTGTCACAGAGAATCTACTTTCTCAGAGAGATGTGAAAAGAAAGAAACCAAGGCACAGTAGAGAAGAGAGATGCTTAAAGTTCCCTGCCCCTGCCCACCAATACTGAAGAGCACAGGTTCGGGGCTAGGCTAACACCCTCAGACTGGAGACCAGTCACTGGAGACCAGTCGTCTGGGATGAAGACTATGAGATCCTAATTTGTTTCGGTTATTTGTTTTTGTTTTAAATGGGTCCCAGAGCTCTCCTAGTATTTTTCCTTTAAATTCATTGTGTTGAGGGATATGGAAGTATTAGGACCCCAGCAAAACCCTCCTGATGCCCAGAAATGGTTTCTCTGTCTGGGGACAATCACAGAACTGAAAAGCCACCACTGGGTGCACGAGGCCCCACCACAGTGCCAAACCCAGGAGCAACAGCATTCAGGAGTCTCCTGTGGTAGGACTCTTAAAAAACCCTGCTTACCAAGACGCAGGCCCAGATGCCCTCTGGGGGGCAGCCTTGTCTTGTCTGTGGGAGGCCCGGGAGGCTGTGCCCACCAACCCCTTCTCTGAGGGGAGGGTTACAAGGGTGGTTAGCAGCTAGTCACTGGTGTGGATGGAGTTAAACCTTTCAGGGGACTATTTACTCCTGATCCTAAGTGACAGCTTGGGGAGGGAGAGTCACGTGGTCCTGAAATCCCCACGGGAGCCGATGGAGCATGCCCAGCTGCTTCTGCCTGGGAAAGGTGCTGGATTCTGCAGTAACCACAACAGCATCCTCTCCCCGGAGCCAGGGACCTGCCAGCGAGAAGATGACTGATTAGATCAGATTAGATCCAGAGCCTCGCTCTTCCGAAGGGTCCCCAGGGGTGGGGGAGGAGGACCCCAGCTGGCCTGAGCTGGGGGAGGGGTGCCTCCGAAATCGCGCTTAGCGCTCTCAGCGCGGGATCACACCTCCGAGGCCCAGCCGGTGAGTCCGTTTAGGTGCATCTGACCTAAGAGGTGGGAGAAAGAAGGCTGGGCTGGGGGCAGAGCTGGCAGCCGGTGTTGGCCGCACAGGCCAGGGTTGCGTGCACTGCAGTGAACTGCCTTCTTCATCGTCAGTCTTGGCAGCCGTACATAGGGATCATGGATGCTGAGAATGCTAATTATAGCCTTTCTGTGACCTCACCCCTCCAGAATCCCTAGGAAGGGCCGGCACTATCTGAATTGATTACATTTGAATTGCGTCCCCGGGTGAGGGTAGCTTTGGGGCTGCCAACCTCCAAGGTGCAGCCCCGCCCTATCTCTAATTTTGTAGGGAAGAGAGACAGAAGGGTCCAGGGGTCAGGTTCAAGACGGTGGAGGCTCTCCTTCCTCAGTGTAAGGGGTCAGAGGCTCTTGGTTTCTTAGGGGGAGTCTGCGGTTCAGTTGGTAGCTGCTAAAGGATTTGTGGGCAGGGGGATGATGGAACATGCCGTGTTGGTGATGGAAAAGCAAACTGCCGCTGTTTAGAGCCCTAGGACTGGGCTATTGTGTGAGAAGTCTAGGGTTGAAGTGGTCGGAGATAGGCAAGGGAGGGGGAGGGGCGAGGAGAGGGGGAGGGGAAGGAGGGAGGAGGGAGGAGGGAAAAGCAGCTACTGGGAGATGCCCTTTGGGACTGCAAGCCAGTCTGGCTAGAGAGTGAGAGGTGGGAAACCCTGGATGCAGGGAGAGGCGGGTTAGAGGGTGGTGGAAGGACTGGGGGGAGAAAGAAGGATATGTCCCCCAGTAAGTGTCGCAAGAGGTGTGTAGCCTTCAGGACCGGTCAGCTCATCTCAAGTCCCTCAAGACCTCTCGCTCTCCATCTGGCATCTCCAGTGGCGCACTCAGCCGCCAGGGCTCCAGCATGCGTGGGCGGAGCCCTAGCTGGCACGCCTCTGCCAGAGCCCCTGTCCAGATGGCTGCGGGGCACTGCAGGTGCTGTCCGGGTCCTCCCACCCGGAGCCTCTGAGCCCTGTGGAAGTGGGGAGGATTCTACTGGTGCAACTGTCCAGCAACCACCTCTGGGCAGCTGCGGTTTAGCCTGGGCAAAAGTCGAGCCCATCCTGCTAGCAGAGAGGGGTGCGCCCGTGTCTCAGTGCCTGGGTCCGCTGCCGTGGATGGGGATAGGGGTGGGGGTGGAGCAGCAGTGCTTCCAGAGCGGTGGCAAGAGCGGCTTGGGCACCTGCACAGTTGCCTGGCTTTCCTTGCAGAAAGGAGCGGGGCTCTGTGTCTCCGCACAACCATTCAGAGTGCTGGGCTGCAGATAATGAATTATTAAAAGCCTCTGGTTTCCCCATTGGTGGCGAGGTGATAAACGTGTTAGCGCTGTATGTAATTAATCCTGGTGGCGTGCTGCGAGGGCTAGAGACAAAGGGGCCGCCCTCCCCTCAATTCGTCTGCTTTTTCTTTTTCACAGGAAGGCTATGGTGCAGGACACATTACATAGATAATTACATTTAGTGTGTCTGCCTGGATGATTGAGTTGGATTCTTCCTGCTCGGTGCAAATGAAGTAATTACTGAGGAAATCTAGGAGCCAGGCGCCTGCCCTGGCTGAGCTGCCGTCAAACCCCCCCCCCCTAATTTCGGCCCAGTAGCGCCCAGGGGTGGGCTCAGCTGAGGCGCGCTCAGCTTCTAGGACTGACTGCGACTGCACCCCAGACAGGGGTGAGGTGTCACGGAGCAGGCTGTGGTTGACGCTCCTGTTTTCTCACTGCCTGCTCAGCAGCCCATCTGATGGACGCTGGACGTTTACTTGGCCCCAGGGGCCGGTAAAGGCAGGAGGAAGGTGGCTGGGCTAGAGAGAGCCCGGCTTGCTGGAAAAGGCCCAAGCAGGAGGTTGACATAGTTGGAGCTGGCATGAGCCTTTCTCATTAAATGCTCTCAGACCCAAACTTCTTTTGGGAGCAAGTGGGGAGTAGGGAAGTTGTGCATGTGCCCACCAGGATCTGCCACCTCAGGTAGACTCTGGCACTGTGCACCATTATCACTGATACTCCTTAAAGTCTTTCAGAATCTATCTCTACCCGACTCTTTTCCCTCTGAGGCCTAGGACTGCCTTCCTTTGGGGAAATCCTGTGGACCCAGACTCCTTACCTCATAACAGCTCCCTGCGTGGCGGGAACATTCTCCTGTTTGATTGAGACCCTCAATTCCACCCTTTGGTTCTGGTGCTTTGAAGCGTCACAAAACATGCAGCCTTCTCTTTCACACGGGGATTAAAAAAAACAAAGTGTTGCCTTTGCAAACGCTGTTTATAGTCTGCATGTGGGCGCCGGGCATTTTACATAGCCGCTTTTGAACATTTTAGGCTGTCAGCTTTATTTTCCCTTTACAAATAAACACAATATGTGCATTTTTGTTTATGGGTTCTCCCCTGCTCCCCTGGCATTTAGGATGGTTCCCCCCCACACACCTTAGGATAAACCTTAAGATACAGAATTTATATGATGGCCTATACTTTAGAAATTCTATTCTGTATTGAAATAGTTATTAAACATGGAACTGTGGAAAGAGATTTAGTATCTAAGTCAAACATTTTGGCTGATGTATCTTTTTTAGAATTCATTCACAAACATATGAGTAGATTTGTTGTGCCAGCACACATACATATCATAACAATTTCTGTTTGTTGTTTTTTGTTTTGGGACAGGGTCTCACTGTGTGGGCCTGGCTGGCCTGGAACTTGCTGTATAGACCAGGCTGGCCTCAAACTCATAGACATCCACCTGCCTCCTAAGATGGGATTCAAAGTATGTTCTAATATGCCTAAATCATTCAATTTTTTTGATTCAGTTGTATGCTATTGTCATATAAGCACTTCTCGTGTTCTTATTTTTATAATATTTTTAAGTAGTTTCTTAATATTTCATTCCATGTTTGTCCTAATTTTTTTACCTTTATGTTGAATGTAGCTATTTTGTTTATTTTTACCCTTTATTAAAAAAGATATAATGAATATATACATATTCTAATCACTACACTTGTCAATGATGTTTTCCCCTGGAAACATTTCTAAAAATAAAATAAGAGTGTATTTTAAAAATATTTGGATAAAGTTTGCCAGATTCTACGTTCAAAAGCACTCATTTACATTCCTAGCAGTTTTGTATAAGAATGCATTTTGTAGGGCTGGTAGGATGGCTCAGTGGTTAAGAGCTTGCACTGCTCTTTCAGAGGACTGGACTTCAGTTCCCAGCCCTGACTTCAGGTGTTCACAGCCACCTGTGACTCCAGCTGCAGGAGGACCTGACACCTTTGGCTTCCAAATGCACCTGCTCTCACGTGCACATACCCAGACTCCCCCCCCAGGAGTTTAAAATTTCATAAAAATAAATCTTTCTTAAAAAGAATACACTTGCTGGGGAATAGAGATGGCTAATTCAGGACCGTGTTTACTGTGTGGAGCAGGAGGGCTCATCAGTGTGTCTCTAATCAGCACTGGGGGTGGGTGGGGGTCAAGAGGATTCTTGGAGCTTGCTGGTCAACAAGTCTAAGCCAGTTCTGAGCTCCAGATGCAGAGAGAGAGACCCTGTCTCAAAAAATAAGGTGGAGAGCAGTAGAGAAAGCCTTCCAACATTGGCCTTTGGCCTCCACACTCATGCATACACAAACAGGAATGTACACACACACACACACACACACACACACACACACACACACACACACACACAATGTTATGGCATGACCACCACTGAATAAATTATAACTTCTTTTATGGTTCTAACTTGGTTTTCTTCATTGTTTCAAATCCCTTCAGAAGTAGCAAGAACTAATGTCATGTTTGTGTTTCTTGTGCAACCGCTCAGAAGCCAGACAGGTGGACTGTCGGGAATGCAGTTGGGAAAGTTGGTTCTGAGGTGACCTGCTTATCTCTGTAGACCTGTGGCCATTGGTCCTTATTGCGTGGATTCGGGTAGTGTGGAGACACCTGTGCCGGTAGGAGACAGGGTCATCGTTCCAGACTTTGGGGCTCTTCATGGGTTCATTTGTGCATGGAGACTCTGTACTTCAGGGAGCTGACCCCGAGTGCATGGTGAAGCGGAGGCCTCTCATTAGTGCTGAAGTCACTGTCTACGGAGGCTGATTGCCATAACCTGAGAAGATCATGCACCTCTGATCGCGAGTGCCAATTTGCTTCTAATTAGTCAAATGCTAGCAATTAGCTCGTTAAGTTCAACCTGGCTCTGGTGTTGAGGTCATTTTCTTGATTTTGCCTGTTTCTTGGGTCCTCATGAACATTAGGGGCTGTCTGGAGGCTGCAATTGGCCTGTTTGCCTCACCTGAACCCGGGGCTATGTCACTGCAGATATGAAAGGACAGTAGTGGGGACACACAGCTGTTTTGGTGGGTGATGGCTGCAGAGCTCAGGGATCTGCTAGAGTCACAGATAGGCAGGGAATCCGGGCCCCTCTTCTTCCAACACCTCTGACATTCTCACCTCTGGGGTGAGAGCAATCAACTGGATGGATGCAAAGAGTGTTTGTTTGTTTGTTTGTTTGTTTTTTAACTTCCCCAAGACAGGGTCCCACAATATTGTTTAAAAAAAAATTTCAAAGTCTTACAAGGGAGCAGGAGATGGGCAAATGACTGTTCTGAGTGAAACATTTTAAAATACTTATTTATTTAATATACATTCATACAGTATAGCTGTCTTCAGACACACCAGAAGAGGGCATCAGATCCCATTACAGATGGTTGTGAGCCACCCATGTGGTTGCTGGGAATTGAACTCAGGACTTTGGAAGAGCAGTCAGTGCTCTAACCACCGAGCCATCTCTCAGCCTTCCTAATACTGTGACTCTTTAATACAGTTTCATGTTGTGCTGACCCCCAACCATAAAATTATTTTTGTTGGTACTTCATAACTGTAATTTTGCTACTGTTACGAATCGTAATATAAATACCTTTGTTTTCCAATGACCATTGTTTCAAGCGAACCCCTCGAAAGGCTTGCTTGACCCCCAAGGCATCCCAGCCCACACTTTGAGAACCACTGTTCTATAACATGGGTCAGAAAGAGACTCTCCGGCTAGGTGATCCTCACAGGTAAAGATTTTCCCAAATAGTTTCAGTACCTTGGGAAGTTTCTTTAAATCTCTGGGTTTTAGAGTCTGGTGTGATGGTGCATCCCTCTAATACAAACACTTAGGAGGCAAAGGCAGGAGGGTTTCAAGTTCTAGGCCAGCCTGAACTACATACCAAGATGCTGTCTCCAAAACACAAAACAGAAAACACCTCCGGGTCTCCGTTCTAAGCTATCCTGCAAGAACACGAAAGACCTCTTCCTAGAGGAGAAGATGAAGCATAGTGTGAGTGATGAATCAGCCTCCGAATTATCATTTAATGTCTAAAAAGTCTGCTAGCCAAGCCAGGTGCGGTAGGGTGGGAGAGGGGTGGAGTAAACCACTCAAGGGGTTTCAGGATGTCAGTCTGTCCAGGATGTCAGTCTGTTCATACCTTAGCTTTGTGACCTTGAGCAAGTCCCTGGATTTCTCCAAGTTTTGGTGGCTCTATTTGCAAAGTGAGATAACGCACTTGTAGGCCTCCATCAAGAAACTTTACTGGAGGCACCCAGAGTGTGGCCAGCATAGCAAGAACTAGAGAGTACACGTAGAGACGCTTATATTGCCAATACGCTGACTTCTGCGTATGCTCGGAAGAGGGGAAGGGCGAGGGATCCTGAGTCTGGCTGACCGGCAGCCGGTGGCTGAGAAACTGTTTCTTGTGAGAGGTGACAAGGACAGTGAAAAAAGTGGTAGGTGGCTCCGCAAGTGAAGGGGTTTGCTCCCCAGCTTAGGAATCTCAGTTCCATACCTGGGACCCATGTGGTGGAAGGCAGAAAACTGACTCCTGCCTTCTAACTTACACATGCACACTGTGACATGTGCGAGCACACACACACACACACACACACACACACACACACGAATTCTCACACTCACACAAATAAAACTTGAAAGGTTGGCTGGCAGTGGTCTACATAGTAAGTTCCAGGCCAACCAGGACTAGAGAGAAGAAACCAAAAAAAAAAAAAAAAAAAAAAAATAGAGTTTGGCTGGCAGGATCAGGCTTGGGTGACAGAACCAGCGAACCAGCGTGTGGTTCATGCTGGAGGAGGCTGCTTCATGGGAAACAGAGGTCCCAGACACCAGGAACTTAATTCCCTCAGTCATGTAGGCCTCTCAGCCTGGGCCAGTCCTGTTAGCAACCTCCCAGCTGCTTGGTAGCCTGGTTGGTCCCCTGACCTTTCCTATGCAAGGCAGCCCGGTGGCCATGCTGGGTTGTCACGGTAACTGGCAGCTTCCCAGCTGAGTTGCCTGGGTAACCAGTTAGCTGGTATTTGGGGGAGGGGGTACTGAGCTAGGGGGAAAAAAATCAACCTCAAAAGAGATGGAGAAGGATATAGGGTGGGACAAAGAGGAAGATATGTGTGTGTGTGTGTGTGTGTGTGTGTGTGTGTGTGTGTGTGTGTGTATGTGTGTAGCTCCCAGGCCAGCCTTCTCTTTCCTTCAGGGGATTGGAAAATCCTGAGAAAGGCAAAAACAGGATGCTGTGTTGTCTCAGCCCCCACATGTGTGTTCCAGTATGTGTATGAGTTTCCTGGCATGGGCCATACAAACACAGGTCTCAGTCTTAGCTCTTCTTTCCCCACTCCTTCATCTGCAAAACAGAGGGCTGATGGGAGTCCGTATAACCAGCTCAGTCCTCAGTGGAGGTCGGCTAATGGGAATCCCCACCATCCGTCCATGGGGGGGGGTCCCCTCTTCTTCCACCTTAATTTTTTTCATTGGTGTATGCTTCCTGGGTTGTCACCTGCTTTCCTGGTCTGAGCCTAGTTTGGTGGCAGGGCCTGGGATCGGGGTTGGCACTTGGGAGATGTGACTCCTAACTCCTAAGGAGCTTAGCATTCCAATTTGCTGAGGGCAGAGAGCAAGCCACACAGATGCGAACACTGAGCACCAGCAAGGCAAGGAAGTCTGAGAAGCCCATATGAGATTTATCCTGCTCCAGTAACAAGCATGCTACCTTCACTTACCACAGCTTCCTGCTCTACTCCAGGAAGGCTCTCCCCACCATTTTCTAAATATAGCCTTGACCCTTCTCTCCATTTCACACCCACTGATGAGTCACCACATGGAGTTTGAGAAACACTGAGAGGCTGCAAGGAACCCTGGGCTCTCTCTTATGTTCTGCACTGAGTATTGCCTGTCTGGACCTTGCAGCTCCCATCTGTGAGGTTAACCAAGGGTCAGCAGTTACTCTATCTGCTATAGTCACAGAGGCATGTCCCCGACTCGGGACCTCAACAGGTATATTGCTCAGGTTCACAGTCTGTTCTTTGTCTGATTTCTTTGTTAGGGTTTCTATTGCTGTGAAGAGACACCATGACCACCACCTCCACCACCTCCTTCTCCTTTTCTTTTTCGAGACAGGGTTTCTCTGTCCTGGAACTCACTCTGTAGACCAGTCTGGCCTCCAACTCAGAAATCCGCCTGCCTCTGCCTCCCAAGTGCTGGGATTAAAGGCATTGCCCGGCGACCACGGCAACTCTTTTTTTTTTTTTTTTTTAAAGATTTATTTGCTTATTATATGTAAGTACACTGTAGCTGGCTTCAGACACCCCAGAAGAAGGTATCAGATTTCATTACGGATGATTGCGAGCCACCATGTGGTTGCTGGGATTTGAACTCAGGACCTCTGGAAGATCAGTCAGTGCTCTTAACCACTGAGCCATCTCTCCAGCCCCACGGCAACTCTTAAAGAGGAAAACATTTGATTGGGGCTGGCTTACAGGTCAGAGGTTTATTTCATTATCATCATGGTATGAAGCATGGCAAGATGCAGGCAGATATGGTGCTGAAGAAGGAGCCGAGAGTTCCACATCTGGATCAGCAAGCAACAGGAAGAGAAAGTGACACTGGGCTTGGCTTGAACTTTTGAAACTGCAAAACCCTCCCCCAGTGACATGCTTTCACCAAGGCCACGCCTCCTAACAGTGCCACTTCCTATGAGCCTATGGAGGCCATTTTCATTCAAACTACCACATGTACTGAGTCTGTTGTCCTGAGCTATTCCCTCCCTCCCTCCCTTCCTCCTTCCCTGCCTTCCCTTCTCCTTCCTTCCTTCCTTCCTTCCTTCCTTCCTTCCTTCCTTCCTTCCTTCTTCCCTCCCTCCCTCCCTCCCTCCTCCTT
>NC_034594.1:107437866-107444068 GCF_900095145.1 Mus pahari
CTCCCTCCCTCCCTCCCTCCTTCCCTCCCTCCTCCTTCTTTCTTTCTTTGTTTCCTTCTTTGTTTCTTTCTTTGTTTCCTTCTTTGTTTCTTTCTTTCTTTGTTTCTTTCTTTGTTTCTTTCTTTCTTTCTTTCTTTCTTTCTTGAAATGGGGGTCTCACAGTGCAGCCCGGGTTGGCCTTGAAACTCACTGACTGGCTTGTCTCTGCCTCTTAAATGCTGAGATTAAAGCTGTAAACCACCACACCCAGTGATCGATACAGAGAGAGGACCTGGAGTGCACCCAGAACTGGGGTGCTTTTCGTCTGTTGTCTTGGGGTGTGAAGGGGTGGGTTTAGGAATGATACAGAAAGAGGACGCTGATCTGAAGGAATCTGGGTCTTGTGTGAGGGGAGTCAGGTGGGGACGGTGAGTAGGAGGGCTAGCCTTGTGCAGTGAACATCCATCCAGACCCTCGCCCCACCCAACCTTATCCAGAATGTCTTCTGCTTGCTAAGTTCAGTTGAAGTAATGAAACGCAGATTCTCTGTTGAGCTTTTGGCACCATGCCTACGGGTGTCCAGCTTTTGGGAGACGTTTCTGACAGGAAAGGCTTCCACCAGCCCTCAGAGAAAACATCCTGTGGTTTTTTTCTCTCTTTTGTACAATGCCATGACGGTGCTGACCAGTAAGAAGCCGAAGTGTGTGGGATTCACCACGGGCCAGGTTCTATGGGAGATCTCAGAACCTAGAGGCTGAAGTTAGCAGGGGCTGGAGAGATGGGGCTCTGGAGCGTGTAGGCAGAATGCTGGCCATACTCACCTGGAGGACTTAGAAGCGTGTGGAGAAACTCATACTGCTGGCCTCCGTTTTGAACTGTGAGCTTTGTGAACTCAGCCTGTTTCTCAGTCTCTCTGACCTGCTTTCCTCTTAGGTTGGGAGTGGCACTCAAAGAATGGGTGGGACGATCCCTCCCTTTCCACGGGGACTTTGCCCTTTGTAAACAGCGTGGGCCAGGTGTTTGCAGCCCAGACATCTCCTTACGGTTTGGGTGTATTCCCTTTATGGCTTCAACCACTAGCCTTGTGGCCGGATGAAGATGGGTGGGGTAAGGGCCTGGGTTGATGCAGGCCTCCTGTGAAATGCGCTCAGCGTCTACAGACGACAAATTTGAGTGGTGTGCTGGACTTTGTGTCACGAGGATAGAATACTTGGTGCAGACAACTTAGGAGAGAGTCGCTTTATTTTGTCTCAAAGTTTCAACTCCATCTTGATAGGGAGGGTGTGACAAAACCAAGCATGGTGGGAAGGAGGGAGCAGCAGGAGAAGGATGGAGGGAGGGAGAGAGAGAGGGAGAGGGAGAGAGAGAGGGAGAAGGAGGGAGAGAGAGGGAGGGAGAGGGAGAATGTCTGCTCTTCTAGACTATTTTCTTCTCCTATTTATTTATTTATTCATTTATTTATTTTTATTTGCTAGGGTTTCAAGCACTTCAGGCAGGTCATGTAACAGGTGTGAGCCACCATACCAGGTCCCTATTTTCTACTCTTAATTCCATCCGATCTGTGAGATGGAACCACTTACTTTTATATGGTTCTTTCCCTGTTCATTAATCCTTCCTTCCTTCTTATCTGCCTCCCTTAAGACAGCAACAACAACAACAACAACAACAAACAAAACCAGGGCCTCAGTTTCCCAGGCTGGCCTGGAACTTCATGCACAGCTGAGGGTCATCTTTGAATTTCTGACACTCCTTCCCAGACTTCCGGAGTTTCGGAGTTATTCATTTGCACCACCACACCTGATTTATGGTGCTGGGAATCGAACCCAGGGCTCTGCATATGTTACAAGCTCTGTACCGACTGAGTTACATCTCTAGCCCCCTTACTGTATCCTTTCTAGAAACACCCTCACGGACTCACCCAGGGGTGCTAATCTCTTGGGGGTTTCTCAGCCTAATCAAGATGACAATCTTAATTACCACAATGGCCGCCCTTCCAACTGTAAAAAAAAACAAACGAGAACGTTGGGGATATCTATTTGGCTCCAGTGTTAGAGTTGAGATTTCTGCTTCTCGGTCCCTTTTCGACCCATCAGGTCAGTTACCTGGTGGTGGGTAGTTCAAACAGGCGTACCTCTTGCTGGGTGAATGAGACTGGACATGGTGGGTTTCTGGTAATAAGACCTGGTAGTTACAGGATTGTGGCAGAGTGAGGAGAGCTTGGCTGTTCACTGCTCAACGGCGAAGCCACTCTCAATATGAAGTAGGCAAGCATCTTTCACATAGGTGTCCCAGTGTCTGCATCTGCGCACCCTGACTGTACCCAAGCAGTATTCTTAGCTTGCCCAGAGGAACTTTTAATAATTGCACCTATGAGGAAACTATTCCTAAAATGATAGGCCACTCTACCAAGATCATATTGGGAGGTTTGAAATGAATTAGAATTTATGAATATTTTCATGATTTCTTCTTGATCCTTTTTAAAAAAATATTTATTTATTATAAGTATACTATTGCTGTCTTCAGACACACCAGAAGAGGGAATCAGATCTCATTACAGATGGTTGTGAGCCACCATGTGGTTGCTGGGATTTGAACTCAGGACCTCTGGAAGAGCAGTCAGTGCTCTTAACCACTGAGCCATCTCTCCAGCCCTTCTTGGGCCTTCTTATCTCCCCTCTTTTAACCCAAGTTGTGAGTTTAGAGTGAGATACTGGTACCCGC
The DNA here is from genome assembly GCF_900095145.1 of Mus pahari. Taxonomy (NCBI): domain Eukaryota; kingdom Metazoa; phylum Chordata; class Mammalia; order Rodentia; family Muridae; genus Mus; species Mus pahari. The sequence goes on from NC_034594.1 coordinate 107,440,567, forward strand.
ACCAGTCACGGCTCACTTACGGCTGCTCAGGAGGCTCAGCTGACCACCTCTTCCCTGGTACCCAGGCCACATGCTGGAAGAGGCAGGTGGAAAATTCTGTGTGTGAGGGTCACACGTTCAATTCCCGTGGGGCTGGGCTGGTAGGTTGGTTCTCTTAACCTCGTCTAGAGGACTTCAGATTTCACATGTTCTGAGGACACCGGGGCAGGGCTTTGCAATGGGGCAGTGAGGGAATCAGAGCCCAATACTGTTTTTCTTGGCTCCTTCCTGCTCATCTGCCCTCAGATGAGTGGGTGGCATGGGATGGCAGCTCCTCCAGTAGCTGTGACGTCTCTTTTCAGTAAGTCCTTAGGATCGTCCTTTATACCCAGCCTAGTCATTGGACTGTAGCTAGCATGGCAGACTGAACTCAGTTCTTACCTCCTATGCCTTCCTCCTCTTCCTCGTTAGCCTGCAGGCCTGGTGAGATGATTCAGTAACTGCCACCCTGGTAGCCGGTCATTACTGCCATTCTCGCTGGGTATGTTTAGATGTAAGTGTGGATAGCATGTAGGAATGTTGGGTGGCTGACTCCCCAATGCCTCTGGTCAACACCGACCCTTCAGGGAAAGGAGGGTTTCTTTGTAGTGGCTTCTATGGGCTGGAGATCAACCCCCAGGAGGGGCAGGAGAATGTACAGTGGGAGGAGAGAGTCATGGCTACTCTGTTCTAGGTGCCTAGAGAGTCACGTCTCTATCAGCTCTCTAGAACCTGCGCTGGGGACAATGAACCCAAGGCACTGTGCACATGGATTCTGAGGGAACAAAATAAAAGCCTTCAACACCGGGCTGGTTTGGAAGAGAGCAGAACACAGACAGAGACGCCAAGACAGAAAGCTGTCTCTGGGTGAGGTAGCTGTGAGGGGTCTTATTCCAACAAGAACTTCCTGAGACAGTGGTGAGGAGAGCAAGACGCTTTCAAGAGCATGGGCTCAATGTATGGCATCCTGGCCAAATTTATGTCTGGCCACGGGTGTTTCTTTCTTTCCACTGTACACCCACCAGCATCAGTGGGCAAGTCTGGACTTGACGCAGTTCACTATAAGCACTGCGCTTCAAGACTCGATCTGTGTCTCTGGTCAGAAGGGTCAAGAGTAGAGTGGGATTTACTCTGAGCTGCTGCAGATGTTGTCAGCCAGCCTCCACTTGAGTCTCCCTGCCCCCCACCCCCCTCAGGGTCCTGTGGAGCCCTTGTGCCATTGTGCCCTGTTGGAGAGCTTCTGCTCGAGTCCTTCCAGAATGATGAGTTTGACTTTTCTTTTGTTGAATGTCACACTTTGGTTCTGGTCCAGTGTCCTAACTCCTCTGGGCCTCCTGTCTGTCATTACAAGAGGCAGAAATGGTGTCCACAGAACCCACAACACAGTGGAAAAAATAATCCCTGGCATCTGTGTGCTCGGGCTTACACCTGGCTCTGTACTTACTAGCAGGGCTGGGCGGTTTTATGGCCGTGTGACACTAGCTAAGGTCATTTGGGAAGAAGGAACAGCATTTAAGAAATGTTCCTACAATATCGGCCATGGTTAAGCCTATCGTGAGTTTTCACAATTAGGGAGATTGATGGGGGAGGGCCCACATCGCTGTGGGTGATGCCACCCTTGGGCTGGTGATCCTGGGTGCTATAAGAAAGCAGGCTGAGCCGGGCAGTACTGGCACACACCTTTAATCCCAGCACTTGGAGGCAGAGGCAGGTGGATTTCTGAGTTCGAGGCCAGACTGGTCTACAAAGTGATTTCCAGGACAGCCAGGGCTATACAGAGAAACCCTGTCTCGAACAAACACAGCCAGGGCTATACAGAGAAACCCTGTCTTGAACAAACAAACAAACAACAAAACAAAACAAAAAAGAAAGCAGGCTGAGCAAGCCATAAGGAGCAAGCCAGTAAGCAGCACCCCTCCATGGACTACATATGGGTCAATTTGTGCTTCCAGGCTCCTGCCTCGAGTTCCTGTCCTGACTTCCCTTCGATGATAGACTATGTGGAGGTGTGGAAACTCCCTTCATCCCAAGTTTGCTTTTGGTTATAGTATTTATAGGTGATAGCAACCCTAACTCAGACATTAGCTATGATCTTCCATTCAATTCTCAGCCTCAGTTTACCTATCTGCAAAATGTAGATGATTAGAACTTACCTCTTTTGTCAAGTTAAATTATCAAATACATGTAAAAAAAGTTAGAACAGCACTTGGAAAATATGGGCAACTTAGTACATGGTATGTTTTAATTCTCTCTTGAAATAAGTATTGCAGCATTGAATACAGTGTTTCAAATATGCCCTGTTCCATGAGGCTCTGGTGTCCTCCAGTCTAACAATGTATTTCAGACTAAGTTTGCAGATTCCTAGTGTTTAAATTGAACGTGAACTGAACCTCTGCCCAGGTTGTTTTTCCATGGAGAGCTATTAGGTTTGTCTCCCCTGTCCTACATAAAACAAATGTTCTGAGTTAGAGGAAAGTTCAGAGTCCAGGAGAGCCCAAAGCTCCCCTTTATATTGGTTCCAAATGCAGAAGAGCCTGCATTTGTATGGTATCATCCTGACCTCTGCCATTCTGTGGGGGGAATCTGCTCCCTCCGGCTTTTCTCTCCTTTAGAGAGTCTCTTTCAACGCTGCTTTTCTCAGCCAGTGTATCTGCTGCTCCCCTGAGCGGAGCGTGTGCTGTTGGGACCTCCCTTACCTCTTGTTCGCCCTCTTCGACTTTGCCGTTCCCAGGCTCACGAGGGAAGGGACACAGGGGTTGCAAATATCTCCACTGTACTCCCCACCTCAGACCTCTGTAGCTCAGCAGCATCTGATTCCCCTGGCATTGCATTAGTCCGTTAATTGTGTTAATTAGTCAACTTGTGGTAGGAATCGGGTGAGGGTGGGGGGTGGGATGTGATAATGGTGATGGTGGGGTGTGATAATGGTGATGGTGGGGTGAGGGGTGGGGGTTTCATAGCTTCTAAAGTCATAGTCTATGTCTCTCTCTCTCTGTCTCTCTTTGTGTCTCTCTGTGTGTCTCTCTTGGGGGTTGGGGAATGGAGTATGGAGCCCGGGGCAGCAAAGGCTCTTCTGCTCAGCAACATCCCCGATCCCTGCCGTTCTTCAGAGTGCTGTTAATCGCATCCCTGAAGACAGACATAAAACTGTTTTCAAAAATATCTGGTCACAGATTCCCTGCTCAGTTCTCGGTCTTGAACACCCATGATCCTTGCACTTGGGCAAATGAGGCAGGAGGGCCGTGATAGCGGGCTCTGTGCATAGGCAGAGTCTTGAAGGAGATGCTGGATGTCCTGCTCCAATGCACTCTACCCACTTCCTGTAGCTGCAGCTTCCTGCTGACCCTGATGGCTTCACTCCCACCCCACTTCCACGCCCACCCGCGGCCGGCACCCACCCTCACCCCACGCCCACCCACACCCCACACCCACCTGCGGCCGGCACCCACCCTCATCCCACACCCACCCACACCCCACACCCACC
>NC_034594.1:107444170-107447155 GCF_900095145.1 Mus pahari
CCCACCCACACCCCACACCCACCCGCGGCCCACGCCCACCCACACCCCACGCCCACCCGTGGATGCTGGAGACTTGAACTTAGGTCCTCATGCTTGTGTAATCAAGGACTTTCACCCACTAAACCATCTTCTCAGCCCCAAAGTATGGTCAAGGCAGAGGTTCCCTTTCTCCCTGGCAGTACTGGGGATTGAATCTAGGGCCTCACGCCTGCTGAGCAAGCCTTTACCACTGCGCTGCAGCCCCTGCAAGAGGGAGTCTCCAATCAGCTGCTTGCTGGCTCATCGTCCACTGGACAAAAGAATCAGCTTTGACTTCTCTGACGTGAATGTCTTCTCTGTGTTGCCGAGCTTGCTGCTAGGTACCAAACAGTCTAAGTTTGGTGGACTTAGGCTGGCTAGCCACCTGCCTGGCTCCCTCCTCTGTCCTGTGTCTCTCTTCAGAGGTGGTAGGTAGCTTCTCTGAGGCCTTCTCCTGCCTTGCTTCCCTCCACAGCCTTCCACGGGGCCGGGGCTCTCCTCAGGACACAGATATATGCAGTCACGGAGAACTCAGCTTCTACTTGCTCCGTGTAGCTCATTTGAATTACCTTGAGCATCCGTCTAGATCTACCCAAGACACGTTATCTTCTCCCATCCACTTCCTCCCGCAGTTGCTGCTGGGTCCCCAAGTGTCTCTGCAGTGGGCTTGTTAATTGGCGCTTCAGCTGGCTGATTGACTGTAATGGGGGTGAACATTTATTTACCCCAGCAGCCGCCTCTCAGACAGCTGTTAATTGCAGGCATGAGAGAGACAATAATTATGGGATAATGTGTGGCTTTTGTGTGAGGCCTTCTCTTTGCACGTGTCAGCAAACACTGGTGGGTTTGTTTTCTAACATTTAACGCCCCTGCTGAGGAGATGCTGTAGCCCCTCCCCCACCCTCATCCTGCAGCCTCCTCACGATGGCATCCCTTCCCTTCCCCCTGCCTCGGGTCTGGAATTTAACCAGGTTCCCTGGGTGATGGAAAGTGTTTTCACCAGGCACCTCTAATCCCAGTAATCAGGAGGCAGAGGCAGGTGGATCGCTGAGTTCAAGGCCAACTTGGAACTGGGCTAGTTCCAGAAAAGCCAGGGCTACACAAGGAAATCCTTTTCAGAAACAAAAACAAACAAACAAAAACCCAAAACAAAACAAAATGGAGGTGGGGTTTCAAATCTCCAGTAACTTTGTCCCCACTGATTGCTGTTATACAGTTATGATCCCAGTTTCAGCGTTTGCCATTGACTGACTCATTGATGGAGATGGAATGTCACTAGCCATTTGAACTCCTGGGCTCAAGAGTTGATTCTGTGTCAGCTTCCTCGTTTGGGGACTTGGGTGCTGGTGCTGAGGATGGTACAAGTTGGGCAAAGACTCTTGTCACCAAGCTACATCCTCTAAATTGGCACTTTTAGAAAAGTGGCAGTTAAACTGGGCATGGTGGTGCATGCCTTTAATCCCAGCACTCTGGAGGCAGAGACAGGTGGATGATCTCTGTGAGGCTGAGGCCAGCCTGGTCTATATGACAAGTTCCAGGGCAGCCAGAGCGACCCTGTCTTAAAAATCTTGTAAAACCAAAAGCGGGTGGGGTGGACTTTATCTGCTGTGTTTAAAAGCATGGGTGTTTGTCCCATGTTTCCTTCTGACTCCATTAATATCTTTCTTTACACACTTGTAGCTGGTGTGAAGCTGCTGTTCTCAGGGGTCTCTTTTGTTTGATGGTTATTTTTATAAAAACCCTCCCAGGCGTGACAATAGTTTATTAGTTTGCCATCTCAAATAACCGTGGATAATTCTGCCTTATTATTGCTCTACTTACAACAAAGAATTTGGGTTGGGGCTGCCAGGGTGGCTTACTGTACACATGAAGAAACATGTTATTATCAGGAATATGGAACCAGGGAGGGTAGGGCCCAGGCAGGGTTCTGGGTCATGTTTAATCTAAGGTTGTAAAGGTGTCTGTGGCAGCCTGACACATGAGTTTGATTTCTGGGACCTGCACGGTAGGAGAGAACCAGCTCCTACAAGTTGTCCTCTGACTTCACACACACACACACACACACACACACACACACACACACACACACACATACAATTAATTGATGTTTAAAAAAATTGTTTGTTTGTTTGTTTTCTTTGGGACAGGGTTTCACTATGAAACCCTGACTGTCCTGAAACTCATTATGTAGACTAAGATGGCCTCGAACTCACAGAGATCCTCCTGCCTCTGCCTCCCAAGTTCTTCATTCCCAGCTGAATGTTTTTAAAAAGAAAAAAAAAAAATAAAAAGAACTTGGGTTCTTTCCAATTTGTTTCTATTATAAATAACTGTTCTAAGCAGTGTTATCCATACCAACTTTTCTCATTATCTCCCTGGGGAAAAACTGTGTTGTAAGCCATATTGATCAGCACCACTGGAAGAGCTGAGGAGGGTGGAAAGCTTGAACTAGACTTTCCCCTCCTTCCTCATCACTACAGAGGTTTTGAGCCCTTCTCTCTGCTCCTGCACATAGGAGCTTTACCCTGCGGGTCCCACCCATTTGTAGTATGGACTTAGTTTTGATTAACTATTGCTACATAGCAGATAACCCAAATATGGTAGCTCACAACAACAACAACAACAACAACACATTACTGCCTCTAGGTCAGTGGGCCATGCATGTGGCCCTTGCTTGAGATTCCAAATGCCCTTGTTATCATCTGAAGATCCCCTGGATACACAGACAGAGTGCCTTTCCGTGTGACTATCAGGAGATGCTAGCTGTCATCTAGGATCTGGGCCTGTCATTCTGGCTCCTTGAGAAAGAAGGGCAAGAATCACCTGATTCTGAGAGGCAGTGTTTCAAGGGAGCGTTCTGGGTAGTGGGGCTCAGTGGTAGAGCACTTGCCCAGCATATGAGGCCCTGGTTCCACCACCCCCAGTCCTGTAAAATGTACATGAATACACACACACACACACACACAC
>NC_034594.1:107447210-107462643 GCF_900095145.1 Mus pahari
CGCACACGGCACACGCACGCACACAAATGCGCACACGGCACACGCACGCACACAAATGCACACTGAGAGCAAATGCCCAAGTGGAAACATCAAGGCTTGCTATACCCTTTTATCACCGCCAGACTGCATCCTGTCTCTTATACTCTATAGAACTAATCACTCAGATGCCAAGAATAAGGCATGCACCCCACCTTGCAATGTGAGGAGCACCAATAAATTGCAGCCACTTTTGACTTGCAGACTGCCCAGCTGCAGAGCCCTGCCCTTGTACAGAAGTCCTACGAGAGTCCTATGGGCTCTCCGGGTCCTTCCTTGGGTGCCCACAGGAGGCAGGCTCTGTTCTGGATCGCTCCTCTCCACTCATACTTTCTGGATTCCAGGGCTGTGGCTCTGTCCTCCTTGTCTCCCATGGCTCTTGCCACAGGCCACCAGCATTGGGTTATTTCTGGACTGGTCCCGCTAGGTTGTAAACTCCTGAAGTCAAGGTCTCTGCTGTGTTCTTGTTAATCTTTATACCCCACCCTAAAATCTAGTAAAGTGCCCTGTATGTAAATAAGGACTTCCATAAATTCTGTTTCCTTGCCCCCTTTGCAAACATTCGGGGTTCCACCGAGTGCTGGAAGAAAGAGCACATTACCTTGGTGAGGTGCTGGGGTAGGAAGACAACAGGCTGAGTGAATGCTTGCTATGTGCACTTATTAGTCCTTGCTGGGAACTTTACGTTATTTACCGTCCCACGATTTGGGACGTAAGCCGCGGTACCCACGTTGTACAGATGATGAAGCTGAGATCAGAGAAGTTGCCTCATTTGTACGAGGTGACGTGGTGAGAGAGTTATGAATTCAAAGTCAGGTGCTTGGGACCGCAGGGCATGCGCTCTCTGCTGTACAGGTAGCCTTGTGGAGCCTCGGGCTCCCGATGTGGAGATCAGATATTTGCTCTATGATAGGGTGGTTTAGATGGAAAGGAGGTGTGCGTCTAGTTGGCGCTTCCTGCACACTGTCTACTTGCCATGATGCCTTGTCCTTAAGCATTGGACAGCGTTCTGCACACCCGGCAGTCTTCATAGCAAGTGACAAGGTTGGGGAACTTATTCTCAGCACCCTTGGCATGACAGTAGTTTACCAACCCATGATATGCCTCCTATGGAGCCCAGGGATTGGGTGGAGGGCTCTGGTTCCTTGGGTTTCCCCAAAGACACCCATGTCCCTTGTAATCACAGGGCAGACAGACAACTCTCTGGTCCCCTCAGCAGGGTCCTCTGGAGCAGCTGAGCTGGGGAATTCTACCCTCTCCCACCAACAGCTTGTGTTTGCTCTTTTAAAATTAATTCCAGCAAGAGCTCATTAATTCTCTTCCCTTTCCTCATCTTTATGCATACCCACCCTGCCTCTCAGTTCTATTCCCGTCTTTCTGTCTCTCTCTGTGTGCGCTAACACACCCAGGGACCCCATCCCACGCCGTTGTGCCTCGTGAGGTCTCACTGGCTGAACCGGGATGCAGGCCGTCAAGGTGACAGCAGCTGTTGGAAGGTGGCTCCTTGCTAGGGCCGGTGAGACATAAACGTTCCATGTTTTGTCCCCTGGTGTCCTTCCGCCTTATTCTTCCAGCTCTGGCAATACTGTACTCAGATGGGAGACACTGACCGGTCTAGGTGGCCAACGGTCTAGTCTGGTTCTCCATCCCTTCCCAAGCTCAGTTCATTTCTGTCCAGCCTAGCCACTGCTACGTGGCATTGCGGAACCAGAAGGCAGAGAGAGTTGGGGATTTTCCTCTATTTTTCTATCTAAAGGAACAAACTGAGACGTCTGGGAATCCAGAAAGAGGCCCAAGAGCCTCCACATCCCTCCTCCCTGCCTTCGGATATTCCTCCTTTATAGTTTCCATCCTCAGACCCAGCTCTCCATCAGTCACTCTGGACCACTGAAGCAGGAGACTTGTTGTCTAAAGCAGGCACAGCTTTTGTGATTCTGTTTCCCGTGACTGGCCTGGGTGTCTGGCGTCTGCAAATTCTTGTGTAAAAAGCATTTCTGCACCCATGAGGATTGGCTTCCAGGCCCTCGGGGGCTGAGGTAGGAGGACAAACCAGCTCAGTGCAGAGGACTTGCAGAAGCATCCTGAAACCTGCAGGGGCTGTGGCACTGGGGAGGACTGGGCCTGGGCAGGTGCTGGTCTTAAACCCGAGATGTGGATAGGGGAATTCTATCTTGACAGCTCCCCATGAGCTGTTTCAAATACTTAGTAGGTGGGGCTGGCAATACCAGGTTTAGAGTATAGTGAGATGATGTCTGGAGACAGGAGGGTAAAACAGCATAGGATATTAGATGGGACATTGGGAATAGGGTCCCTCGGAAGGACTCTCTTGACATTGGAGAAGAGCACCACGTAGAGGCTTTTCCAGTGGAGCATCTGAGAGATGGCTCCTGAAGGTGACGCAGCAGAACTGATACTGACCAGTATGGAAAAGAACTGGAGGAGCAGAGTCTGAAGAGAAGGTCCTGCCCTGCCTACTATGCTTTCCCACCCTCAATGCCTGGCTCTGCTCGGATAGCTCTTTGGTCCGGGGCAGCTCAGACAAGAAATGCAGAAGGGTGGGTACTATGTGCCTGTGGTGTACGTGTGTACCACAGGACATGTGTGGAGGTCAGAGGGCAACTTTTGGCAGTCTCTCCTTCCGGTATGTGATCTAGGGATTGAACTCTGGTCATTGGGTTTGAGTGATAGAACCCTGACCCACTGACCTATCTATCTCTTCAGCTCCTCTCTGTCTCTTTGTCCCAAAGCCATTTTTAACTCTGCCGATCACAATGTGTGCATCTACCTGACACTGCAAACCTTGTGATGTTTTCCAGAATGTTCCTTTGCCTTTACTTAGCCGCTCTGGGAAAGAGCAGAATAGGGCCAAATGCGCACTGTCTCTTAACAATGCTCCGAGAGATGGGGTTCCCTGAGGACTCCATCTAAGTACAGCCACTTCCCATCCTACCTTCCAGAAGGGTTTCTTCTTAGCCTATGCCTGCTAGGGAAGGAGGGGGTGGCTTGACCAGGGCCAGCTCGGGCCCTGCCCTGGCCTGCAGTGCTGGAGTGAAGTCATGCTAACTCCTCTCCCCCTCCCCCAGCTGAGTGTCCACCCTTCCTGCTTCCCTCCCTGGCTCCATCTGGCAAAGACAGGAACAATTGAGTGGGAAAGTGCCTCTGAACATTTCCTGTGTTGACCTACCGAGCCTATGGAGGTGTGGCTGAGGAAGCGGGGATGTCCACCCATCTCAGCACCACACGGGAGGAGGTGCTGGTGGTCTTGTTCGCTTAAAGTGGTGACTGTAACAGTGTACTCCATCTTTCACAGAGTGGAGTTAACTACTCTCATAACAAAGAAATAAGAGTATGAAGTGATGTAGGTGCTAATTAGCTTATTCTAAAATATCCCATTGTTCTCCATAAGCATAGCCAATTAGTATTTGTCAATTAAATAAAGAGGACAAGTAAGCTGGCTTTAGTGGGCAAAGGCGCTTGCTACCAAGCCTAATGGTGTGAGTTTGATCCCTAGGACCCACATGGGGGTGTCATCTGATCTCTATATGCACACTACTCTACAACACAAGATAAATTCAGAACAGTGCGCCTAGAGCCCGCCTCTGTGATAATCTGGGAGGCTCTGGGGAGTTTCACAGCTATTTGAAGAGTGTCTTGGAGAATCAGAGACCACCATTTGTATTATTAAGGTTTAATAATTTTTATTATTTTTGATTGGGTTGGGGTATGCGCACGTGAGTGCCGCTTCTCATGGAGGCCAGAAGAGGGCGTCAGATCCCCTGGAGCTGGAGTTCCCAGTGGTTGTGAGCTGCCTGAAATGGAGGTTGTGAACCAAACCACTCTGGAAGAGCGGGGGGCACTGTTAACCCCAGAGTTCTCTCTCTTGCCCAGAAACACAGTCAACTGAGGAAAATTTTCCTAGGTACCTGTCTGAAGTGTGATTAATCCATACTGCCTGTTCTGCTCTATATCAGCCCATCTGCATCACAGACAGGTTCTAGAAGATCCTATTCCTTGCTACCATCAAATCTAAAATGCTTTTTGTGGTCAAGACAAGGGCACATGGCTCAGAGCTGCCTTTCTGTAGAATTGACAACTTCAGAGGGACCTTACATTTTGTTTTTGTTTCTTTTGAAACTATGTCTCCTTATGTAGCCCAGGCTGGCCTGAAACTCAGACTGTCCTTCTGGGATTACAGGTGTACACCATCCACTGGCTAGGAAAGACCAGTGACCAAAAGCAGAATGCTTGGACAGTTATTTATAAGGGAGTGTATTGCCAGTGAAACCCTGGGCAAGGCCCTTAAAGGAGCTTAGTGTGTAAGTGGGCCAATGCTTCTCTGGGCCTCAGAGGGAGCAGGGGAAGCAGACACAGGAGGCTCCTTCCAGAAAGCAGGCCCAGACCTCTGGATATGCCACAGCCATCCCTGCCAGGCTGAACCCTGGCTTCTGACTGGAGCAGGAGAGATTTGATTCTCACCTGGCTTTGCCTCTCCCTTAAGGATGTAGAACCAGATAATTTCTCATCTCCTTCGGGTCCTACCTGTTTATATCAGCTGAGAAAATAGAAGATTGTAGAGCTTTCTCCTTACATGAAGCTACAATGGAAATCAGTCGATGTGTATAAAAAAGCTACGCAAATGTTCAGAGAATATTATTGTTGTTGTTGTTGTTACTTTGAGCTTTGTATCCCAGGTTGGTCTTGACGTGTTGAGGAGGTGAGGGTGACCTTGAATGACCTTCTGATCTTCTGCCTCATCTCCCAACTGCTGAGACTGTAGGCATGAACTACACATAGTTGACGCAGTGCTGAAGACTGCATCTGGGGTCTCTCGACCAACTGAGCGACATCCCCAGCCTCGGAGATTATTATTGATATGGTTATTGTTCTACAGAAAGAACTACCACAGAACCCGACTTAGAGCTCTGGTTCCACGGAGACATGCTTTCTTTCAGGGGGAAAGAAGAAAGGGCCATTGGCGTATGAGATACCTGCTTCTCCATGTTGCCTGCTTTAGACCAAGTCCTGGGTGGTCAGATAAACCTTCTGTCAACTCCAAAACACAGATCCTAGGTCCAGACTGTAAAAGTACAGAGCTTTTCAACATCCTCCCTTGTATCTGAATAATGACCCAGAGACCTATTATATTTATTAATAAGCTTCAAGCACCATAGCTGGGCAGATACTCATCTATTGTAACCCGACTATGCTGCCTACTACCCAGCCATGTGCCCCGTTACCTGCTGTCTAAGTTAGGCTTTTACTGCTGGGAACAGACACCATGACCAAGGCGACTCTTATAAGGACAACATTTAATTGGGGCTGGCTTACAGGTTCAGAGGTTCAGTCCATTATCGTCAAGGCGGGAACATGGCAGCATCCAGGCAGGCATGGTGCAGGAGGAGCTGAGAGTTCTACATCTTCATCTGAAGGCTGCTAGTGGAAGACTAACTTTCAGGCAGCTAGGATGAGGGTCTTGAAGCCCACGCCCACAGTGACACACCCACTCCAACAGGGCCACACCTCCTAATAGTGCCACTCCCTGGGCCGAGCATATACAAACCGTCACACCTGCCATCTTAGGCTCGCCCTGGCTGCTCCTGCTCCATCTGTGCCCTCATGGTGACCTTTTCTTCTCTCTGCTTTCTACCAGGGACACCCCCCCCCCCACACACACACTGGGATTGCCTGAACACTCCTGCCCTGCTATTGGCTGATCAGTTCTTTATTAACCATTCTAGAGAATGGGGAACAGTTTTCACACGACTTTGAGACAGGAGATGCTTCAAGAATAATGCCAATGCCAATGTCCAGACTGTATCCAGAACTCTGTAATCAGCATCTGAATTCACAGTGCACAAAACCATTCCCCAACACCAGCCCTCCCCGCCCTTTCCATTTCCCCTCACACTCTTCAGATCCCTCCCCATAGTGCTGGGGGGGGGTGGGGGGGGTGTCTCTGGGCAGAGTTCTGGAGTGAGCTTAGAGCCTGGGTGCCCTCTGGCTTGGTCTGCATTTGTCTAATCCTCATACAGTGGGGTACTGCCAAGCCTGACAGAAACCCGCGCCCTCCCTGCTGTGTGGGCAGGGCCTCTCGTTTATGATAACGATACCCTGCCTGCGTTTATAGAGCGTCTTTGCTGATGAGAGCCACAGCACTGTCTCTCTGTGCATGTTCCCATCCTTCTGAGGATACAGACAGAAGGAAAGGGTCACAGTGACCCTGGGTCACTTTGAAGCATTCAGTGATTTGCTGGAGTCATGCAAGCGTGAAGTGGCAGAACCAGGATTTTCATTTCGGCATCAGGATAGTAGCTGGAGTGAGTTGCAAGGACCCTTAACTTGCTGGCCACTGCCTCAGCATCTAAGAGTTGGATCTGTGCCTGCTTGTCCTTGGCTTTGAGGAAGGTTGATTCACGGGGACCTTGGGCCCCATGGTCCTTGAAGATCAGTGAGAACAAGGAAGCAGGAGGTGGACGTAACCTAGAGGCAGGTCTGTGGTGGGTCATCTCGTGACTGCACAGCATGGCCATGCATATGGAACAAGCCCGGAGGTTGAATACTGTGGCAATGTGTCCCAAGAGGGCGGGCTCTGGGCCAGCTTCTTTGATTGGCTGTTGGGGTCTGGGGTGGAGCATCTCCTGGCATTTTGCACCTTAGGAGCAGGTGGAGGAGGGCACTTGTGGCTCTCGCTAGAGTGGCCTGCACCTCGCATGTGGGAAGTGGACTATTGGCAGCACGAGGTTGTTCTCACACACACTTCCTGGCTGGTAAGGGCTGGGGATACAGGGCTGGGGATACAGGCTGTTGGGGACCAGGCTGTCCTGTATCCCCAGGAAGCTGGCTGACCTGGCTATTGCCTGGGTTACCTATTCCAGGAGCATCTTCTCTTTCCACCTCTCTCCATTCACTCCCTGCTGCTGACCCTATTTCCCTTTCTCTCTTTCTGTTTTAGTCAGTTATTTACTTAACAGATTTGAACTCCAGAACATGCCAAACGAGGCACACTTTTTCCTGATTCCTTCTTTCAAAGGACCCTGGCTACCCTCATGGTCTGCGTTTGTTCAGATTTATGATCCCTTCTCCCTCAGTCTCTAGCTTCAGAGCCTTCTCCCCTCCCGTCGTTCAGTAGCACCAGGAAATGCTGAAGAGGGTGCAGCCTTCAGCGTGGGGGGTGTTTGTTCAAGGAGGGTTGGCGGGGCTTGGCTGTCTTGGCAGGGCGGGGCTGGAACACAGGCTTGAGTTCTTGGTTCTTGTGTGGCCTTGTCCTTCCCACACCTACCCTCCCTCCTAGACCCATGTCCCGCTGCTGTCCCCTGATGGAGGCAGAGAGGCAGCAAAGCCCACCCGGCTGTTACAGGGGCTCCTTTGCTGAGAGGGCTTGCCTCAGGACCCAGGTTCAGAGAGAACTCCACCTGGGCCTGGTGATGCCCTCAGAGATGGCTGTTCCAAGGAAGGAAGGGCGGGACCTGTCTTCTGAAGATGACATGCCCAGGGGCTGCGTTTTCTCTTAGGTAGTGCTGGCAGGACCAGGAGCTGTAGAGAAAGAGGGTGCAAGCTGTGACACACACTTTTAATCCCAGCACTTGGGAGGCAGAGGCAGGAAGATCTGGTCTACAAAGCAAATCCAGGACAGGTAGAGCTGTACAGAGAGACTCCGTGGAGAGAGAGAAAAAGAACAAGGATATGGTGCAATAGTTCTGCCAGGAAAGGAATAGCACCCTGGTTTCTTGCCCTGTGTGTGTGCAGGTAGCTACAGAAAAGGTACCCCAGTCCAGAGCCAGAGACCTGGCCAGTTTCTAGGAGTTTGTTAAATCCTGGCCACAAGTTCACTTGATTTGTCATTTATTTTACCTATTTGGCTTTTTGAGCTATGTTCTCCTGTGGCCTAGGCTGGCCTGCAACTCTATGTAGCAAAGGATGATCTTGAACTCATGATTTTTCCAACCTTTCCTTCTTACATGTTGGCATTATAGGCGTGTACCACCAAGTCTCAGCACCAAGTCTCACTAAGGTGTCCAGGCTGGTCTTGAATTCACGTTTTAAATAGAAAAAAACAAAGTTGACTTCTATTTATTCATTGTGCGTGTGTTCACGAGTGCATACAAGGCACATGGAGTCAGTTCTCTCCTTCCCAGGGTGGGTTCTGGATTCCAGGGATTGAACGCAGGTTGCTGCAGGCGCCTTTCTCCGCTGAGTCATCTTGTCTCCCACCCCTTGGACTCTTGGCCAGGAAGGCCATGGATTTATTATCCTCCTGTCTCAGCCTGGAATTACAGGCCTCTGCCACTGGGTTTAGCTTCTGATTTATATATTTAAATACATTTATTTATTTGAGACAGAGCCTGGAGCTCATCAATTTGGCTAGGCTGGACAGCCAATGAGCTTGAAGGATCTAGTCCCTGACCCCACCCCCCCGACTCCTGCCACTTTTGAAGAGGTGACTGGGACTCAAACTCAGGTCCTCAGGCTTGTATGGCAGGACTTTTATTGACTGAGACATGTCTTCCACCTGGTGATCTATATTAATTAATTTTTTTTTTTTGAGACAGGGTTTCTCTGTGTAGCCCTGGCTGTCCTGGAACTCACTCTGTAGACCAGGCTAGCCTCAAATTCGGAGATCTGCCTGCCTCTGCCTCCCAAGTGCTGGGATTAAAGGCATGCGCCACCGCTGCCCCGCTAATTAATTTTTTTAAATGAAATCTTTTAAGCACGTGTAAGAGCAGAGTGAACAATGTCGCAACCCTCCTATACCAAGGTTTGATCATTTGGAGTAGCTCACAGCCGGTCTTGCTTTCGCCATTTCCAGTCCTCTTTTCTGTCTTCTGATTATTTTGAAGAAAAACCTAGACAACTGATCATTTCATCTCTAAAGGTGCTGACTCTTAGGAAAACGTCAAAATATCATGCCTAAACAGAGCTAACAAGTCTTATTAGTATTTGCATTTCTCTGTCCATCATATTTAAAAAATATATTTTCTTTTTTGGTTTGGCTCCAAATAAGATCTGAACATTGTGATGGCTGTCACGGCTCTCAGGTGACTCCTATCTGCGCTCTTCTCTTTCTCTCTTGTGATGCGTTGCTGAAGGAACTAGGTTACCTGTCGCACAGCACTCTTCCTGTCCTGGGATTGGGGACCAAATCCTCGGCACAGTATGTGACACTCTGCTGTTTCTGTATCCCCTGCAGAGGCAGCCAGAGGTAGGACTTGATCAAGACCAAAGCGTCTTCTGGTCGCTTTACTCGGAGGAGTGGGGCGGGCAGGGTAAGACCCTCTCTCTCCTGCGTCCGCACTATCAGGACGCTGTATCGCTTCTTTCTGTGGGATGTCTTGTTCTCTCTCTCTCTCTCTCTCTCTCTCTCTCTCTCTCTCTCTCTTTAGTTTTTTAATTTTTTTTTCTTCTGTGGGATGTCAGAAGCCTTGATGATCACTGCCTATGCCTATTAATTCATTACAGACTAATTGCCCATTAATTATTCCCTTTAATTAGACGTTGCTTCTTTGATTTCACAGTAAGTGATCACTTGCTTTAGAAAGAGGCCTCTTCCTCCGGGAGATGTTGTTGTAGGAGCTGAGACCAGAAGGCAACAGGGTGGCTCATTCGCACCCATTCTGGCCTCTGTAGGTTGGGAAAGTGGAGAAGGCAGGGAAGGTCAGTACTAGGTCCGAAGTCTAGACCTGATCCCTGCCTTGCTCTTCAGACGGATTCCAAGTTGTGGTACTGGTGAAGGGCGGCAAAGCCCGAGGCACTCTCAACAACTTTTTTTTTTTAGTTAGTTGTGAAATACAGTTCAGCTACATTTAATTAAATTAATGATTAGTCACGAAGTTCCCCTGACTGTCCATATCCTGTCCTTAGAGATTTCTGCTGCCTGTGATCTAATCTACAGTTAATAATGGATGTATGCATGTGTGTGTGCGCGCGCGCGTGCGCGCGTGTGCACACACACACACACACACACACACAGAGAGAGAGAGAGAGAGAGAGAGAGAGAGGCTTGCTTCGTTGTGGCTTACTGTCCCACCACCTTCTAAATACTTGGTCTTGGGGAAAAAAAAAAAAAGGTAACTTCTGCCTGCCTTAGTTTCTTTACAGGTTCTATAAGGTTATTATAAATATTTGAGATGAGGTCTCACTATGTATGATGGCTGGTCTTGAACTCACAGAGATCCACTTGTTTCTGCCTCCTGAGTACTGGAATTAAAAGATGCGCACCACCACAGCCTGTTATTTTATGACTATTAAATAAAGAACTCAGCAAGGTGCAAGGGACACTTTATGTAGTATAGCTATGCGTTCTCGATTGTTATGTAAATCTTCTCTTGGCAAATGGTGCCTAACCGACTGGTAGACAGGCAGCTGCTGGTTGTATGCTGTGGAGACTAGAGTCTACCTCCTTTGCTTTGTGTCTGTCACCAAGGAGGGCCATGCAGAACTCAGGAGCGATTTCTATTCTTTTCCTCCTGGCTGTGCTCATCAAAAAGTTAACAATTTTTAGGACAATGGCATTGTTTCTAGAGAAGTCAGGGTCCTTACCCTCTGCATCATAGTGAGTGGCTATGACTATCCTGGAGTAGGATCTGGCTGCCCTGTAGCTGCCTTGTCCTTCTCTGAGGAATAGGATCAAGCAGGGAAGGAGTGGGGAGGATCAGAGTTTGGCTTAGACCTGCTCCTGGTACTTTTCCCTCTTGGAGGCCTGGACTGTCTCTTACCCTCAAGAAGGTCCCCTGAGGCTTGGACCTGGAGAATTGGGTAGATGAGGCTCCTCCCCGGGAGAAATTGAGGTCCCCGAGGCCTGGCTCAGCTGTTCACCCATCTGCCCCTGTAGATCGAAGATGGAAATCTGTGGTAAGAAAATGAAACAACAACCTGCGGGGCAGAAAAGGAAGCCAATCAAGCAGAGGCTGTCAGTACCTCCTGGAGTTAAGTGAGCCAGAGGCTCCAGTCAGGCAGACATCTGAGCTCATGGACTCTTAGAACCAGCTCCTTCTCATTGGCTAGCCCTGCACCTTCTCCCATGCTGCTTGCTGGAGTTACAAGGTGGGCCTCTCGAGGGAGACAGAGAAGCAGGGAACATCAGGCAGGAAAGAGAGGAGAGGGAGCCTTCAGAGAATCTGGGAGGAGGGGAAGCCTAGACAATGAGGGAGCCTGGTTGCTGCTGCCTCTGGCATCCCAGAGGGAGGGTAAACAAAGTGAGTTAGTACAACACTATTTCTCTCTCCTGGGCTCCTGGGCAGAGCATCCTAGAGCTGCTTCTGTAGAGAGCTTGGCCATGTGACTCACACATGTGAATGGAGAGTGGTGAGCTTTGTATCCTGGGCAGAGGGAGACCAGGGAGAAGCAGAAGCGGAAGGAGCCGCTTTACCTCTTGCTCCTACTGCGTGCTGCTGTGCAGAGCTGCCTTCCATCCGGAGGCTTCTCTACCTGAGCACAGAGCTCCAGGGTGTGAGCCATGGGCAGGCCTTGACTCAACTGTACCCATTCAGGAAGAAAGGAGCCAACTGGGAGTGATGGGGGTGAGTAGGCTCCGTGAGGTCAGGCTGGACTTGTGCCCAAGTGCCAGTGCCTAACTCAGCACAGGGAAAGCTCTCTAGGAGTGTGGATGTTAGTGAAGGTGGGACTGGACGATGAAGAAGCTCGAAGAGGGACTGGTCCTTAGGGTTCTGGCAGCAGAGACTAGAAATGTGCTCTAAGTTTAAATAGAGGCTGATGCAGAGCATGTGAGCACTGTCGTGGCATTGCTGTTGCTTTTGGCTGTCCCTGTCCCTGTCCCTGTCACCACATTGCTCAGGTGTCCACTGGGTGATGTGGGAGGGACAGTGGGACAACTGTGCTAGAATCAGGAGAGTAGGCACAGGGTGTCTCAAGTGTTTTGGTGCTCCCAGACTCTTCCCTCCGGCTCTGACTGGAGTCTCTGATGCTCTCTTCCTTCCTTTTTATGTTGTGGGCACCGATGGAGCGTTTGTCCCATGCAGACATGGCTCAGTAGGCAGAGGCAAAGAGGAGCTTTATTCATTCAGACTTTTTAAGGTCATGTTCCTCCTGCCTGGCCCAAGAACAGGGTAGACCTGCTCTAGGGACAGGGGATCTGGGTGTCCACGGATGCCCTTTGGTCTGCACAAGCTCAAGGACACAGTCAGAGCTGGGCTCCGTTTCAGCTGGCAGGAGGAGGCGAGGAATGGGAGCTGCAGAGAAAGCTGGCCACTGAGGGGCTGGCTGGCTGCGAGTGCTCAGCCTGTCTCAGCAGCAGAGCAGAGGAAAGGTAAAGGGACCCAAGCTAGGGGCAGCTCGGCTGCTTGTACTGGACTCCAAGGGGCTGGCCATGGGGAGGAGCCATGATTCCTGTGGACAGAGGGTCTGCATGTCTCAGGGTAGCCTGTGTTTGGTTTTGATAGCTTGGCGTGGCTGTTGCTGTTTCTTCTTGTGGTTGTCTTCCAGTATTTGTTCACTGAGATCCTTGAGGGACCAAGTGGCCATCTCTCTGCCCAGGGGCCTCCCAGGTGCCCAGCTCAAAGTCTGTTGTAGAGCTTGCACAAACCGTTCAAACAATCACTCAAAAGAACTTTCTAGAGCAGTGGTTCTCAACCTCCCTAATGCTGCAGCTCTCTAATACCTCATGTTGTAGTGACCCCCAGCCATAAAATTATTTCCACTGCTTCTTCATAACTGTAATTTTGCTATTGCTATGAATCATAATGTAAATATCTGATATGTAAGATATCTGAAATTCAACCTTTGTGAAGCAGTCGTTTGACAACCGCCCCCCNCCCCCCCCCCCAAGAAGTTACCTTTCTAGTCAGGCAGTGTTTTGATACAATGTTGTATGTGCCCTAGGACTCCCAGGACAGGCAGTTGGACACAAGGCCTCCCAACACTGGGGACAGAGTTCTAGATTCATCTGATCAAGAAGGATTCATGTGGCGCCCACTGGTTCTTTATCAAACCAGAGACATTATCTAGGGTCATTGAATGCGATAACCAAGTCATCCTGGTTTGTTCCGGACTTTCCTGAGAAATGTCCTGTGTGTCAGGAACTCCCAGGAAAATGGAGACAGTTAGTCACTGTCTAGGGATTCTCCCTCAGCTAGCCTGCAGCCAGCCCGGTTCCCATTTCTGTTTTGCTCACTGAAGGAAAACATGTCTGTTTACCGCTTATTTTCTGTGAGATGACCTCAGAGATCTGGACTCAGAGACAGGGATGTTGCCTACCCATGATGCTCCTCAGAGACCTTGCCTGTCTCCCAGGAGTGACATCCACGCAGCTACACCTGACAGTGTTCCGGTTAGCTGAGGCCTAGTGTGGAGCAGGCTCCTGCCTGTCTGGGGGCGGAGGGGGAACACACCAATCAAATCTGTGTCAGAGTTTCTTCTCCCGAATGACACCAAGTGTCATCTGCTCATCCGGTCTCCAGTCTCCTTTTCCCAACACACTCCTAGCTGTTGTCCACAGGTCACATTAAAATACCAGACTCACAATCTACTTCCCAGTTCAGCACCTTAGACATAAAGCCCTTTGTTCTGTGGTTTCTTGTTTGTTTGTTTGTTTGTTTTCGGGTTTTGTTTTGTTTTCTCCAGAGGGGGTTTTCTTTCCTTTTCCTTCCCCCTCCTTTTTTTTTGGTTTCTTTTTATTTAATTCTTAGCTCTTTCAGAGATTCCTTTGTTGTTGTTTTTCGTGCGGGGATGGAACCTGGGGCCTTTTCCACTGAGCTATGATCCACTCTGTTTGGCTCCTTTCTTCATCTGAGTAGTGATTCAGTTTTCTTGCCTTGGTGCCTGTTCCTTAGGTCACTTGTGATTGGGGCCAAAGAATGGCCAGAGCGCAGTGTGCTGTTGTCCGGTCCTGCCCTTCCTCTCATCCCATAAAGGGGTTATTCACACAAGCTCCTTGACTTACCCTATTTATAAATCTCTGCAGCGTGTCTGCCCCTAATGACAAACACTAATCCTGTCCACTGCTTCAGCATTTGCAAATACTGAAAATAAAAAAAAAAATACCCTTCCATCTATACCCCCCAAGTTCACAGCCCCAGCTTTCCTAGGGCTGCTTGGCCATCACACCAGTGAGAACTGCCCTACGAGGAGCAGACCCTCAGGTAGAGGTTGGCCTTAAGGAGACTCACGGTGTCCTGGTAAGTGCAGCTGGGTTATAATGCACTAGTACAGGTTAGGATGGGGGATGGGGACTCCCACAGAGCCTCGGGTCAGGGCTCACTTAGTTCTCAGTTACTACACTCGTGATTGGAACCCAGACATGTCTTGTGTGGGTTTCATGCAAGTGTCATGCCTTACACTTGGCTGCTGGAGCCAGAGCCCTGCTCTGAAGTCCCTCTGTCCAGTAGCTGCCCACACCTACTCTGCCTGGAAGAAGGATTTTAGCTTCACTTTGTCTATTTCCTCCCTCCTATAGAAGGCAGGTAGCCAGACGGCCATCTCACTAGGCCACCGAGACAGACTATGTTTTTAAGATGTCACTTCACAGAAGCACATATTCCGCTGCAGTTAGGTAGCATCTGTCACCCCTCTGCCATTTGTCTTTCCACAAGTTCTTCCTGTGTGTGGCAAACACATACCGCACCTCTGTGCTGGGAATGCAGGCATGATCGTGGCAAAGGCTTTAGGCCTCTTACAATACCCTCTTTACCTCAGCTTCCTCTCTGCCTCAGTTGACCTGACTGAGGCAGCGCGGGAGAAGCGGTCCCATCCATCTCTCCAAAGTTCTCATCTTCATGGTCTGGGACACAGGAGATTAGCTGTGGAAGCCATGTGGCCTGAGTTCCCTGGATGCCCAGGCTGGCAAGCAGCAGGCACATCGGGCATGGTGTTGCTGTCTTTTCAGTACCCTAATACCTTCTGCCTGCCCTGCATTGTAGGAGTGACCGCGCCGTCGAAAGGAGCCGGTGATGCCTGTGTGCAAAAGCACAGTTCTTGTAAATCGGGTGCTTGATGGAGCATAGAGGACACAGTCCTTGGGAAGGTGTAGCCCAGGCACAGAGCTGAGCTTCTTCCAGGAAAGGGTCTGAAGATCACTGCTTTGAGCGCGGGTTTCCCGAGGGCCAAGCGTCTGGTGCCTAGCAGTTGCACAGTAGAGGGCTGGTATGTGGCAAAGGCTTCTAGTTAATGTTTGCCAAATGGATGTGTCATATGATGGCTCCAGACACTGTAAAGGCAGGGAGATTAAGTCCCATGGAAACACGGACAACAAGGTCAGATTTGGACGTAGCCAATGACAGTAAGGGAGGGTTCCCTGGAAGAGGCAGGAAGAATAATACATCCTTCAGGACACGCTACAGGATGAATGGGCACATTCGAAATCCCAAGAATGAAGGATCTCTTCTGTGCATTGGGGCTGGCGCGGCCAAACGACAGGGATGAGCTTGACCCGGGCAGGGGGGGGGGG
>NC_034594.1:107462733-107466960 GCF_900095145.1 Mus pahari
GGGGAGCCCCCAAGGCGCCATAGTAAGCCTCTCCCATCACTGATGGCTCTTAGTAGTGACCTTGGGGAAGCCACCTGCAGAGCCCCCAGCCTGTGCCTCACAGTAATGGCACTGTAAAGTGATGAAGGCTAGGGCCGCAATCCGATGTGAAGTCCACTGGCCTTCTCTAATAGGGTGGGAGCTGGCCAGGCAGTGGACAGGAAGCTGGAGAGAATTCCCAGGATGACACCCGGTTTTAGAGCCTGAGGTGAAGAGAGCCTCATTTCCCCATTTTAATCAGGAAGCCTGAGTGCACACAAGCAATTGCAGTTGAGTTAAATTAAGCATCATGAGGTGAAGTGTAGTGGATAACCAGACAGACCTGAGGTCCTGTGTAAGGTCTGTTGCCTGCTGTGTGACTTTGAGCAACTTCCCTAACCTCTCTGACACCACTTTTTTTAAATCTATGAAGTCAAAGTAACAAGATTTTGCCAAAGATCTAACTAAAGTAATGAGAGTAACGCCCCTGTGCACGTGGTAAGGAACCAGAGCTGGGTGGCTGGAGGTTTCAGTCTATTCTCAACCTTTAGCTTTCTGCTAAAGGGGAGGGGCCAGGAGGCTCTGCAGAGCCCCTGGGCAACTCCAGCTTCTTGAGTGACAGGTGGGGCTGCCATGTCTACACTGTCCTCAGCACAGGGGACACAGGCTCCAAACCTCCCTTATCCTCACGGCAGGCACAGAGTAGAGTGTAAGCCCTTGTTTTCTGATGTTTCCAGCCTAGCAGAGGAGATGGGCTCAGAAACAAAAGATTAGGAAGAAACAAGGAGCCTTCTGCATGAGACTCTGTGGCAGGGATGGGCAGGGATGCAGGAGCAGGGGAGGGTTCAGGCTGGGTCTGAGGGAAGCTGTGCACTTCAGAGGGAAACCAGCAGGCACTGTGGACAGAGGCACATGGCAGCCTGGGAGCCTTGGGTCTTCAGGGGCTGTTCAAGGAGGTGGAATTCTGGCAGCTGGTGAGAGCCTTGACTGCCCCCCTCCCCCAACCCCTCCCTCAGGGGACAGGATTTCACCCTTTAAAGATTTTTAAGCAGGCATGAGGCCCAGTCAGCTTGTTCCCTCTCCTCTTCTGGCTCCATCCTGTGGCGGCCATGTGCACTCAGTTGATGATCAGAGAGGCTGTGTAGCCTGCCTGAGCACACACAGGGTATTTGCTGTGGGCTCAGAGTGAGCACTCAGAACCTCTGGCGTCTGTGTTGTGGTGTTTCATGTCTCAACCAGTCCGGTCTGCCTCACTTACTCCCCTGCCTCTGCTGTCCTTGTGGGCAGCCATGGCCTCTGGCTAGCCCCAGCCTGCCCTCTGGCCATCAAGAACAGCTTTGTTCATTTAAAGAGCCAGGAGTGGTGGAGTCTGGCTGTCCTCTCCCAGTTCTTTGGCACGCAGAAGGAATCACAAGATCCCCCTGGAATAGGTTCCATCTTCTTTTCCAGGTGCTTGGTGTCTGGCACATGCCGGGCGTGGTTAAGGATTTGTTTCTCAAAAGGCCAGGTAAGATGCAGAGGGTAGAGGCGGCACTATGAAGCTATGGAAGATGCAGATAGACCCCTGCCTCCTTCTCCATCCTCTGATACTGCTCATCCAGGGCCGGCCCCACGTTCCTTACAACAGTGGGCCTCACTGATGTGTGTGGAGCAGGGAATCCATCTGCACTGAGGGTCATGTGGGGAGAAGTGGGATTTCAGGAAGGGGGTGGCGCAGAGGCTCACAAGGGTTTGGTATCACGGCTGTCAGGGAGTCTCCCTGTCTCCTCACCCAAGAGGGAAGCCAGGCCATTAAATGAGGATTTCTAGTTGTCTCATGTAAAGGAGAGCGGTCTGAGTCTGCCAGGACCTTTTCTACAGGATCCTCCCCTGGCCTGGGACCCCTCCACAGTCCAGCCAGCGCTTCTGGTGGGTCATGTGGTAGAGCAAGGGTCCTCACACGAGAAGTACCTCCAAAGTTCACCCTCACCTTGGGGGCTAGGGAGATTCCCAGGCCACTCTTTTCCTGAATCATTTTCATCGCACAAGCCCAGAGCAGTTGTGCAGCCGTTTCTATGGGTTTGTTAGAACAACAGAGGTCACATCCCACCCTTGTCACACCATCTGACCCACAGACACAGGCCAGGCCTCTGAGGATGCCAGGCCTGAGAAGCAAATCCCCCATGTGAGAGGCCCCAGTGGACTCTGCGGCCACATGCTAGACACCAGGGATGCTGTGATGAGGGGGTCTCAGCCAGCCGGAGGTACTTCTCAGGTCTGCTAGAGGTGACGTACAGACAGTTGCCATAGGAGGACGAGGGACACTCAGAGATTTCCTGAGCGATAGTAAGAGAAAAATCAGAAGAGAAAGGAACCATCATGGCCTCCTTCTCTGGGGTGGGGAGTGGGAAATTTGTAAGGGGACAGAACAGCCCCTCTCCCGACACACACTCTTAGGTCTCACAGTTGGTGACAAGGAGAAAGTTCCTCCACTTGACTTCAGTTTCTCTATTTGTAAAGGAAAAACATTTGAGGCCAGTCACCGAATGAGATGCAAATGCTTGCCCGGCTTGCCTACAGAGCAGGTGTTAGCTGCTGTCCTTTGGGAGGAGAGCGAATGGTCCATAAAGCGAACAAGATGAGATGCCTGCTTCTCCTTCTGTTCCCAGCACTGCCCTCTGGGCCAGGGGACACCACGCCACCGCTGCTTCAGCTGTCTCTCTCCTCCTTCCCCATCCCATCTGATATGCTGCTTGGTCTGTGGGTGTGGGGATGAACTGAGGGCATCATGCAGGGTGGGACTTGGCATAGATGTGAGAGCTCTCTCTCTCTCTCTCTCTCTCTCTCTCTCTCTCTCTCTCTGTGTGTGTGTGTGTGTGTGTGTGTGTGTGTGNTCTCTCTCTCTCTCTCTCTCTCTCTCTCTCTCTCTGTGTGTGTGTGTGTGTGTGTGTGTGTGTGTGTGTGAGAGAGAGAGAGAGAGAGAGAGAGAGATATGCAGTTGCCCATCTACTGGGAGCCCCTCTTCTTTGTATGGTGCTCACTTTCAGAGTGGCCCTGCAAATCCTGGGCCTCATGGGCTGCACATGGGAGCAATTGGCTGTCCCGATGTTTGTATCTGGACTGTGGAAAAGATGAGCAGGATGGGAAGGACCCTGCATCTTTAGTACTTATGCCCTAGCTAAGCTCGGTCCACTACGATTAACAGAGCCCTCTGTGGCCACCCGCTGTGAATTATCCATTGTCGGCATCGGTGGTGGAACTTTCTGGACACTGTGGGGGAATTCCATCCATTAGATCATTACATTGCTTGGTTTTAAGGTAAAGACACATGAAACCTCCCCTCTCACAGACAAAGGCAACCTTGTCTTAGGTCCTCTTTTCTGCCTTCTCCAAAAGAAATTGGTAGCAAAGTAAAACTGCTGCAGCCCAGAGGTTGAAACCACATCCGAGAGGCCAAGTTTAAATCCTGGCCCTGCTGGGCAATGACTTAACCTCTGTGTGCTTCTGTTTCATCCCCTGTAAAACCAGGATAAGGGGCGTCTGTGTGTGGTTTAGATGAGTGAATTTGGAAAGCACTTAGCACTATGTTCAACCTCCTTGTAGACACCGCTTATTAGTCACCTCAGTCACTTGCTCTAAAGCCAGTGGACAAGGCCCTGTGACAGCCTGAGCCTTGGAGATCTGATTCTATGTGTAGCATTACTCTCTCACACAATGGCTTTTTATTTTCTGTCCCCTTGAAGCAGTATACATCTGGTAAGCAGGGCTGTGCGGGCATACCTGTGTACACATCCAGACTGTCCTGAGTGGAGAAGTGTCCAAAGCTTTCGTAGAGCTTAGTCAAGCCCCTTGGTCAAACAGTCTATGGTTTACATCATTAACCCCATGTGTGCTTAAGAAGTCACAGATAGTACTCCCTCTTCACTAAACACAGGGCACACTCAGATTTTCTGCCATTTCTCCCAATAAACTGAAAAATAAGGGGCTGGAGAGATGACTCAACGGTTGAGAGCACTGGCTGTCTTTCCAGAGGATCCATGTTCGAGTCCCAGCACTCATGAGGGACCTCCTAACAATCTGTGACAGACATACATGCAGGCAAAACACACCTGCATACAAACTTAAAAATTTAAAAAGGGCCAGGTATGGTGATGCATGCCTTTAATTCTGGTACTTAGGAGGCAGAGGCAGAGGCAGAGGCAGAGGCAGAGGCAGAGGCAGAGGCAGAGG
>NC_034594.1:107467075-107472735 GCF_900095145.1 Mus pahari
GAGAGGCAGAGAGGCAGAGAGGCAGAGAGGCAGAGAGGCAGAGAGGCAGAGAGGCAGAGAGGCAGAGAGGCAGAGAGGCAGAGAGGCAGAGAGGCAGAGGCAGAGGCAGATGGGTTTCTGTGAGTTAGAAGCCAGCCTGATCTACATAGCAAACTCCAGGCCATCCAGGGCTACACAGAGAAACACAGTCTCAAAAACAAAACAGGAAAAATGTGCTGCTTGTTTATTTAATGTCCTTTAGAAAAGCACTTTCTAAAGAGTTCTACAGGATGTTCTACAGGAGAAGGGGGTTAGGGGACCCCAAGGGCAATGCGCTTTTGTGGTGATCTAGTGTGAGTGTTGAGCTGAGACAGCTGCAGAGGCCCACGGTGACCATGGGATGGGAGGTGTCTGGAGAGCCCACACTCCTCTGGCAGGGGAGGCCCAGGTGTCAGGGGAGGCCCAGGTGTCAGCGGAGCCGGGCTTTCACTCCAGGGTGGGCAGTTCTGTGTCGTCTCCCAGGAGAGGCCTGGCTGTTGCTGGGTACCACCTGACCCCTTGCCCTGAAGAGAGCTGAGGTCAAGGTTTACCACTGCTAGGAAGCGTCCAGAGCTACTCTTGAGGACCCAGTGGTGTCTTGCCCTTGGCACCACAGGTTTAGATTGTGTTCTCTTTTTTTGCAACTAATGTGAGAGAGTTTAGGGAGAGAGGAGGAGAGATGTTCGAGGCGTTGGACAAGCCTGGAAAGAGCCTCCAACTCAGGCCTGTGGTTTGCACTTTGGCTTCTGTCAGCAGCAGGTCTCCATGATGGATGGGAGTGTTTAAGAGAGAGGCGGGGCCACAGGGTCATGCTCTTTCTCTCTCGGGTCACCATTTGGCACCTCTGTGCTTTAGTCCCAGATCAATAGAGCAATTCCCACTCTGGGGACAGCCATGCCTGGCACAAAAGAGCATGACTTCCCTCTGTCTCTCTGCCTTGCCGTCCACACAAGGACCAAAGCAGTGCTTGGCAGGGTAGAGAAGATAGAAAGCAGAGGAGACTGTGCCTTTCCAGAAGATTCTTTTATTCTTCTGGAACTTGTTTAGCTAAGTTGTCATCCCCTAGAGTCGGGAGGAAGGAGAAGCTCTGCCCAGGGGCTGGACCAGCTCCGGGTTATATAGAGAAAGCCCCACTCCAGACATCCTGTGCTGACACTGGGGGTCTGGTGAGCATCTCCTGTGTCCTTGTTCTTCGTGTCCCTAGTCCAGTGTGGATTTCTTGTGGGTTCAGGACTGCTCCAGTACCCCCTTTTCATTCTGTGTCACGAAAGCCAGGGTCACCCACCCTGGGTGTCTTCCCATCATTCTCCTCTGTCCATGAGTTTAGAAGTTAGGAAAATATCTCAGAGCTCTAGCTGCCCGATGGAGCGGATTCTTCTTGTGGGGAGCGAGCACACAGGCAGCAGAGGTCTACTGATGCATGAGACGCTACCACTGAGCAGAAACCGTTTTGTATGTCATCTACATTGTGGGACCCACAGTGGCCTCCCAGTGCCTTCCCAGCGCTCCTGGGTGTGGATTGATGGTGGATCTAACTGTGGAGCCTGTCCGGCAGAGTGCAGTGTTCATGCCTATTGCCCTCTGTCCCCCTCTGTTACCCATACCCTGCAATATGCTTATGCCTCTTCACTGTCTCCAAGATGTACACCTGAGCACCTCTTGGCTCCACCCCTTTAGCTGTCACTATTGCCCCCAATGAGAGGATGCTTCCTTCCTTTATTTTGTCTGTATCCATGTCAAGGATGGAGATGCCTCACTGTGGCTGCTTAGGACGTGCCCATGGAATCAGTGGCTGAGGTGTGGCCATTTCAGCATGGTCAGGACTTCTGGGGTCTGAATGGCTGGAGAGCATTCCTGGAGGAACTGGCATTTGAGCTCAGCCAAGATCATTGTCCACTGCCTTTTCCTAGGAGATTTGGGGCCCACCTCTATCTGGGATGGAGAAGTATTTTTCTGGTTACAAGATGATCAATGTGGCTGGAATCAACCACTTTAAAAGACAGCTTTCTCTAATGGCTGAGAGATGGGCCACCCAGTGGAAAAGGGAAGGAAATCATTGCAGGCGGTAGGATAGAAATCTCAAGGCCCCTTGAGGAGACATGAAGATGCTATGTTCCATTCAGCTGCTTAGAACACTCACAAGCAGAGCGTTTGGAAGATGAGGAGAGAGCTGATGCACATCCATTATCCATGT
The DNA here is from genome assembly GCF_900095145.1 of Mus pahari. Classification (NCBI taxonomy): domain Eukaryota; kingdom Metazoa; phylum Chordata; class Mammalia; order Rodentia; family Muridae; genus Mus; species Mus pahari. The sequence goes on from NC_034594.1 coordinate 107,469,288, forward strand.
GTCAGGTGGCTGACTCGGGAAAATATGGGTAGTGTATGCCTGTTATCCCAGCACAGGGAAAACCCCCTACCACCTCCCCACTCCCCCTGCTCACCAACCTACCCATTCCTGCTTCCTAGTCCTGGCATTCCCCTACATTGGGGCATCCAGTCTTCACAGGACCAAGGGCCTCTCCTCCCATTGATGACCGACAAGGCCATCCACTGCTACATGTGGCTGGAGCCATGGGTCCCTCCATGTGTTTTCTTTGGTTGGTGGTTTAGTCCCTGGGAGCTCTGGTGAGTACTGGTTGGTTCATATTGTTGTTCCTCCTATTGGGCTGCAAACCCCTTCAGCTCCTTGGGTCCTTTCTCTAGCTCCTCCATTGGGGACCCTGTGCTCAGTCCAATGGTTGGCTGAGAGCATCCACCTATGTATTTGTCAGGCACTGGTAGAGCCTCTCAGGAGACAGCTATATCAGGGCCTAAGATTTCAAATGGATGAGTTTAGTATTGGCATGGTGGGCAAGGAGGAAGGGGAAATGTTTGAGATTTTCTGATCCAGACAATACCTTGTGAAAATAGGTGTTAACCCCTACCCTCCTTCCTGGAGGAAGTTTCTTTAGTTGTAAAGCTTAATGACAGGGTAATAAACTCTCTCCTATGATCCATTTCAAGCCCTTCATGGTATCAACTCGCGGCCGGTATGATCCAGCTTCTCTAGTTGGAGGTGGCTGGACAGGGCCCAGTGGTTAGAAATAGAAGTCACGCTCTCCTTTCTTCAGGAAAGAACCACAGATCATGGCTGAAACAGAGCGTGCGCCAGAGTCCTGAGCAGAGCTGGCAGGGCTTGAAAGTGCATGAGGGCAAGGAGGGTGTGGGCTGGGGGAACTGGAGCCCTGAAGAATTACAAGCCCTGGATTTGTCCCTGAAGCACAGCTTGTTCCTTGTCCCCAGTTGTGGCCTAGGCACTATCCCTTTGGAACCCCCACCCCTACCCTAGGTATCAAATACAGGCATCTCTGCCTCTGGCTTCACTGTAAGACAGGGCATAGGTGGGTAAAAAGCCTCTGCACGAAGAGATAAAGGCACAAGGAAGAAGATGGGATGTGACCCAGGGAGAGCACAGGGTATGAGGTTAAGGGGTTGGATACATCTCACTCCTTGCTTAGGGTATGTGTTGCTACAGGACAGTGGCAGGTGTCTGTTCCTCACAGCTGGCTGGCTTAGGCTGGGGCCAGACAGGGCCCTGGAGCCATGTAGAGAGGCCAGGCAAGGAAGCAGCCTCCCAGAAGGCAGTACCTCTGGCCCCCTTCACTTGCCCACCTAGGAGGGTTGCCAGACCCATATTTCTAGGATTAATACTGTGAGCTGCAGAAATTGCACCCTGTGGGAGTGTGAAGTCTGTGCCAGTGGATAGTAGGAGGGCAGCTCGGGACACTTCTCCGCAGTCAGGCAAACAACAGGGACCTTTCCAGGAAGCTGGGGGAGAGGGAGCTGTCTGTGAGAGGCTCCTGGGTGGCTGTCAGCCGGCAGCTTGAACCGGTTTTGCATTTGCTGTTGATTGCTTAATTAGACACCCACACGGCTCTCCCTGCTAATGACCACAGCTCCCAGAAGATACCCACAGACCAAGTGTGGGTAGTACAGGGCATTCTCTAGGACAGCCACCCGAGAGCAAACGTGATCACCAGGCAGAGCGCTGGTGATTCCTCTGTTCCTACAGCCTTCTTGTTAATGATAGAAGAGAGGAAGAAGCAGGAGGCTTATTGTGTGCACTCCAAACCCCAGGCTAAGATCTCCCCTCTTGGGAAACCTGCAGGACATCCCAGTGTCCACAGAGTCCCTAAGCCAGGTGAGCTGGAAGGTGCTGGGTCTGACAGGCGGTGCACTGTGGTGGGGACAGCCATGGTGGGTGCAGCCAGCTCTGTGAGGCAGTGTGGTGAGAGAGCTCATGGGAACTTCAGCCACACGCCATCATTGGGGACCTAGAGCTCCAGTGGCCCAGATGGCGAGGAGCACCCAGGAGTTGAAGCTGAGTTTGGAAGTGACTGAAGGGCTCTGCTTGGAAATGTTTCCGAGCTTCCAAGAGGACACTCATGCTACAGGACATACACTGGTGATTCGCTCCTCATGGCTTGGGGCCGCTGTACTTCAGTTTGCCTTTCTTCCGGGTATTCTTCAGGGCATTTGCCTAGGAATAGGAGCGGGTGGGACTCTGGATAGAAGACCCCCCAACCCTGCTCTTTGTCCTCTGGCTGAGCCAGCCAAATGCTTGTTCCAGAGCTAGGCTGTGCTGAGGACTTGCCAGACTCCAGGTCTATGTTACATTTGTGTTGCTCAGGCAGCGGTCATCCTCAAGCACTCCAGAGGGCTGCAGCCTGCTGTGAGCCCTGCAGCCTGGTCCCTGCAGAGGCTGAGGGCAGGCAGCTGAGCCAAGGACAGGCCACACTCCTCCTCTGGTGGCCGAGATGTGAGCATTTTGGGTCTGGATGGCTTTTGGCCTGTTTTCCCCCAAGCCAGGAGGGAATGGATACCTCCAGAGGGCAGAACCTGCCAAAGGCCTGCCTGCTGTTCCTCTCTTCCAAGCTCAGGAACGCTGTCTTGGGGTGGGGAGGGGGGCTTGGCAAATGAAGGGAGCGGAGGGAGGGAGGGAGACAAGGAAACGAGTAATCCCACCAACAGTGTAGTCTGATTGCTTTCATGTTGGGAACCAGGAAAAGGAATAATATTCAGTTTTATTCAATTAAATGTGTGTGTGTGTTGAGTGTATTTGTGCAGGTGTGCATGTAGGCGTGCTCACTTGTGTGAGTGCATGGGGGGCAGAGGTCATTGTCCTGTGTATTCTTTAGTCATTTCTCATTATTATTATTATTATTATTATTATTATTATTATTATTATTAAGACAAGGCTTTTTAATGAACTTGGGACTTCCCATCTGGGCTACTTGGACTGACCAGCAAATCCCTGGGAGCTTCTGGTTCTTACCATGCCAGCATTAGGTTACCGTTTTGTGTCACCAATGCCCAGTTTTTTATCTGAGTGCGGGGGATCCGAACTCAGATCCTCATGCTTGTGTAGCCAGCCCTTGGCCTAAGCTAACTCCCCAACCCTATGACGAACATTTAAAAAAAATTTTGTTTATATTTTTTAAATGTAGTATGTGTATGTGTGTGTGTTCATGTGTTCTCGTGTGTGTGTGTGTGCGCACGCATGTGCATGTCTTTGTGTGCACACATGCCACATCACACCTGTAGAGGTCAGAGAATAACTTTTAGGAGTCAGTTTTTTCCTACCGCATGAGATGTGGGGCTAGACCTCAGCTCACCAGGCCCATCCTCACCAAGCCACCTCCATGGTCTTCAGTGGACACTTTTGAGCAAAGGTGTTTTCAGTTCCCAAGACTCAGTGATTCTGTCTTTAAAAATCCTTTGGAGCCGGGCAGTGGTGGCGCACGCCTTTAATCCCA
>NC_034594.1:107472879-107479124 GCF_900095145.1 Mus pahari
TTTCTGAGTTCGAGGCCAGCCTGGTCTACAAAGTGAGAAGTGAGTTCCAGGACAGCCAGGGCTATAAAAAAAAAAAATCTCGAAAAAAAAAAAAAAAAAAAAAAAAAAAAAAAAAATTCCTTTGGACATTTTAGAAAGAATACTTGAAAACTCTTAGTATATTTGGCAGTTTTCATTAAGCTCTCGGTTCCACATTCAGGAAACCTTACTATTTAGTCCCAGAACTAGAAGGGGAAAAAACTTTGTGACCGTGCACTCCAGTCATGGGCTGTGCTGTACCCTGAAGCTGTGAGCCCACTGTCCTGTACCCCACACTGGGCAGCTGGACTGTCATCCCTCTGCTTTTCCTGCCTTGTGATTCTGGGGTCACTCAAATTCCCCCAGGTCCGGGGAGTTGGGGTTCTCACTTGTAAAGCAGCAGAGAGTGGAATTTGAGGAGGAGATTTCCTGTGGCTTCCTTGTCTAGAGCACAGCCTCGTTTTTTGTTGGTCCTGTTTCAACTCTGACATCCTTTTTCTCAACTCAGACATCTTTCTTCCCCATTCATTCATTAGTTAATTTAATTAATTAATTTTATTTATTTATTTATTTTGTGATAAACTTTCCCAAAGGCGTTGATTTTTGTGTGGCCCTTCTAGCCATGTATCTCAGGACCACTTTTTCTCCTACATGGATATTTTCATTAAACATATTTGTTTTGTGTGTGTGTGTGTGTGTGTGTGTGTGTCTGCACATGCCTCGTGGTGCACATGTTAGAGTCAGGGGAAAACTTCCTCCAGACATTTCTCTTCTTCTACCCTGTGGATTCCGGGGATCAAACTCAGGCCATTGAACTTTGGGCGCCAACTTTTCCCACTGAGCCATTTTAGCAGCCTCTTCTAAGTGGGTCTTTGCCCTATATCCCCATCTCCAGCAGAACGGGAGATGGAGACCAAGCACTTTGCATTCCTACTAGGTGCAAATATAGGAGCCCCAAGGGAAGGCAACTTTGCATTCCTACTGGGTGCGCACGTAGGAGCCCTGAAGAAAGACAAGGAGTTGTGAAAGAATTCCATTCCTTAAAATGCTCAGGTCCCTTCCACACATCTTAGGCAGCCTAGGCTGGCTTCAGGCTCACTAAAGAGCTGAGGCTGACTGTCATTCTGATTCAACTGCTGCTGTCTTGTGTGTGCTGTGCTTACTGGGGTGCGCTACCACGCCCAGTTTATGTGGTACCCGGGACTGAACCCAGGGCTTTGTGTATGCCAAGCAAGATCTCCACACAGAGCCTTTTAGTTTCTCTATTGTAAGTTATCTTCGCACAGGTGAAAAGCATGCTGCAGGAAGCTACTCATGGTCATACACACTTGTAATCCCAGCTCTGGGAAGGTAGAGATGAGAGAGCCCTAGGGCTCGGTGATGGCTATTCCTGGTTGTCAACTTGACTACATCTGAATGAACTACAATCCAGAAATGGAAGGAACACTTGTGATCCAGATCTTGAGGCATATGAAAAGCTTAGGCCCAGGCAAGGTGGTCCATGCCTTTAATCCCTGGAGACAGAGGCAAGCAGATATGAGTTCAAGGCCAGCCTGGGACAGAGCAAGTTCCAAATTCAGGCATGGTGGTACGCACCTCTAATCTAGGCCATACCTTCTACTGGAGGCCTTCGTAAGGACAATGGAAAAAGGAAGTGTTCATTCTTCTTCAACTGCTTGCATTTACTTGCCAGCGCATCTGTTGGAGCCTACTTCTTCAGGATTCTAGCTTATGCAGAAGACCAGCTGAAACTACTAGCCTCGTGGAACTGAGCAACTGCTAGATTCTTAGACTTCACGGCTGCGCATTGTTGGGTTAGTTGGACTGTAGACTAAGTCACCCAATAATTTCCTATGATATACAGAGACATTTTATAAGTTCTGTGACTCTAGAGGACCCCGACTAATGCAGGCTCCCTATCTGTCAGTGAGTTTCAGGCCGATGAGAAACCCTGACTCAAAAAACAACAACAAAAAAAGCCCACCCAGGCTGTATGGGAATGATGGGATGAGTGCTAAACTGAGGTAGAAGAAGCAGGTCTGAGAGTGAGTGCAGGCCTAGTGGGTCTTGCACTTGATTACTGTTGGGGTGAGAGGCTAAGCTGAGCTGGCAGTTGTGAGTCCATTTGACTACAAGACAGTGATATGGAAGGAAGGGAGGAAACAGATAGGGAATCCACTAATGATTGCTTCTAATGTGTTGGCTATAGTGCTCAGGAAACTATTTCATGGCGCATGCTTTTAATCCTAGCACTTAGGAGGCAGAGGCAGGTAGGTCTTTGCATTTCTACTAGGTGCAAATGTAGGAGCCCAGAGGGAGACCAGCTTGGCCTACATATCTAGCTCTAGGCCAGCCAATAGCTTTTGCCTACCTCAGATCTACCCCAGTCCCCTCAGAAGTGGTCTCCATTACCTGTGCATACTGTGCTTTTCCTAGGATACAGAAGATACACTAAGTTAAGGAGTGGGTCAGCTAAGTATGACTGTGAGCCAAACGCAGCCTGCTATCTAATTTTGTATGCTCTATAAGGTAACAGTGGTGTTTATATTTTAAATACCTGGAAACCCACCCAAACCAGATTATCGTTTTGTCAGCAGCTCTGTGGGTGCTGGGAACTGAACCCTGGTCCTCTACAAGAGCAGTCAAGGCTCTTAACCACTGAGCCATGCATGTCCCCAGCCCTTGAACACTATTTTGTACGTATAAAAACTATATGAAATTCAGATCTTAGTGAGAGTTTTGTGGACACTCCCATGCTGGCCCATTTCTGACCGTCTGCTGCTCTCCCACCCTGGGAGAGCTGATTTGGTGCAACGGAGACTCTGAGTCCTGGAGATAGACATCTACACTTTAACCTAACCTTTGTCGACTTCAGTTCTAGGCTAGTGTAATCACATCCGTAGTCATAATCCATTGTTAATCCAATACCGAGGATGAAGCTCATTGGTAGGGCATTTATTTAGTATGCACAAGTTCCTGGAATCTCTAGTCAATCCCCTCATTGTTTTAATGCAAATGGTAGAATACTAAATCCTCTTCACCTTCCACTCACTATCTCTTGGAGACCAAGCCATATCAGCCCTATGGTCAGAGGGTGGGTAAGCTTCATTTGACTTTAGAAGGACTGGGTTTAAGGAGAAGCCTGGCTGCCTTCCTGGAAATGCTCAATAGGAAGTTGGACTCCTGGAGACCAAGCATGGAGCCTGAAGATGGAGATGTGAGAGACAGCTGCAGGGAGGCCGCCAACCCGAGTCTGTCACCTTGGCCTACAGATCAAAGATTTCCCCCCAGCAGAAATGAAGCATTGCATTGTGCCGACTGGGCCAGGGACACTCCAGAGGTCACCAGGCTGGCTGTCAGAAAGTGGACAGAGAAACAGGAAACGAAGCCTCGAGGGAGCAGTAAATAGTAAGACAGTTGAGTGGTCTCTCCTGAGTCAGATGAGAAGCAGTAAAGTCGGGTGTGGCGCTGTGATGGGGAGGGACAGTGGGTACCGTCTGCTGAGTGTCTGATGTACACCTCCTGCCTGGAACACCTTCTCTTATTGAACCGGTACCCTGAGTTAGCATCGCTAGCATCATTTTACAGATGAAGACAGACGTTCGGACTCAGAAGTCAAGGGAGCATTCCCCAAAGCCGGCGAGTAAAGATTATCAGGCTTTGAAGCTTTCTCTTTCCATTCTGCCAGCCAAGGATGCCAAGTCGGGCTGGCAGGCCCTCTCCAGCTTTGCCAGGCCATTTCATTTCTGGCTTCTACATTTGTCACCATGACGGCTACAGTCTTTTACTGTTCTCACGTTTCCTGATTGTGTTCTCTGTGCAAACATAAGGGAAGGGGGTGACCCTCTGAGGGTGCTATGCAGAACATTGGAAAAGGAGAGGGGAAGAAAAAGGTGTATTTAAAAACTTCTGTATGGCAGACCCACATCTTCTACCAGAACGATCAAAAAACAAAAAACAAAAACCAAACAAACCAAAAAACCCTCAAAATCTTTGCTCCTAAGCTGGGAGTTTGGCTTTGCACGGTTATGGCTGTGATCACTTTGGTACTGGGACCTGAACTGCTCGTGGGGGTTGGGGCTGAGAAAGCGGTAGACAGCTCCTGGCAGGACTGTGTGTGTGCTTGCTCAGTTGGCTGGGCTTGCGCTCAGGAGCTACTGCAGCTAGGGGGCTGTCTGCTACTAGGAAGCAAGCCAGGAGCACCGGAAGGCAAGGCGGGCAAGGCGGGCAGTAGGCGGCTGGTTGGGGAGCAGGGCCCTGCTTGGTTATGTAGGACCCAGCCAACCTGCATATCACCTTTTCAGAGTTCTTCTCTTGGGTTGTCAGCCAGTGTTTCTTCAGTTAGCACCGGAGTGGGGGAGTTGGGGGTTGGGGGGAGAGAGAGCACTAATGTGAGAGCCTTGAGGGAAGGCCTGGAAATTCTTTATCCCGGGCTTCTTCTCTCTCTCATGGGAGCTGAAGCCGAGGCAGCTGTCACAGCTGTCACCATGGGCACTTTTCTTGGAACAGGAGTGAGTGCAGCTTCTCCCCTTCTCAGTCAGCGAGGGCTCTGCGTCTCTTAGCACGAAAGGTAAAATTAGGGAGCTTGGAGGTCTTAGCTAGGAAGGACTGGGGCTACCCAAACCTTCCAGGGAACACCAGAGAGAGGACTATGTCACAGTAAAGGGGTGTCCATTCATGGCAAGGATGCAAGTCTCCCTTTCCCCACCTCTCCCTTTCAGGTGTCCCTACTTCTCTCCTAACAAATACGATCCTGGATCCCTTATACTTGGGGCCCCCCATGGAGATATCTCATTTTTGGAACAAAATATGGATATCTATGTACTTGGAGTAAGGGATCAGAGAGAGGCCTTACAGAGGTGGGTCTGTGGTGGAGTGTCCAGCAAACTCAAGTCTCTGGGAGAGCTTTGGCGTGGGAGGCACTTGGTTCCCTTCTGGTGTGGCTAACTAACCAGTGGCTTCCGGCACGATCTCCATGTACAGTTACTTTGAACCAGCAGGAAGAGTCAGAGCTGTGAGAGACAAATGCCAGGAGCACTTTCTTCTCAATGCAGGGCAGGAGGGAGGCCAATGCCTTAGGTGGGTGGGGCTGGCATTATGCCTGGATACAGATATTTGGACGGGAAAGTGATTAGTGGCAGAGGGTGAGGCTGGCTGAATGCTGTTCTGGGTTTGCCTGTTATCAAGCTGCAAGAGGCAGAACTCGGCAGACTACCTAAGGGAGGCTGATGGACAGGCAGCTTTGGTTTGCTGCCAGGGCCCATTTGAGCAGTAACCGGCCTTGTGGGCAGCCCATGCTGTGAGACAGGATTTAGCCGGGATCTGGCTGGGATGGTGGGTGGGCCAGGATGAATGGGGCTCGGCAAGAACATGGAGGTGGGTTTTGAAAAGTAGATTTGGGGGTGATGAGCTATGCCTTAGAAGAGCTAGAGACAGACCTGGAATGGCTGGAAATGAATAACAGGGGCTGCTAGGGATGTTCTAAAGTTGCAACCACCCAGGAGTTCTCTGCTCCCTGTGGAGATGTAACCTGGAGGAGAAAACCAGGGTTGCCTGCTGCATTTGAGGAAGTTGGTGTGTGAGTGTGTGGTAGGCAGTGTGAATCTGGCAAAAACATTTTGAACCCAGGAACTCGGTGCCATGGGGTGGAGATAGGATGGGCCAGGCATAGTGCCCCTTAGTAACTGTAATTAGCAGTTTGCGTGGTGTGGTTATTTTTTACATTGTGGGAATTTAAAGAAAATATTTCTCACCTATGTCACCAGCTTCTTCTAAATAGAATTTCCAGTGTTGACTGCTTGGTAGGAGCCTCTGTGTAGGGTTCTGGCCCACAGGCAGTAGTAACAATCCTTGGTTGTATCAGCATTTCAGCTCAGAGCCATGGCAGTGTGTGTCCATCTGCTGACCTATTCAGTGTGGGACATCAGCAGTGTGTGTCCATCTGCTGTCCTAGCCGGTGTGGGACATCAACAATGTGTGTGTTCTCTGCTGTCCTATCCAGTGTGGGACATCAGCAGTATGTGTCCATCTGCTGTTCTAGCCAGTGCAAGACATCAACAATGTGTGTGCTCTCTGCTGTCCTATCCAGTGTGAGACATCAGCAATGTGTGTCCATCTGCTGTCCTACCCGGTGTGGGACATCAGCAATGTGTGTCCATCTGCTGTCCTACCCGGTGTGGGACATCAGCAGTGTGTGTCCATCTGCTGTCCTACCCGGTGTGGGACAT
>NC_034594.1:107479374-107480177 GCF_900095145.1 Mus pahari
TGTGTGTCCATCTGCTGTCCTACCCGGTGTGGGACATTAGCAGTGTGTGTCCATCTGCTGTCCTACCCGGTGTGGGACATCAGCAATGTGTGTCCATCTGCTGTCCTAGCCAGTGTGGGACATGCATTCTCAGCTCTCTCTCTCTTGGTACTGCATCAGGTACAGGATGGGTAGAGGTGGAAGGAAGCTGACTCTGACCCTCATGGGGCCCCCTGTAATAATGCAGGGAGCACCTATTCCCCCAGTGCTGATGAAGAAGGAGTTGAGAGACGCTGCTCCCTGTGAGTCGGTGGGAAGAAGCAGCAAACTCATGATCAGGTTCCTAACCCCGTTCCTAATCATGTGCTGGTCCTGTTCCTCTGGTCACTCAGCTCCGTTCTTTATGTGCCTCCCTCTGCTTGTTCACCCCAATCCCACCCCTCAGCCAAGTGTAGAGACTGCTCCATAGGGTGGAGAAGCCCTACTCTGTGGCCTCCATCTGTGTCTTGCTGATGGGATGCTCACAGCCACGCCCACAGCCTACTGAATATCTCAGATATTATTTATTACCTCAGCCAAATTGTCTTTCTGTCTTCAACTTGAGTTATATAAAATTAGTGTCTCATAGAAATATGGGGATTCAGCGTGGAGAAGGAGCCTTGGTGAAAATTAAATCATAAAATAACCAAATCCTTCCGGGTGCTCTGTAGTCGGCGTGGTATCTTCCCAGAGGCTAAGCTAACATACTTGTGGTTTCCACCCCAACCCATGGCCAGCACCAAGGGAGGCCAAAATCTCCAAAGTTTAGGATCTTTTTTCTTTTT
>NC_034594.1:107480482-107494644 GCF_900095145.1 Mus pahari
TTTCTTTCTTTCTTTCTTTCTTTCTTTCTTTCTCTCTCTCTCTCTCTCCTTCCTTCCTTCCTTCCTTCCTTCCTTCCTTCCTTCCTTCCTTCCTTCCTTCCTTCTTTTCCTTTCCTTCCTTCCTTTTCCTCTCCTTCTCCTCCTCCTCCTTCTCTTCCTTTTCCTCTTCCTCCTCTTCTTTTTGAAAGCAGCTGTGAAGCAGCAGTGAAGGACTTCTTTTGTGTTGAGAGATGTGTTAAACTATCCTGAGGTTACAGCTTTTCGTCTTTTCATGGGTGGACAGTGAGAAGAGATGGTAGTTGGGCTTTACGATTTCCTTATTTGGCAAAAACAAAAAGTTGGCAGCCTTACATTGATTCCTCGGATTTCAATATTTGAAGTTTTACTGGCCCATGAAATCCACAAATTTTGCCTCCAGCATTTTCTCTAAGCGGACCCTCTGCTAAGGCCTCCGTCGGGCAGCCTCCAGCAGGCTCAGCTTCTGATCCCATTCCAGTCCCCTTTCCCTGCCGCCCTCATACCCAGTGAGTTCAAACTGAGTTTTGGCTTCCCTGCAGTTCCCAAGATAAAGGAGGTTTCCTCTCCAAGACAAGGCCTCTGGCCAGGGGTCAGCTCTTACTTCCTCTTCCGTGTCCTGAGTGACTCCGATGGAGACCCTCCTTTCCAGATGCTGGGCTGGGACTTGTAGCTCCTGTCCACAATCATCTTTTGGAAATGATGATATCATCTGCCCTTGGAAACCACAGAGGGGATTTGTGGAGTATATTTTGGGAACGGTACAAGGTCTATTTTGCACTTGGGGGTCTTGGTACCTAGCACCAGTCATTTAGAAACATCTCTTTATGTGGCCAGGGAAGGGACATTTACAATGTTCAATTTCTAGTGCTGGGAGTCTCGGCTTTTTTTTTTTTTTTTTTGACTATAGACTGTTACTCTTCCAAATTGGAGGCTCCCAGAGGCATTAGAGCATCAGAATCACTCCTCTTCTGAGGATATAGACCTGAGATTCTGAAAAATATATGGGATTCCCCAGGCAGATCCCCAGTTACCAGACCTTCAGGCTTGTGGTTTCTCTGAGCATGTGTGTGGACTTGTAGGTGCAGAAGTGTTGGGGGGAGATTAAGTTGGAACCACCCTGGAAATTGAACTGGGTTCTCTTTTTTTGAGGTGCATTCTTTGGCCCTTCTTCAGAAGCACAAGATTAGACTCTTCTAGTTCAAGAAATTTCTAAATTAGGCAGGTTGTTATGTGGAAGGAGTACGTGGTAGACCATAAGCTCTCCTTGGGCACAGAGAAGTGTGGTGAGCTTGTCTGAGGTTGCATAGGGCTCTGGTCCCGGAGGTCAAGCCCAGGTGCCAGAGAGTCCGCACTCTGCAAGGTTTCTGGAAACCTTGTGGTAAAGCCTGAACCTGGAGCTTCATGTTCAGACTAGCTGGAGTGGCGAGGGGAGGGGCACAAAGCAGAAGCAATGCAAGAATGGCACATTAAAGATCTCAGCCACTTGAGAGTACACGGGAGACCAGTTCTCATGGTTCACTGGAGTTTGGGGAAGACCAGCGATGATGACTGATACTTCTCTTAAGTCATCTCTGGTCACTTCTATTGGTGGCAGCTTTCTTCAGAAAGCCTTTGATATGAGCTGGGTGTGGTAGTACCTACCTTTAATCCCAGCACTTGGAAGACAGATGTCTGTGAGATGGACATTTTCCTGTTCCACACAGTGACCCCGACTCAAACCAAAAAACTAAATACAACAACACAAAATATATTCCCTTATCGCTATGGGTTCCCAACTCCTCGCTGGAGGTGAGCCCAGGGCCTTGCTCCGGCTCTACCACGGTGATCCACTTTAAGATCTTTTTAAAAAATTGTGTGTGTGTGTGTGTGTGTGTTCCTACATATGGGTGTGTGAACCTGAGTACAAGGGCCTATAGAGTCCAGAGGGTATAACTACAGGTAGTTATAACCTATATAACATGGATGCTAAGAACTGATCTCTGGTTTCTAACAAGAGAAGTATGTGCTCTTAACCATCGAGCCATCTCTCCAGTCGCCCCCCACACCCCAATTAGTTTTTATTTTGAGATAGGGTTTTACAATGATACTCAGATGGACCTTGAACTTGCTATGTTCAAGAGAATCCCTGAACTTATGAGTCTCTTGCCTTCCTTCATAATGGCAAGGGTTATAGGCACCAAACTTGACTGATAAAATTTTCTCCTGGCTTTGAATAGGTCTAGAATACAGAGTCAGAGAGTCCAGCCAAGTTCTTGGAGATAAGAATTTCCTTAAAGATATTCAAGCCAGGAGGGAGGGCAGATATGTGATCCATTCAGCATACCTTCTTTTGGATGCAAAAATCAAGAAGGATTTGCCTTAGGTTTCCAGCTTTGCCATGGGATCCAAGGCTTCAGAGTTAGCGGAGCCTCTAGTCACACATGATATCAATCAGCTCAACCCCTTTCTCCTGGCTTTGGAGACTTCTGAGTTTGATTGCCATTGTTGGATTGCCATACACAATGTAGTTCTCCATGTGGTAGATAGGGAATCCTCCCCAGGAACTTCAGAATGACTTCACTGTTCTATGAGATGGAGCTTATGCTACCAGAGTTAGAAATCAGAGTTGGCCAATGGTTGATGTCTGTTGGGAGAGTGGCTTGAGGTAGCAGGATGGAGCTATGTGTTGGGCAGATCCACTGGGATGCTCATTGGGATGACCGAGTCTCTAAGAAAGTTGATCATAGATTGCTCATCAGTAAATCCCTAAAATGAGTGACTAGAGCCAAGAGACTTGAAGAGAGGAATTGCTCAACACTACTTGCTGTTATTGACTAGAACTGGCTTCCCATATAAAAATCTCCTGGGGCCATGAGATGGCATCAGAAGAAACATGCCAAACCTGTTCCACTGGATGGTGGCGTGTTTGCTCCCCGTTCACCTGCGGAACACCCCATCTTCAGCACCTCCTAATGCTCAGAATCCTTTCCTCCCATTGGCCCAGGTTCCCACAAGCTCAGATCTCCCTTCTTTCAGTGTTTGCCATATTTGGGCCATTTATCCCCTTAGGGATGCCCATAGGACACAAGCAGTGCAGATAACGCCAGGAGAAGGTGGAGAAAGCGCTCGATACCCAATGAGGTGGGGAGTCGGGAGGCATGTTTGGAATCTTCAGGCATGTCTATACCTGAGACTCCACCAAATAACAGCATCACATTGCCTCTGCCAGATCCACTCAGGGTAGGCAAGCAGCAGGCTTTCATGAAGGGCTGGGCTTTGACTCTTCTTCCCAGCCTCATGCCAACTTGAATTCCAGAGAACCAGCTGCAGGTCCCAGGAACCCGGAGACCCTCTCCAGGTTGGTGATAAGGCAGATGGATGTCAGCATGTTTAGCTTAAATAACTCTGATGATTGCCCTGAAACCTCTGTCTTTGGGGAGGGGACTAGAGAAGGGGTTTATATAGCTCCCCACTCCTTTGCAGGGCCTGAGGATTTCAGGGTGATAGTCACAGTACATACGCTCTACTACATAAAAGCCCAACAGAGTCTGGAGTAGTTTTTCAGCCATTTTGTTTGTTTGATCGTTCATTCGTTTGTTTGTTTGTTTTTTTGAGACAAGGTCCTCTATGTAGCCCTGGCTGTCCTGGAACGCACTCTGTAGGTGGAACTCAGAGATCTGCCCTCTTCTGCTTCTAATGCTGGGATTAAGACGTGTGACGTAATGCCTGTCCTCTGTAGTCATTTTAATGTATCTGTGGCAAGACTGACTTCAAGAGTCACACAAGTGGGAGAGAATCTGTAAGGAGACTCGGGCCAGGTCAGGTCATGTTTCCTTGCCAGATAGGTTGAAGTCTGGTTGTGGATTACTGCCTCGGGATCAGGAGAAAGGCTTGTCCGAGGTGTTCTCTGCTTTTGGAATGCTTTGAAGGCACTATGACTGTGTAGTGCCTTACGTAATCTTCTAGGTCAAAACTAATCTTCCCATTTCACAGACAAGGAAGGTAGGGCTCAGAGGGGCTTAGGACTCTGCATACGTTTGGTTGGTAAGCATCCGAGCTGTGATCTCAGTCCAGGTCCATTTGTCATGGAGCTGGTGCATTTTCCGCTGCGGCATGAATCTTACCCCTCTAGGTGCGAGTGGAGGATTGGTAAGGGAGGGATGAGAGCATCCCTGCCTTGGCATCTTTCCCCACTGGGAAAACACTTGTCATTTGTCAGCTCGTACATCAACTTCTGCGATCCCAGGAGGTGGAAAGCCCGGCAGAGAAGCTAAAGTTGAGCTCGGTTTGTGGCTTACAGAGAAGAATCCAGCTGGCTCTGTGGGGGCCGTGAGAGCCAGGAACAAGTGCGATCATGTGTAGTGAGAAGAGCCATCCACAGCGGAAACAGCTCCGCGCAGAACTACTAGTGTGCCCTGTCTGGAGGAGTCTTGCATGGAGTTGAACCATCTGTAGAGGGGTTTGCAAGCATCGCTATTCCCAGATTAGCACAAAAGGAATGTACAGCTCGAAACAGGGGGGATTCAATTAGAGGGTCTCACTGGTCTTCATTAGCAATGTGAAAAAAAAAAAAAAGTCAAAGGAAGTGCTAATTCAATCTGGTGACGACTCAGCCTGCATTTAACTCTTCAGCGGAGAGATGAACATCGCTCTGTTGTTTGTATGATGGCGTGGGGACATGGGCAATGGCATGGCCTCACCTACCTTCTCAGTGCTTTTAGAAGGCCGCTTCTATCTCGAGATGACTCTGCATCAGGCAAGAACTGAACTCTGAATATCCAAGTCCCTGTGTTCATGATATTTTCCTGTGCAAAAGAGCCTGCTGTCAGTGAACTTCAAGTAGTATATGGCCCAGATGATCTGGAGAAGGTATGACCTGGGCTGTCTGTGTCCATCACTGGGAAGATGTTCAGTAGGAATCGTGGTAAGTTAGTTGCTAGAGGAATAAGGAATAACTGCTCCAGCCAATTGCAGAATGGAATGTGGGGGTAAGGTTCTTCTTACAGGGATTATTGGATTGTGGAGCTGGTAGCAGAAAAGTAGACATCCTTAAAGACTAGATGGGCAGATAGGACCCTATCTATGGTCTGGAAGAATCGTGGGACTCTAAGACAGCAGAGGATCTAGGATGCCAGGCTTGTCCTCTCCTCAGTAATGCTGTCCTCCCTCACTGTATCTCAAAGCTGTGTCCACTCACTGGCAACCTGTTCAGAGTCCTGCACCCCTGTGCTGACCTTGACTTCCCGGCCTAAGTTAGTGAAACTACTCAAAAACAGCTTACATCTTGAAGGTTTAGTTGTAGAGACTTAGACTGTTTCTCAGATCTGTCAGAATACTGATTGGACCCTGGGAACAAACTAGAATCAAGAGTCTGACTGTCCGGGAGCTAATTGTTGCTTGTGGTGTGTGGCTCACTCCTGTCTCTCAGTGCAGAGAAGAACTTTAGCCTTGTGGGCAGCCCACAGAGGGAGAAGGTAGAGGAGTGTTCTGCTTGTGGATGTGTAACCGGCTTAATCATTTGGAGGTGGGAATGATGTCTTTCTTCTCTTGACGGAAGTCTTCACTCCCAGGGAGGAACTTGGGCCAGGTGTGTCACAGTATGGTGGTGCCAGTTTCGGGAGGCTATCACCATGGTGACTGTGGATGCTGTGATAGTCAAGTTCTACATGGTGGCTTAAGCTCTACTCTGACAAGGATTTGGCTTGGGGAGCTTTCATGTCGCTCAGCAATCTTGCATGAGAATTCGTTTTACATTTACATATGTGCACATGATGTATTCAAATCATACTTCTTTTGTACCATCTCTTTTCCCATTCCGGGTCTTGATGATCTCCTTTCTCTTCACTACTAGCCCCTTCTACTTGTGTGTGTGTGTGTGTGTGAGAGAGAGAGAGAGAGAGAGAGAGAGAGAGAGAGAGAGAGAGAGAGAGAGAGAAGAGAGAGAGAGAGAGAGAGAGAGAGAGAGAGAGAGATTCACTTTATAAGCAGGGGTACCTTTTTTTTCTTTTTTAAGATTCATTTATTTTATGTACAATGAGTACACTGGAGCCATGAGGGCATCAGATCTCATTACAGATGGTTGTGAGCCACCATGTAGTTGCTTGGAATTGAACTCAGGACCTCTGGAAGAACAATCAGTGCTCTTAACCACTGAGCCATCTCTCCAGCCTGAGCAGGGCTACTTTGCCACTGGCTATATACTGAAGGAAATGTTCCCCCTCTACCGGCAGTGTTAACCATATATAAATTCCACGACAGGGTGTTGACAGTCTTGTGCAGGTAATGACAGCTGCTGGGAGGTCAAGAGTGCATTGGCCACTGTCCTGCCCAGAAGTCAGAATTTCCCACGGCCCCAACCCCTTCCTCCAGCTCTTACACACTTTCTGCCCCTTCTCCTGTGATAGCCCTGAAGAGGGTAATATGCACGTCTCATCACAGCGGGCATTCAGTAGCCATTATTCTCAGTACTTTGACCTTGTGAGTCTCTACAGTCATGGTTGACCACTGCAAAAAGAGCTTTCTCTGATCAAAGATGACAGCTTGATTTGGCATTTTTCCTGCCTGACCTCAAGGCCCAGGAGGCTCGTGACTGAAGCATGACAGTGTGACTGAAGGAGCCCAAGCGTGGATATTCCCTGCGCCTGGAAAGGACCCAGAATGCAGACTTGGAAGACTGTTCGTTCGATCCCTTCCTTTGTCCGTTGGTAACATGGTTCTGTTGGTAAAATGGTTCTGTATCCTTTTAGTAAAGGGCAGACTGAGCTGTTCCATCAGACACCAGGGAAGGAACATCTTAAAGCCTCGTAGTTGGGAAACTCAGCACTTACTAAATTCCATCTTTTGAGGTATAACTGGACCCTCCCATTGTCCCGCACTCCTCGGAGCCTGAGGAGGACAGAGTCATCCTGTTTGCCCTAAGTTAGGATCCATTTAGGGAGTGACTATGGAACTATTTCTTTAAGGGACCCTGAGGACTTAGGCCTGGGAATTTGGAACCATGTCTCACAGGCTGCAGCCCGCTCATCTGCTCAGAAACAGCAGAGAAGACATGGGGCCTTCATTTGACTGCACATGAAGTGGCAGAGAACACTGGGCTAGATTCTTCTTGCCCAGCCACAGATGTCATAAAACCACAGCCACCTGTGGACTATGAGAACGGTGTGGAGGTTCAGGCTAGTCAGCCGGGGGCTGTGACGTGAAGGAGGCTGTCAGATGGTCCCAAGCCAAGATACTACCTTTTCTCTCTTCTCTGTGCTAATCGACCTTACCAGGCTGATAGCCCAATCCTGCAGAGAATCACACAGAGTCACTCTGATCTCCGACAATACCCAAAACGCAGTGAGCTGTGGAGAGAAAGCTGGATCTCTGTTGCTTTGTTTCAGGTGACCCTAGACCTTGGGAGCCTGAGAATGGCAATGGCCGCCTTCTGTGTGACTGGTGTTGAAAGCATGTGTGAACCTATTTCCTTGATTACCTTTATACTGCAGAAAAAATGAAGGCAGGAGAAGGATACACTTGTTCTTAGCTCCACCCCTGGGCAACTGGTTCCCAACATCCCTCTTGCTCACACTGATGAGGAGAGAAAGTTTTTCTTCTCTCAGCTGGTGGAGAAAAAAGCTCTGCCCTAGTGAGCCCCTCTCCTGGGCAGACTTCCGAGCTCAGCCAGAATGGGAGTTCATGGTGGAGAGAAGGAAACTGAAGGGGATCGGTGTTTGTTCTGAGAGTTTCAGGTGTGTGGTGGGGCAGGGTGGGCGGACATACAATTCATATGTAGACAAACCATGCTTTTCCAGAGGGATGTGCTTACAGGTCATATGGTACATCCCAGACGGGTCTGATCGCAGCAGGGCACTCAGGGAAGGGTATGTTCAACAGGCCATGTGACAGGGGCCATGTGACCTACCTGTCTTCATCTCTACCCTGTCTCTGAATTCTTTTACTTTTTCTTTTAGCTGGGAGGGAGGAACCTGGAGGCTTCTCTGTGGGTGGCAATGGCCTTGTGCTTACCCACCCCACTGTCCGGGGATAACGCCGGAGAAGCTTCCAGAGTACAGAGCTTCCTTTGCCCATTGTCCTTCCTCCAGGCCCCTCGCCTTGGTTCACCATGTGTGTGGTAGATTGAGCAGGCAGGAGGAGGCAGGCCCACTAGGATCTGTGCTCCACGGGCTGCTGTAGGAGGGTGCTGCAGGGATGTTCTTCCCTCCCATCTTGCCTGACTTTTCTGGAGCCAGTAAGTGTGCATGTGCGTGCAGACCAGAGGATGGTCTGGGGGGCGGGGAGGGCACGAGCTGGGCTATTTAAAACAGAACATATCTGCAGCCAGCCAGAGAGGAGGTCAAACTCTGGGCGCAGGGCTGGAATGTAAGGGGCCAGGCAGTGGGTGGAGCTGAGGTTCCACCCTTCCTGGCAGCTTGGAAGGCTTCGCAGTGCCCCTTTAGGGAAGGTGGGGCTGCTCAAGGCAAGTGTGTGGGGTGGGGAGGGACTCTACCCTGCAAACTGCTGATGCCCACGCTGCACACCGGACATGGAAGGGAGCGTGCAAAATCCAAACTCTCGGCTGAGCAGAAGGACAGAATTTAACCTCAGGTGTGGGGATTCTCAGTGTTCTTTGCCATTGGAGATAAATCAGGCTAAGCCAAGCTTGATGTGAGAGGGAAATGAAGTGGTGCTGAGCCAGGGGCAAGGAAACTCAGAGAAACACAGCATGTGGGTGTGTGCCAGTGGTCAGGGGGTGGGGGGGACCAGGAGACTGGATAGAGCTTAGCATTGAGCCCCCACTCCCAAAGCCTCATCTAATATATAAACCTGTATTTGTAGTCTCCCAGCTTCTTTGAGCTTCAGGTCACATGAAGCCCAATCTGCTCCTGCAGCCAACGTGTCTGGAAACACACAACACACGTGTCCACCCCCTTCCCTCTTTGCCCTCCCACACGCCTCGGCTCACCCGAGAGCAGCTGTAATTCATCAGCGTCTTCACATGTGCATGCGTGTGGTTTGGGGCTTCTAGAGTGGCTGTTTATGGCTAGAGAATTGCCTGTTCCGGCTCTGTCACAGAAGGACCATCTGGGCTAAATTGATTGCTTCCTGACCTTTGTCCACCCTGCCCTCGGCCTGCCCTTTCCACCCTGAAAATGCTCTCCAGCTCTGCGTTCTTACAGTATGTTCCCTCCTCTTACAGTGCATTCTCCCCAGCTGCAGCTGCATCTCTAAGATGGGGAGAGAAGTTAGCTTTCATAGGTGATTTCCCGGAAGCACTTAACAGTGGCCCCCTCTGTCCTCTCATTTACTCTAGTGGCAACGAGATTCCTTCTCTCATGTCCACTGTGTCCCAAGGGAGGAGGAATCAGCCCACCGTACAGCCGAGTGGTTGCAGCAAAAGCACTGGAATGTGGAACTTTGTAGTCAACTCCGTCTGCCCAGGGATGCTATTGCTAGGGCTGACTTAACTTTTCACTGCCCAAGTAAGTTAGGACACACAGGAAATGTCCCCCTCCAAGTCCAGAGGCTGCTAGGGGCAGGCATCCCACCCGAGACCCTCTGGCATTGCTTTCCCTGGCTGCTACACAAGAGGATTCTGGCTTGGGTGATCCCTTGGTCTGAGGTGTGGGGTCTCTGGGTACCCTTCCTTCCTCCATTCTTCCCTCCCTTTCTTTCTCAAGACAGGGTCTTACCAGTTGGTCTGGAACTTCCCATGTAGTCTAGGCAGGTCTTAAAGACATGGCAACCTTCCTGCCTCATCCCACTGTAGGATGCAGCTATGGATTTTCTCTGGTAATCGTTCTCTTGATGGATGGCTTCTTTTGAACCAAATCTCTCTCTCTCTCTCTCTCTCTCTCTCTCTCTCTCTCTCTCTCTCTCTCTCTCTCTCTCTCTCTCTCTCTCTCTCTCTCTCTCTCTCTCTCTCTGTGTGTGTGTGTGTGTGTGTGTGTGTTTTGTTTGTTTGTAGACATGGTCTCACTAGGTTGTCTTGGCTAGATTGGCCTAGGACTCATAGAGATCCGCCTGACTCTGCCTCCCCAAGTGCTGGTATTAAAGGCCTGCACCATCATGCCCACCTTTGGACCAATTCTTAAGCATCCATCTTTCTGTGACAAAGTGCTGAACCAAGAGCTTTTGTCTTTTGTACTGAGGATTGGCCTTCATCTCTGAGGGATGAACAGTCAAGGAGTCAAGGTAGATCCAGTCATTGGCAGCCCCTGAATGTTTATTAAATGCTGGCAGTTGTCTTCTGTTCTCCATTGGTGTAATCTCCTCTAATCCCATAGCAAACCCACATCCTGGCATTATCTCCTTTGTACAGCCGAGAGAAAGAAGACAGAGAGAGGTGCAGTCACTCACCCAGAATTCTGTAGGCAGAAACTGGAGGAGCTAGGATCAGGAGTGGGCCTGCTCTAGAGCCCGAAACCTCAAGACTAATGCAAATTCAACGCAGTGCAAACAAACGCAAGAGTTAGCTTGTAGATGGAGCATATGAAGGGAATTTCACGCTGCATAACTGACACCATGCTGGCTCCACTTCCATCCTGGGCCACCTCCAGCTCTCTAGCTTCCTTAGGGGAGCAGAGGCGGATCACGTGACCTGGCTCCTGTGTGGGGATCAGAGGTGTTTCGGGGTGAAGGCAGATAGATGATTGACTGATGCGTTGGTCCAGGATGGTGTCTTGATTTCCTTTTTCTTCTGTGCCAACTGTCAGGTTATCCTGGGGGGGGGGGGGAAGGAGAAAGATTTAGGGGTCCCAGGTTAACCCTTGTTTCAGGAAGCAAATGTCCAGCCACAATCCTTTGTCCTCTCGTTGCTCTTTCTCCTGCTGCCTCCACGGTGCGGGCTGGAGAGGGAGGAGGATTATACAGTTGTCACACAGCTGTGACTCCCTTTTAAAAAAAAAAAAACAAAAAAACTTTTAAAAACAAGGATGTTTTCTTGCATAACCACAGACCAATTAGCAAATGCTGGAAACACGCATGACATTGCTACAATTCTATTATCCAATATACCGTCCAAATTTCACTTTGCACTTAGCCTAAAAACCTTGTTCAAAGCTCTTCCAGGATCATGGCTCCCTACTCTTCTCTGGCTCGAGCTTTTCTTAACTGCGCATACCCTGGTCTTTGCTGCATCGTCTTTTCTGGTCTTCTCGGTCTTCACCTCCTGCTCTTTCACCTCAGCCCCTCCACCCCCCAACCCAGCTGGGTTGCCTAGTGCATTGAGGCATCCTTCTTAAGGATAAACTTAAATGTGGGCGGGGTCAAGGCACACCAAAAGTTCACCAAACAGGATGAATAATATTTTTTTTATAACTTGAAAAGATTTATTTCCTTTATGTATATGAATGTTTTGCTGGCATATGTGTCTCTGTACCTCGTACATGCCAGGTGCCCATGAAAGTCAGAAGACGGTGGCCGATTCCCTGGAACCGGACTTACAAATGGTTGTGAGCCGCCCACCATGTGACTGCTGGAAATCGAACCCAGGTCCCCTGTAGTATCAATAAGTGCTCTAAGTCAATGAGCTATCTCTCTGGTCCCATAGATGGATGTTTTAGTACAAAATTTAAAAAAAATCGTGAAAAACCTTTGCCATTTGAAATCAGGTCAGGATCAATAGCAGGCCACACTGGAGCCCAGGGCTGAGGGAAAATGCCCTAAACACATAGCTGCCTTTTTTTTCTCTTATTGGATATTTTCTTTATTTACATTTCAAATGTTATCCCCTTTGCCTGTTCCCCACCCACAAGCCCCCTATCCCATACCCCCTCCCCTGCCTCTATGAGGGTGCTCTCCCACCCACTTTCACCTCCCCCGCCCACCCTGCATTCCCCTAGACTGGGGCATCGAACCCCCACAGGACCAAGGGTCACTTCTCCCATTGATGTCCAACAAGGCCATCCTCTAACACATACATGGCCAGAGCCATGGGTCCTTCCATGTGTACTCTTTGGTTGGTGGTCCAGTTTTTATTTCAGAAAAAATATTGCCACAGCAGTGGTGGTGTGGCCCACTTGCTTGACTCCCAAGGACCCGGGCTCTGTCATCAATGAGGCAAAACAACCACTATCGATTTGCAGCAGAGTGGTACAAATCTTGGTTGCTGAGGTTGCGGTACCCCTTATACTTTGTACCCCTGTGCCCTGCAGGACTGGTTTCTCTCCCTCTTAGGCATCCCAGCCTCAGAACAAGGGAGAGAAAGGTAGGGCTCCCAGCCAGAGGCTGTTCTCCTGCCTGGCCAGAACAGAGGGAGGGTGGGGATGGAGAGGAAGGAGAGAAGGGTACAGAGGCCTTTGGCTGGGAGCCTCTGGTCTAACAGCTTCCAGCTGCTTCCACACCCACTAGACTTCCGGCTAGGGAGTGGTGTTTGGTTGGCCTTTCCCCCTCTTCACATCAAATGTGTGATCTAGTTAGATCCCTGGATCCCGAGCCCTCCCTGTCCTGATATCACGGCTGCCCTCAGTTGATTCTGCTCCCAGCCTGCTAGGTCTTTTGCTGTGTGTAGCCACTTCCAGAGCTCATGGGGGTGTTGTCCACACCCGGGGCTGAGTGAGCACAAGATGTGGGTCTGCATTCCCCAGGCCTCTGAGAGCCAAGCCAGGGTAGAGGGACACAGCCTTGCGGAGCACAGGTCCTGTGGCTAGGAGGAAGACAAGACCCCAAGGTAGGTTATTTCAGCCAAGACCCTCTCAGAGCTTTGAGGTCACATGTGTTCATCTGTTTATTATGACTGTGTGCATGTATGATATGGAGTGCAGACGCATGTGCCACATGCATGGTCAGAGGACAGCTTTATGGAGTCGGTTCTCGCTTCCACCTGTACCTGGGTTCCAGGGATTGAACTGAGGTTGTCAAGCCTGCACAGCAAGAACCTTTACCCACTAAGCCATGGCACTGACCCCTCACTTCTGTGTTTACTCAGAGTGGGTAATACTTTCCTGCCAGCTTCATGGACCATAAAAGAATCAAGTAAAATAATAGTGGATGTTTGCTAAGTCGTAAGGTTGTATTGGACATGCTACAACCTTCTGTCATAAACAAGCGATCCTTTATGTTTGTGTGCACACATGTAGGGCAGCCTGAGTTACTTGCTGCAGAGCCATGAGAAAAAAGGCAGGTTGGTAAGGACCCCTGGCCATCCCTGCTGTTTGGCGCTGCTTCTGTCAGAGGGAAGAGGCCACTGGTAAAGAGAGGCTGGCCTCTGCCCAGTCTCATTCCTTTTCCAAGCTCCATCCACACCTAAAACGCAAGACGTGCGTTAAGAGGAAGAAATTTTGCTTAAAGCCTTTTCAACTGAAGGCTTTTCTTTTTTATACTTTTACTGAACTATAGTTGACATAAAAATGGCATAGATTTAGAAGCTGAAACATTATCTGTTGTGAGACATTCTGCCTTTTTTTTTTTTTTTAATTTTGGGGATAAGGTTTTACTATGTAGCCCAGGCTGGCCCCAAATTTGTAATCTTCTTGCCACAGTAAAGATAATAGAGGGCAGCTGGGCGTGGTGGCGCACGCCTTTGATCCCAGTACTTGGGAGGCAGAGGCAGGAGGATTTCCGAGTTTGAGACCAGCCTGGTCTACAGAGTGAGTTCCAGGACAGCCAGGACTATACAGAGAAACCCTGTCTCAAAAAACCAAAAAAAAAAAAAGAAAAAAGATAATAAAGGGCAGGGGGATATAGCTCAGTGCAAGGTCTTAGGTTCAGTCTCTAGTTCAGCCAGAGAGAGAGAGAGAGAAAGAGAGAGAGAGAGAGAGAGAGAGAGAGAGAGAGAGAGAGAGAGAGATCCCCAGCACTCCCCCAAATTGCTTCCTGTCTCTTTTGTAATCCCTGTTCCACCCTGTCCTCAGGGTCTGCTTTCTGCCACTGTAGATTAGCTTGCAATTTTTAAAGCATTCTATAATAGAATCTTACAGTGCGTACTCTCTTTTGGAAAGGTCTGGGCTCTTCACTCAATGTAATTGTTTTGAGATCCGTGTATTTCATTTTGTTGCCTACATTAGTAATTTGTTCTCTTGCTGAGTGTCATCCTGTCCTGTGGATTCATGTGTGTTCACAGGTTTGTAGAGAGCTGTTTTCAGCTTTAAGCTATCATATCATATGTGAGCATTGGTATATATATATATATATATATATATATATATATATATATATATATATATATCTTTGTGTAGGCACGGGCT
>NC_034594.1:107495679-107501515 GCF_900095145.1 Mus pahari
CCCTCCCTCCCTCCCTCCCTCCCTCCAGGTCCTCCTTTCCCTTTGGACCCAAGGCCCACAGGAGGCCCCTTCCTTTCTCTTTCCCCATCCACATTAGCTGGAGGCTGGCTAATCCCAGCAGAAAAGAGGCCCAGCCAGTCCCTGTCTCTAGGTGACTCTGTCCTTTCTTGCTCGGTCTTGCATCTCCCATCTCCTCCCCCTCCTTTTCCTCCTTTTCTTCTGTGGTAGGACTTTAACTCAGGTCCTTTTTCATGCTAGGCTGGTACTCTACCATGGAGCTATATTCTTAGTCCTGCCACCTCCTTCCTCCATCTGCTTTCATCCCGTGGTAGACCTGTTATGTAGCCAAAGATGACCCTGAACTTCCAATCTTCGTGCCTCTCCTTCCCTCACCCCCAGGGCTGGTATTATAGATTTGCACCACTTAATGCTGGGGACCAAACTCAGAGCCTATGTATACAAGGCAAGTCTTCTGCCAACTGAGTTGTGCTTGGAGCCTACGATTTTGTTTTTATGAGATATTGTCTCATTTGGCTCAGGCAGCTCAAAGCTCATGATCTTCCCACCTTTTGTCTCCTGAGTGCTAGGAGTTATTCTTCTTAAAAGTTTTCTGGCCAAGTGGTGGTGGTGGTGGCGGCGCACGCCATTAATCCCAGCACTTGGGAGGCAGAGGCAAGCGGATTTCTGAGTTTGAGGCCAGCCTGGTCTACAGAGTGAGTTCCAGGACAGCCAGGGCTATACAGAGAAACCCTGTCTCGAAAAAAAACAAACAAATCAAAAACCAAAAACCAAACAAACAAAAGAAAAAGTCTTCTGATTGGAGTGTTCTAAGTCCTTTGAATTTCCTTGTGGATTTAGATTTTTATCATGTCTCAGTTTTTATAAAGAACTTACTGGGATTTTGTTGCATCAATAGAAAAATATTGGGAGAACAGATATCTTAGTAATATTGTCCTCTGACCCAAGAAAACAATTTTTCTTTAGATCTTGTCTAATTCCTCTGAGTAGTGTCTTAAGCTTTTCAGCATATAGATTTTGCATCTCTTGTCGAGCTTAGCCTTAAGCATTTGGGATTTTCACTATAAGTGGCGTTTTCATTGCTTGTGACTAGTATTATATATATCCCTACCCCTTCAACCTCAGTTCAGTCTAAGGTGCTGGGTGTGGCCTGATACTGTAAGCTTTTAAACTGTTCTTTGAACGGCACAGCATCTTGCTCTGTTGGAATCTTTTCAGAAGTGGCTCTGAGGTAGCCATGAAGGTAAGGTGAGGAGGAAGAAGGGGGTCATAGTAAATTCAAACCCTGCATATATAGATAGATCTCTGGCATATTCTTGAGGACTAATGGAGAAGATGTGAAGGCAGTATAGCCCCTTTAAGAAACCAGGGCAAGCTAGGCTCCAGGCGACTGGGAAGGCATTACTGAAGATAAGATAAGGACCCCTGGCTGTTGTGAATGAGGGTCCCGAGCCACAGTGGCTGGCTTACTGATAGGCAAACAGGAACCAAGGTGATAAGAAAAAGTGCCAGTTACTAAACCTGGCTGGCTGAGGTTCAGGACTAGGCATGCATCTGGGGCTGTAAGGAAGCGGGGTGCCAGCTCTGTGTGTGTAGCAGAAGGAACGTGTATTCTACTCTCCTGTGCTATTTTAGCTATGCTCACAACAGCACAACAACACACCTCAGGTAGGCTTTGCATAAAGGCACCATGCTCCCGAGGCAGTAAGTGTGCCCTTGTAGGATGCTCTGACAGTTGCCTCGCCCTCAAGGTGGAGTTGGAGAGTACCTAATTTCTTTCTCAAACTAGGAAAATGTTGGCAAGGGACTCATGAGCAAGCCGAGCTGAGACCGACAAGCAGAGAGTTGCTCATTTGCGCATTTCTGCATAGATTTGCATGTGCCCTACACGTAGACACTTTTCTGCTGGATTGAGATTTTCTTAGGTTAGTTACCTATGTTTAAAGAGAAAAGGCGGGATTTTCGTTTCTCCCCAAGCCTACCTATCTGTCACCTGCGTGTTGTTCCAAAGATGCGCAAATGACTTCTAGACCTCTAGAATATAAAGAATATTCATGTTCAAACAGTTCTGTACCTGTTGGTGTTTCCCCTTCTTAGTGTTTCCAAATCCCCCTCTCTAAACTCCTGAGTAGGGCAGTGGGGAGGGAGGAGGAGGAAGAGGAGGAGGAGGAAGAGAAGGAGGCAAAGAAGAAAAGGGGGAAGAAGAACCCTTTAGCCCAGCAGCAAGTGTTCAGTCGCTTAGGGAGCCTCCAGGATTCTATCCTTAGAGCAGCTGGAGGCACCCCAGGGTCTGAGATGGCCTTCTCTCTGCTTCTGTCCCAGGGCTATGGATGCTATGACTACTTTTGTCTGCACACCCTCCTCCAGGAATAAATAAAAAATATCATCCCTCCCCCGGATCCTGGCTTCCCCATTGGCCTGCCTGGCAAATATTTCATAATGTGGGCTCATCCAATTGGGCACCATGCCAGAGTTAAGCGCCTCAGGTTGTAGGCGTGCTCCAATTAGGTGAGGAGGCCTGGGTGGGACTCCCGGCCCTCGCTCTCCTCCAGGGAGGCAGCAGCCTTGTGAAGGTAGATGGCAGCCAGCTAAGAGTTGTCACTCGCTCAAGGTTAGGCAAAGGGGACAGACAGGACAGTCCAGCAGCTGGATTGTGACAGCCCAGCACTGAAGGGGTTAAGGCCAGTCAGCATGTGTGGCTGTTAATGATTGCTTTCCACGGGGACCTGCTGGGTATTAAAGGGAAACCTTTCCCTATTCCTGAGTGTGAAAGGAGTTAGAGCCAGCAGAGACTAGGGAGCGCACCGAGCTGGTGAGTAGAGTGGCTGTTGGTTTGGTCTATGTCTGTCTCTGTGGTTCTGGGGCCGATGAGGAAGCAAGCTAGCCGTGTGTGTTCATTAGCCAGAGGGGGCCTTTTGTCACACCACAAACA
This sequence comes from Mus pahari, assembly GCF_900095145.1. NCBI lineage: Eukaryota > Metazoa > Chordata > Mammalia > Rodentia > Muridae > Mus > Mus pahari. Next base: position 107,498,630 of record NC_034594.1, read on the forward strand.
AATTTACAGCTGGGCCAGACTCTAGGCTCACCCCATTTTTGTGAGAAGGGACTCTGCAGAGTGGTTCTCAGCTAAGGGTCGACCCTCACAGGCGACCCTCACCATTGGAGATGCAGCTGCTGTGGCCCTGTCCTGTGGAGGAGACAATGGTTTGCTGAAACCACCCTGTGTACAAAGCCCAGAGGCTCTTCCCTCTCTCAGCCATTGTCTCCAGAGAGGGGCTAGGATCTCTGAGCAAAGCAGGCTCACAGGGACACAGCCGCAGGAGGTGGGGCAGTATGCTTGTAAAGGGTACAGAGAAGAGGCTGTGGAGAGGAGCAGGCGGGGACAGACTGCAGGCAGAATTGGGGATGAACTGGTCACTCATTAAAAGGCTAAATTGTCATTTGGGATTAAAACTGAAATCTGGGGGTTAAAAAAAAAAGGAGTAAATCTTTTGCTTTTAGGTTTGTTGTCTCTAGCCCTCAACTTAATCCTTGAAGGGTGTCCCCTCACCCTCAACAAAACGTCTCTGACACCTTCTGGTAATGTGACCAGGAGTATGGACAAAAGTTCTTGGCTTTGTGAGAGGCAATGGGTGCAGTACCTGCAGAGATGTGTATGTGTGTGTGTGTGTGAGAGAGAGAGTGTGTGTGTCTGAGTGTGTGTGAATGTGTGTGAGTGTGAATGTGTGAGTATGTGAGTGCCTGAGTATGTATGTGTGTGAATTTTTGTGTGTGTGTATGTGAATATCTGAGTGTGAATATGTGAGTGTGTGAGAGTGTATGTGTGAGTATGTGTCTCTGTGCGTGAGTGTGTGTGTGAGTGTGTGTGTGTCCTATATGCTCATATAACTTTTCAAAAAGGAATTGTCATCAAAGAAGAAATGTTGACACCCCCCCCCCCTTTGCTAAGAGCTCTTTTGTTTCCCCTGTCTCTCTTGGGAGGAAGATGATTGGATGACATAATGCCTGTGATGGCCCCACCTGCATGGGGACTGTCTCTGGCTCAGGGCACTGGCCATGCTGGTCTTAAAGGCAGATTTGAGAGACAGGGAAAGCTCAACCCTTAGTGGCTTGGCTGCAATGCTTCCTTTTGGTGGGGTTTCCAGGAGGCAAACAGAAACCAGGACAATAAGAGGGAGGCGCTGGTCACTAAACCCAGGAGGCCAAGAGCAGAAGGAGCCAAGTTTCTGGGCAGTTGAGGCCAAGAAAGAGGGGGAAGTAGAATCTAGGAGAGGAATGGACAGACTGGCCCTGGGTGCCAGCCACTAATGCAATCAGACAGCCTTTATCTAACCCTCCCCGGGGAATTACAGAGGAACTGCTATACCCAGTGGGGTGGATGTCACCTATGGGCTTGCCACACATGCTCAGAAGGACTTCTTGCTTGCTTTCTGCACTTGAGCCCTGTGCTGTTTTGATTTGCACTGGGCCTTGCAGCAGAGCAGAATTGCTCCAACAGGTGGGTGTGGGTAGACTCATCTGTAACGCGGGTGTCACTGACCAAAGCTGACACTGTCTTGCTTGGGAAGCACTGGCTTGGGCACTAGGCCCGGGAGACCTTTCCTTTCTCTGAGACCATTTTCCTCCCGTCTAGTGTTTCCCTCTGGCACCTGCTCCTTCCTTGACTGTTGGGTTTTTCATAGGTTGAGGTTGCATCACTGGTGTCTCTGTCTCCGGGGCTCCAGGTCTGCAAGGGGGAGGGGGAGAGGTGGGGAAGCTCAAGGAAGATTGGAAGGAAGGAAGAATCCTAAGACTGCCTATCTGGTGGCAGCTCCTCTCTCTCTCTCTCTCTCTCTCTCTCTCTCTCTCTCTCTCTCTCTCTCTCTCTCTCTCTCTCTCTCTCTCTCCCTCCCTCCCTCCCTCCAGGTCCTCCTTTCCCTTTGGACCCAAGGCCCACAGGAGGTCCCTTCCTTTCTCTTTCCCCATCAGTATTAGCTGGAGGCTGGCTAATCCCAGCAGAAAAGAGGCCCAGCCAGTCCCTGTCTCTGTGACCCCGCCCTTTCTTGCTCCATCTTGCATCTCCCATCTCCTTCAATTATTAGAATCTTCTCTAAGTATGTCCCTCTGGCCCTACGCCAAAAAAAAAAAGGCTCTTGGTAGTGATAATTCCAGACTATGGAGTCTTAATGCATTGATTTAAAAGCCAATGGATCATTAAAACTTACTGTAAATGGATTTTCTTTTTTTCACAACAGGGTCTCACTATGTGTCCCTGGCTGGCCTGGAAATGACTATATAGACCAGGCTGGCCTTGAACTCACAGACAACCTCTTGCCCCTCCTCTGACCAGATTAAAGCTCTGCCACCTTTGATTAGATTTTGGAATGTATCATTTTTTTTTAAATAAAGATAAGACTTCTGTTCCAGGCTAGCCATGAACTCTTGGTCATTGTGCTCTCATCTCTCAAGTGCTGGAATTACAGGCATGTATGGACCACTATGTCCAGACTTGATTTTTAATTTTTACCTCTCTATTGTAGCTGGGGGCAAATTTTCCATTCTTTATAGTTTAGGACTGTAACAGGCCTGTATTTCCAAGGATACTGAGCACATAGCCATTGCTAGAAGTATTGTCAAGTGGTTTGGAGTTTTCCCATATGATCCAAAACTGTTAGTGGCTGGGAGATCAGCGCTGTCTAGGAGTATGTTCTTCGGTGATAAGATGGTCCATGATGGCCCCATCTAGTATGGCAGCCTCCATGGCTACTAAGCCTCAGTGAAATGTGGCTAGTCTAAGGCACTGACATTTTAATGTTTTTAAAACTTAATAAAAATTTGAGTATGACTAGTGACCACCAGACTAGATAGTATACAGATGTGAGATGCTATAGAGACTATCAAACTGAATGGTATAGATGTAGGGTGCTGTAGTGACCATCAGACTGGATGGTACAGATGGGGG
>NC_034594.1:107503013-107543007 GCF_900095145.1 Mus pahari
TGTGCGCCACCACTTCCTGGCTCCTTATGATTTTATTTAATGTCTCCCTACTCTCCAGCAGCCCTAGTCTTGCTCTGTGTAATAGAATGAAAAACCGAAACCCAGTGACACAAAGTGAGTTAGTCACAGAGGCCCCTGCCTGAGGTCAGTGGCTCCACCCCTTTCCTGAAGGAGAATCTACACAAGGTGGTGAGACAGCTTCCTCTACAGGCTCTCCAAGTCCTTTCCAGATCTCACGGACCACGAGGGTGTTCCTGAGGTGTGAGCAGCACACAGCGGCCCTCCTGGACACAGGCGTTCTAGCGGGTTCCAGGCTTGACTCTTGTTTCAGCTCGTCCTGGAGCCTCCTCACATCAGGAAGACAGAGAGACAGCTTGGCCCTTGGCAAGCTCCCGAGAGGCAGAAGCAGTTCCAGACTCCTCTCTCCTTGCAGCAAGGGGCAGTTAAAACTTCCCACCTCCTGCCTGTATGCCCCCTTGCCCTGTCTCTCTCAGTCTCAGACTGAAGCTCCTCAGAGAAGTCTCCCAGACTGGGCTTCATAGCAGGTGAGGGACGGTGCCAGCTTCACCTTCATTTCTGCCTTGGCATCTGGTCCTCATGCGCCACCAGGTAGGAGCGCCAACCCCCAACCCCTCCAGGAGCAGCTGTCTAGGCTCCTGCCTGCCGGCTCCAGGAGATTTATGGCTGTGTAATCTTTCCCTAGGCAAAGTCACAGCTTTGTGACCAGCCAGACCTGCCCGAGGAAGCGGGTCCCTGTCCCGCTACTCCACCCAACACTCGGTTCAGCCCTATATAGGAGGTGAGGATCGAGCACATACCTAAAGACTTAGACTGAGAGCAGTTAGTAGGTGACTATCCTAACTTACCCTGCACACAGGCACTCATCACCCCGACTGGGAACCCCCAACCCCACATCCTGCTTTGTCTCCAGACCTGCAACTGGCAGATGTTAACAATGAAAGTGTTTGTTGTGTTCTTGGTGCCAGAGTCTTCCATGGAACTCTGAGGCTCTTCATCCTGGGGAATGGGGAATGCAGAGATTGGCAGGAGGGCTCAGGGAAGCTCTAGGAGGCTGCTGATTTGCCTGTCACTGTAGCCAGGGGAAGCCTTGTCCTCTGGACCCCTCCCTAGGCCTTACTGCCTCAGTCCAGGGTAAGGACAAGACAGCAGGGAGTTTTATTCTCTTCTTTTTGCACCCCATCCATAGCAGTAGGGCCTGGTTTCCCTCTGCTGTCTGGTCTGGTGGGAAGGAAGGCATCACTCGCTACTATTAAGTTTCCTTGTGAGACCAGGCATTGACCAGCTTGACAGCCTCAATGTGCTGGATGGGGGACAAGAAGGCATGGGATGCTTCTGAGGATGTGGAAGCAGCGCTGTCAGGCTGGCTGGTTACTGTCCAAACTCTCACTCTAAAAGTACATCCCACGGGGCAAGGAGGGCGGGGCTGCTGATCCCCGTGGGATGCCAGGACCAGATCTGCTGACTTAGGACGGAGGCGATAGTTTGGCAGACCTTCAGGAGAGCCGGAAACAGAAGCACGGCCGCTGCCCTCAGCCTTTGAAGGGCGGGAGTTTGGGATTCAACCCAGAACTGAGGGAAGAAGCCTAATTAATTATTGCTCTGCCCTGTCACCCCCATGGAGCCTGCTGCCCCATTGGGAGGAGGCACCCTGAAAGCCGAGGGAAAGAACAGGGAGACAGGAAGAGAGGGAATGGTTGGGAAGAAGCCGGGGTGTGGGTAGGTGGCGGACTGAACCTGCCCTCTCTTATCTGGCTTGGCCCCTCAGGAAGGCCAGGGGAGGCAAAGTGGGGGTGTCTTGGGGTTACAGGTATCTCTTTTTCCACTTCCTTTTCCCTCCTTGTCACAAGAACCACAGCACAGTGTCAGGGCTGGGAGTGGGCTCACCCCACGTCTCTAACCTGGGCCGGGTTATGGGGACATGCCCTATTCTGTGCACAGTGACTCCTGGGTCCTGGGATTGACTGCAGTTCTCACCAACTTGACAGGTTGTTGATATCAAGACAGACAGACAGTGCCTCCACCCCTGGGATAGTGCACAGTCATTTACTGGCCAGATAGGAGGCTGGCCTGGTGCTCTGGCAGGGCCTGTGGCCGGGTTTAACCTCCAGGGTTCTGTGTTCTGGAGAGGGAGTCAGGCCCCAGGCACTGGCCAGAGAGGCATAGCAAACCGCTCTTCACCTGCTAACAGGGAGGAGTTACACTGATCATCTGCCCAGGCTACTGCCATCTTTCAACAGACAGCTAGAATCCCTTACAGTATAACAAATAGTTTAGAGACAAGATAATTTGAAGTGTAGAGGGTAGGAGAGTGGCATGTGTGTTTGCCTGTAGAATTTCCTTCTGCCCTAACGGAAGACTATGTTCTGGTTTGTGCCCTGGCCTGTCCTCTCTCCTATGGTAGGAATAAGCTGACCGTGCCATACAGCAGGAGGGCAGCTGCACAGGCTGGGAGGGAGCATGCCTAGGGCCCTGACCTGTGCTTACCCCGGGTCTACCTCCCCGGTAACTGAGCCAACTCCCCTTCCTAAGGTAGGGGCTGAGCTCGGTGAATTTCTCTGGCATCTCCTCCCTACTGTGGCCACCACAGCTGGGGAAGGTGTCACTGGTCACTTGGGGTGGAGTGGAACTCTGAGACTAGGCAGAAAGGGACAGGAAGGGACATCTGGGTCCTGTGTCCTGGACTCTCAGCTCAGGGTTCCAGCATGCTAAGGTGTTGCAAACTTGATTGGGAGGGCATACTATTTATATCATATGGTAAAAAAAAAAACAAAAAACAAACAAACAAACAAAAAAACAGTAGCACCGAAAGCAGGGGTTGAGCAAGGGCAGAGAAGAAAGGAGCCGCACGTGCAAGCCACTGAGAGGAGGCTGATGGAAGTGGTTCCTAGCACTTGGAGCCAGTATTGTGCTTTTCAGGTGGAGAGGGGAGAGACAGTGTTGAGGGGGCAGGGTGTCTTTCCACCTGAAAACCGCCAGAGGTGCTGCCAGGGGTCTCATTCCTCCCTTTGACTTCTTCTTGATGCAGCAGCTGTGGGTAGAGCAGGGGCTGCTGTAGGGAGTGGTTGGCTAGGAAAGTGTTTTCTCCCCAAACAGCCAGGGAGCTTCAGGAATCCAGCAGTCTAGAGAGCTGGAAATGTAAACTGAGCTGCTTTTTAATTGGGACAGAATGCTGGGGCAGATAAGGCTCTTTGACAATGATGATGAGACCCAGACAGGGAAAACGGGCAAGAGCCAAGCTTCCCTCCTTAGCTGCAGCATCCTCCCTGCCCCCAGGCCTGCTGGAATTTGCTGGCTTGGAGAAAAGAAGGAGTTGGGAGGGCTAGTCCCTTGCCCCATCTCAGCTCCTTTTCCCAGCTACCTACTACGTCCTGCAGAGCTGGTTGGTGATGGGCATTCTGAGCTTGGGCAAGCATGGCCCAAGCTGATTCTGCCAGCAGATTCTCAGGGTCTCTGGAAAGAAGTTCCTCGGAACAGTGGGGGTCAAAGGAGTGGAGTGTATTCTTCAGGTTTCCAAAGTGTATCCCAGCGGGAGCGTTGGACAGCTACCCTGGGGTGGGGTGTGCGTGTATGCTGGTGAGCATGCTCATGTCCATTTGTGCTTGCTCCGGGCGATGAAGACTCAGGTTTTAACGGTGTGGTCCCAGGAGCGAGCCACACTGGAGCTGCGGGGTAGAGGGGAGGATTGTTGGGTCTTGGCGCTTGGTGCGCCTGCCCCAGCCCCTCCTCATCTCCTGCCTCATCTCCATTATCTTTGGTTTCCTTGCTCCTGCACCCGGCATGTTTCTTGGTCATTTTCAAGGATGGCCACCCTGTGTGGTGCATGCAGTATTTCACAAGAAGGTTAGAAGGAATTCATTCATTGGATTAGTCAAGAGGCCTTGTTTGCACAGGAGCAAACTAAGGGCCAAACAGGTGAGGCCAGCCATACTGCAGACTCTGTGGGCTCCTTCTCAAAGACTGACCCGCCCAGTTAGTCCCTTTCTGTCGGCACTCCCAAGGAGCTACCTCCTGGGCAACCCTGAAAATCAAGGCTGCTCTTTCTTCTGCTGCCAAGTCTTTACTTCTTGATTTCTGCATTCTTTGGGGGAGTGGAATTTCAAAGGTCCAGCTGGGTTTGTCCTTAGCCATCCCAAGCCTTGAGAAGAGGAAGCTTTTCTGACATCCCTAAGAGTAGTAAAGAGGAGGGAGAAAATGGTTTCCTTTTAAAATATTCTATACCTGGTCAATCTTTCCTGCTATCTAACTTAAGATGAAACACTGTCGTTCTGTGCAGGGTAGAAGCGAGGAGCACCAGGCAGGCCTTCTGTGCTCTTGACTTAGCCCTGAGGACTTCGGGTCTCCCTTTGCCCAGGAGCCTGTGCTCCCCATCCCCACTCCCTTGTGCTGTCTCCGAACAGCACCAGAGAAGTAATTTAACTTGAGCAAAGGCTGTGAGAGGCCCTGAGCTCAGCCTGAAGAGAAGGGGGATATTTTTGCCTCCTAGAGGAAGAAACCTCATTTTCCCAGTGCACTCCCTCTCCCCCACCTGTTCATATGAGCTTAATTTTCTTCTCCTCTTAATGAAGATGGATGAAAGCCAAGCTATATATTCAGGGGGAGCCAGTCAGGGAAGCTGAGTGAGGGGGAGAAGGGACAGAGAAATAGAGCTTCCCCCCCCATCCCCCCAGAGAGGAAGTAATTAACTGTGAGAGCTACGGTGGGGAAGCCCTTGATAATAGAATATCAGCCTCCAAATGCAGGCGGCTAAAATGACACCAGAACGTGGGGAGGTTTTTTTTTTTTTTTTTTTTTAAATCTGTTCATTTGTACATTCAACAAAAACTTTATTGAGTACCTGTGATAGGCAGACAGGGAACTCTAGAAGGTGTCTGGAAAGGTTCTGGCTCAAGGAACTGGAGACAGATTTAACCCCAAATCTAAGGCCTCCTGCCACCAAGATAAATCATTTACCAAAGTCCCCCTGAATGGCTGAGTATATTGACCTTTTGGATTTCGGATTAGCTGTTTAAATATCAACAGCTGTGACCCCAGTTACACCTGGCCAGCTTGTCTCTGCAGGGGTTAAATAATAATGTTGTCCATTTGTTTTTCTGTTTACTGTTCTCATTGTTCCTCTGACCTCAGTCCAAACAATTAGATCAGTCCCGCCCTTTGGAGTGTCTACTGTGATATCACAGAGTTGCCATAACAACAGACTATGAGGTCAACTGAATGCAGCACCTTGGTTAGAAAGGAGCCTGTCGTGTGAACAGAGGTATAGAGAGAGCAGAGGAGCTGAAACTTGACATCAGAGCTGTTTAAGATGACATTGAGCCTGGGTGCTTCTTTGCTGGAATCCTTTACAAACCTCCAAAGCACTTGATAAGAACTTGTCTGGAGGCAGGGGGATAAAAAGGTGACCTTCAAAAGGCCTTGCAAGAATCCTAAAGCACAGAGGACAGTGAGAAAGAGCTTTGACTAGCCTTAACCTATGGAAAATTCGGGGGAATTAACATCCATGCAAATCTCCCAGCGGCCCGAGCAGATCTGACAGTTACCAGCTGGAATTTATCATCTTGCATCTGGGAAGATTTGCAGCAATGGATACACAATGACCCCCCACCCACCCATCCCATTCCCTACCCTCTCCTCACCAGCCTTGGGAGGAAGGTTTTCTTCCACTTCGTCTGGGACTCCACTAACATCCCGACCATCCACTTGGGTTGTGTGTGTCCAGCTTCTGACCAGCACGTTTGGAGGGCAATCAAGCCATGCTGCTGGAGAGGCGAGTGGGTCAGGTCGATTGCAGAGCCGCTTCGTGTACTATGCTCCAGTCTGTATAGATGAGAGCTGGGCAGGCTGAGAGAAGAGAACGGAGACTTCTTCACTTCTCTTCAGCTTCACAGCAACAGTAACAGCCAATGAACCTGAAGCTTCCTTTAACCCTCAGAAGGGCTTGGAAGGTCTCTGAGAAGCAAGTAGGTTTGCAGCTCCAGAGCCCGTGTCTGGGCTGGAAGCTGGAGAGGCTGGAGCACTTTCTCTCTGCAGGTCAGGCTGGCACGAGTCTCCGTGCAGATGGGAATGCAGCCCGTGTTCCTCCGCTCGCCCAGCTGCTCAGTGTCCTTAGCTCAGTGAGGTCGGACTACCTGGAAGCGGTACACCTGCTCTCCAGTTCTGCATTTCTGTCTTGTGAACCTGAGCTGGGAGGAGGTCCTCTCTTCGTTTATTCTGCCTCCAGACCTCTAACTGTAGCATCACAGGCGAATGCTAGGATGTTAAAGCCACAGGCCCCCTAGGGCACCTGGGCTACCCCTCCTATTGCCCAGAGAGAGCCCTGTCCCTGTTCTCCAGTGCTAGAGCCAGGAAGAAAGGGCAGCCCATGGAGTCTGCCCCAGCTCACCCTGCGTCTCTGCCACAGCATTGAGAACTGGATCCAAGGACTTACTTCTCAGAGGGATGGTAGCAGCAGGGTGGCTGGTGGCTCCTCCGAGGCTGCCGAACTGGGGACTGAGCTTCCAAAAAAGATGTTGAAGTTTCGGGCTGATCGACGGGTCAGGTAGGGATTTCCTCTGTGGACCAAGAGCTTCGTGAAATCACAGCAAGCCGAGTTGGTTGCTCATCCTGTTTGAATTTAGGGCTTGGTGGCAGTGAGGGGGGTCTGCTGGAGAGGACCATGACCTGAAAGGAGAGTAGTTAGGTCAGTGGCTACTGCATTGCAGTGCCTGTGAAGGGGAGGCTATTTTGAAATTGGTAGCAGTGGGTGGAAGAGGGCATTGTTTGTAGGGTTGCTGGGTAGACGGCTTAGGCCAGGGAGAGGTGTGCCATGCCCTGGAAAATTGAGCAGAACAACAGCAGACTGATTGTGTGTGTGTGTGTGTGTGTGTGTGTGTGTGTATCTGAATAACTACTGCCTGCAGGGTGCTCCCAGAAACACAGAATAAAAGGTGCCTGGAGGGGCTGGATGGGTAGGAAGGAGGTAAACATTCTACACAGTGGACAAAACAGAGAATTTGCCATTTTAAGGATGTTCATTGTTGGCCCCTTGGTCTTGTAAACTTTATATGACCCAGTACAGGGGAAGGCCAGGGCCAAGTAGTGGGAGCGGGTGGGTAGGGGAGCAGGGGCGGGGGGGGATCGGGATAGCATTTGAAATGTAAATAAAGAAAATAATAAAAAAAAATTTTAAAAAAAGGATGTTCATTGTTTCAGATTGCTACCCTCAGCCCTGTAGGGAGCCAAAGGCAGAGATGAGGGTACCAGAGCGGTTACTCCTCCCTGTAGAGGTCCCCTGTGGCCAAATTGAGGGACCATCCTTGTAAGATTCAGGAAGGAGGGATGTCTGTAGTTTCAGAACTAGAGGGTAGATTACCAGTGTACTGAGTTTAAACCCAGGTCTGACGGATGCCGGTCTGAAGTCCAGCTCAAGCTCCAGATTCCAGGTTTCCAGAGACACTGAAGCTGTTGCCTGCTGTACCTCTTTCTCCTGCATATCTGTGGGTTTGATCTAAACAGCAATGGTTGGGCACAGGAAAACAAATAAAAACAAGCCACCCTTTGATATTATCTTTAGCTTCAGAGGGCATCCTGAGGCCTGGGATGTGACCTGGGGAAGTGGGAGAGTGTGGAAGGGACCAAGCAACGCACCCTTGGTTCAGGCTCTGGCTGACTCGAGGATGGTTGGGCTCTTTGCTGTGGGTGTCCTGAAGCTTCTGTTTTAGCAGCGTCTGTCCCTGGCCTGCTCTTTTGGTCATTGGGAGCCTGTGCTGGGCTCTCCACATTTAGCTGAAGAAGTATCTGGGAGGAGGGCCTTTTAACTCATCTACAGCCCCCGTGGGCTAGACACTACCACATTCTCACCAAATGGTCCCCACTTACCAAAGCCATTGCTCCCCTGGAAGGTGCTGCTTTCCTTCTGCATGTCCTCTGAGAGCCCACCCAGGAGCTGGCTTGGCAACCTGTGAGCCAGAGCTGCTTTCTCCTGACGATCCCGTCTGCCTCATTCCCAGCCTCTGGGACTTGTTCTCCCTAGCTACCTGGCACGTTCTCTGCATAACTCCCAGCCCCACTCTTAGCCATAGCGCCCTTTAATTAGATCTGACTATTAGACCATCACTGACCTTTGATGCTGAGAGCTCTACGATGTCCAGTGGCCTCTTAAAGGGAGACCATGGTCCTGGAGTGTGGCTGAGTCCCAGCCCCAGCTCAGTCTTGGAGTTTCTGAGTTTCCTGATGGAGCTTGGAGCAGGAGAGGAATCCAAGGTCACAAGAGGTTTTTTTGTTTTTTTTTTTTTCCCAGCAAATTATGAGCAAGCATTTTTTGTGTGGCAGACGCGGTCCCTGGGAGGGACGCTGCTGCAGGAAATCTCGACTGTGTCAAACTCGGCTGGAAAGCCCCTTGTCACCCTCCCTCCCATCCCCAAGGTGACCACTGAATGCATCAAGGAAAGCTTGCCTGGAAACTCTAGCAGGTGGTTAAAACTGAGCCAGCGAGAGGTGGCTAGGTTTCAGCCTCTCTCTGACCCCGCCCACCTGCATCTTCCTCCACTCTAGCCTAGGCATTCCGGTCCTCTCAATGACCCTGCTGGGGAAACAGAGCCACAGCTCCTTATGTGGCCTGCCAGCCTTTGGCTTGTGACTCTGCCCTCCACAGCTGATAGCAGCTCTCCCCTCTCTTTTTTTTCTCCACAGCCACAATGAAAGACGCAACACATTTCGACATCCAGTGACTGGCCAGATCCCAGAAGAGAACAAAAAGTTTGACTTGAAAACGTAAGTTCCCCTCTGCTTGCTTTCTGTCCTTTGTCACTACCATACTGTGTACAGGTGGGGCGGGGGAGGAGGAGGTGGTATTTGCCCATCACCAACTCTGGCCACATCTCTTGACCCCTCACCCACAGTTCCCAAGTTCTGGTTGATGTATCCCATAGGTTGCACTGAAGAGATTTAAAAAAAAAAAAAAAAAAAAAAAAGGCTGCTCTCGGGTTAGGATGGCACCTGGGGACCCTTGAAGGCAGCTCAGGGGAATCTGATGTAATCCAGAGATCTAAATGTGCATGCTACACTGTGAATCCTGCCTCACTGATGGGGGAAGGGTAGTTCATAGACCACTGATCCACTGTGCCTTTGATCAATGATTTTTTCCACCCTCTGGGATCAAATGCATAGGTATAAGTATGCCACTGAACCTTTAAAATAGAAGGCTGATGGCCTGGTGGAGCATGCCTGTAATCCCAGTTTTGAGGAGCCTGAGGCGAGAGGATCTTGATTTCTAGGCCAGCCTGTCTCAAAATAAGGTACAGAGTAACAGCCAGCCTATTATCTCAGAGTCTAGATTTTTAAACAGGAACAGGAGACAGCTACACAGGATAGCACATGCCTATGATCTCAGAATTTTGTAAACAGAAGCAGGAGAATCAAGAGTTCAAGATCATCCTCAGCTACATAGTGAGTCTGAGGCCAGTCTGGGCTATGTGAGACTCCCTGTCTTTAAACAAACAAATAAGAAAAGCAAAATAAGCCAAAGCCATAAATGAACAGAGAAGAAGAGGGAGCTTATCTGGGAAGAGGCAAAGGAGCCCCTGCGATGACTTCCACACTGCACCTCAGGCTGGGATTTTGTGCTGCTGCCTGGGCGGTAGGGACAGGGTGGGGGCAGGGATGGTGCTTTGGTTGCTGGCCCTGACGATTCCCCTTCTTTTGCTGACCTGAATTCAGATCGGCCTTGGACATGTCCAACAAAACAGGTGGGAAACGTTCTGCTACCATCAACAGCGACATAGCCAACCACAACATGGTGTCTGAGGTTCCTCCAGAGCGGCCCAACATCCGGGTAAGCCCAGCGGCGCTCCACCTGCCCCCGCGAACTGTCAGGCAGGAGACACTTTCAGATTAGAGGATATTAGGATCCTCAGGAAAAACCCTTGTTTGCCTAGCATATCCAGTGGGCAGGCAAGGTGGTCCAGGAACCCAGGTCAGAGTGGAAGAGAAGAAAGCTCAGACAAGAGGAGGCTCCACACGTGGCGGTCCCTATCTCGCCCTACCAGTCTTGGAAAGGGAATAACACTTTGTGGGCGGGGTTTTTCAGGAGTGTTGGGTATCAGGCATCATCTTGACTTCTGTCCCACTGATGCCAATGGTCCTCTCCTGTTGTCAGGACCAAAAATGTCTGCAGATGTCAGTTTTCTCCTAAGAGCCACTGACCTAAGGGCCCAGCAAAAGAACCTCCCATGAAGGATGAGTTGATGGGGTTGGGGGGTCGACATGGGAGGAGGAGGGGGAAAGGGAGGTCTGGGAAGACGAAGTTATCCGAGAGAAGGAAGCTTAGTGACTGTGTGGAACTTTGAGAAGCAGTTTGAGAGACAATCAATGGATGAGCACAGAAGATTGAGAGGGGATGGGAGATGGGAGAGGAGGTGTAGAAAGAGCAGACGGGACCACTAAGTGAGCAGCCGCAGACCACCATGTGTTCATACAGGGGAGCACTCTCCACCAGCCAAGCATGTTTTCTGAGTGCGTCGTAGCAAGGGGGCATTGAGAACACAATTGTGCACGATGCAGAATCTGAAAAACATGTTACTTATGTAAAATGTACAAAGAGGAAGAGCAGGTCTGTGTATTTATAGACATATCTGCAGCAGGAGTGGATGACCGTGGACAGGAGACCGATTTTGGGTCAGTGGCTGCCCTTAGGGAAGAGGAAGGTAACAAGACTGAGCCTCAAAGGCTGCTTGCCTTTTCTTGTTAGGGAAACGAACGACAGAAAGGAATGAGTGTCACCGCAGTGTCCCCTGCTTTTCTGAAACACTTGAAATGGTTCAGAAAGGTGTTTCTAGTTTTTGTGTGTGAGAGGAAGTTGTGTACGGGTGTCCATGCAGCAGTGAGGGAATGCTTTGTCTGTGGACCCTAGAGATGCCAGCTGGCTTCTTAGGCTTGCCTGCCTGCCTGCCTGCCTGCCTGCCTGCCTGCCTTCCTTCCTTCCTCCCTCCCTCCCTCCCTCCATCCATCCCTCCCCCCTCTCTTTATGTTTTCTTGAGACAGGGTTTCTCTGTGTAGCCCCGGCTTTCCTGGAACTCACTTTATAGACCAGGCTGGCCTTGAACTCGCATAGATCTTTCCTGCCTCTGCCTCCTGAGTGCTGGGACCTAAAGTCATGTGCCGCCACTCTCAGTTCCAACCTTATTTTTAAAGACAGGGTGGGTCTCTCACTGAATTTGGAATTCATTGAAGCCCCAGGAACTTTTCTGTCTCTTCCTAATGCTGAGATTACAGGCTCACCTTGCAGCACCTAACTTTGTAAAAAAAATATATATATATTTATTTTTGTTAATTATGTTTCTCTCTCTCTCTCTCTCTCTCTCTCTGTGTGTGTGTGTGTGTGTGTGTGTGTATGTGTGTGATTGTGTGATTGTGTAATGTGGCAAAACCAAAAGAAGAGCCCCAGGAATGATGTTAGTATTTCTCGTTGTTTTAGATTGGCCAAGACCTGAAAATAGCCTCAATTAAACCAATGACATTGTACGAACTGTTCCAGAAAGGAGGTGTGTGTGTCTGTCTGTCTGTCTGTGCGTGCGCGCACACGAGTGTGCGTGTGGGCATTCATGCAGGCCATCTCTTAGTTATTTTTTTCCTTGCTATGATAATACCTGACAGGAATGGTGTAATGAGGGAAAGATGTATTCGGCTCACAGTTTTCAAGGGTCTCAGTCCGTCATGCTGGGCAAAGCAGACATGGCAGAGCTACTCATATCATGCAGTCCAAGAAGCAAGAGAGAAGGGTAGGACTGAGACCAGCTATATCCTGCAAAGCCCACTCTTCAGGGTTCCACAGCCTTCCAGAAGACTGGGAACCCCACCAACTGAGGACCAAGTGTTCAAGCTGTGTGCCTCTAGGGGAGGCTTTGGACTCTAGAGAGGAAGAAGGGCGAGGCGCTTCCCGGTAGTCTAACCCGGAAGAGGAAGAGGCTCTTACAGTAGATAGGGAATGAGAGCCTGGAGGGAAGTTTGGGGTGTGGGGGTGTTTGAGAGAGCTGCTTTCAGATGGAGCACTCTGACTGAGGAGAAGCAGCTGGAGGAGGATATCTTAGAGGGTGTGTGTGTGTGTGTGTGTGTGTGTGTGTGTGTGTGTGTGTGAGTTCGAGGCCAGTCTGTTCTACAAAGAGTTCCACGACAGCTAGGGCTACACAGATAAACCCTGTCTCTCACAACCAAAAAGGGCATCGTCAAGAATGGTGAGATTTCCATGGTGATCGAATAATGTCTTTTGGTGAAGAGGGTGGTTGACACCCAAATCCTTAGACGAAACAAAACCACAACAAACAAGCCATACCCATCTGCTTCAGGAGCAGCATGGAGAAGGGTTAGGCTGAGCCGTCTGCGGAGTGCTCAAGGGAGGCAGATGGTTGATGCCAGACACAGGAGGAGCGACATGTCCATGTGGCGGTGGGGAGCCAGAGGACACTGTCCACCCTCTGAGCCCTATGGGCTCTCTGGTGTGAGACAGGAACAGAACACAGAGCAGATGACACAGGGAAGTAACAGTCATGTGCATGCCAGAGCCTGTGCAAGAGATGGCGGTAAGGAGAGCCCGGGAAGAGATGAAAGCCAACCAAGGCCTGCCGGGTGCTGCCAGGCCCGATGACCTGAGTCTGATCCCCAGAACCCACGTGGCTGAAGGACGTGAACTGAGGACTGCAGGTCATTCTCTAGCTTCCACATCCTCACCATAGCACGCACACCACCCCCCCAAAGTAAATAAATGTAAAAAGGACGACAGAAGAGGAAACACAGAAATCCTTTATTTCCTCCCAGAAGAAAAGAAGGAAACTACCCAACAACTAGTATGAGACCCTTGAGATCAGAAGATCCAAAGAATGAAAAGGCCACGCCTTTGAGTTAGCAGAGACTCAGAGCTTCATAGCCAGGCCTCCATCAGGAGAGCACCAGGGCCCCACTGGAGAGATTTGCCATTAGCAAGGACAGCTCTCTTGCTGACAGAGCTGTAAGGAGAGGAGGGGAGTTCGGCTAACTGTTGTCTTTGCCTTCCCAGGGGACTCGAACTTCCCGAAAAGCCATTGCCTTTGGTAAACGCGCACACTCCATGAAGCGGAACCCCAATGCACCCGTTACCAAGGCGGGCTGGCTCTATAAGCAGGTGAGGCCACCCAGCCTTGTTGCCTACAATAACTACCACTTTCTTTGTAGCGCTGTGAGTTCTGTACCCACGGTGGACCGAGCGCTCTTTGGTAGGTTTCCCCGTTGTCTCTGAATGTCTCCCAATCGTATAAAAGTTCTGAGAGACTGAAAACCTCCCCAGTCTGTGCTGCTTAGGAGGCAGAGGCAAAGCAGATCTCTGAGTTCGAGGCCAGCTTAGTCTAGAGAGTTAGGACAGCCAGAGCTATACACAGAAAAAAAAGAAAAAGAAAGAAAAGAAAGAAAAGAAAGAAAAGAAAGAAAGAAAGAAAGAAAGAAGAAAGAAGAAAGAAAGAAAGAAAGGAAGGAAGGAAGGAAGGAAGGAAGAAAGAAAGAAAGAAAGAAAGAAAGAAAGAAAGAAAGAAAGAAAGAAAGAAAGGAAAAAGAAAGAAATCCTCCCCAAAGTTATCTAGTGTCGAATTTGGGGCTCCAAGATGAGATTCCTGATGGGGAGAAGCTGTGACTCTGAGATACACCACGCCACTAGTCCCAGCAGAGTTACAGGGCACATTCTCTGCACATCTCTTTGCTGTGTGGAGGTGGGGTGGCTTCAGTCCTGGGGTTTACCAACCTTTCCCTGGCTGGCCACTGCTGTATTTTCGTCTGCTCTTCTACTAGCTCATTCTGGGGTACATTTTGCCCCCTTTATCTTCCCCAGAGGGACCCAGAGCACCAGGATGACAGAACTGGAAAGTCACAGGCAATAATCTAATGTCAGTTCCCAGCATCTGAGATCTCAAGGGAGTTGGCTGCCACGTGCTAGTGGCCGCGCTGCAGCCAGAGCCAGGATGTCCTTGTAACTAGCGCAGAGCTCCCTGACTGCGGCTGCCTCCCCTTCTACACCCCCTCATGGCCTTCCCATCTGTCTGTTTGTGTGCCCTGCAGGCCAGCTCCGGGGTGAAGCAGTGGAATAAGCGTTGGTTTGTCCTGGTGGATCGCTGCCTCTTTTACTACAAAGGTGAGTGTGCCCTGGCGCTGCCAGGGTAGGGGAAGCCAGGGACCATTCTGACTCATCCTGTCTTGCTGTCGGGTTCTGCTTTGGAAGGTCATTGGCTGGTGGGTCTCTCCAGGCAGGTTCCTAGCAGTAGGAGGCTGTGGCAGCCCAGTCTCAGACCTATTCATGAACTCATTCAGTTCCTAGCAATCCATACTTATCCGGAAGGCACTAGTTCTGGATCCTAACCGATGATACGGCAGGTGAACAGGGCAGACATTTGGATAGTGAGATTCCTGGGTAAGGGGAAAAGGAGGAAGAGGAAGAGGAGGAGGAGGAGGAGGAGGGAGAAGAGGAAGAGGAGGAAGAGGAAGAAGAAGAGGAGGATTCTAGTTACTGCTCTAGTAGAGGCTGGTGTTGATCTTCCCCGTGGCCCAGCAGAATATGTACGCTGACCCAGAATATAAGAATGTTTATACCATTTCGTTTACTGGGAAGTCCACAACACCGAAAGCTCTGTAGCAGGAAAGATGCTCAGGCAACGCTGGGTAAACAAATGGCCCTGGCTCAACCTTCTCTGTCACCCCTACATTCACATGAGGCTCCCCTGCCCCAACATGAGGGCAAAGATCTAATGAACTCTGTCACAGTCTCCTCTAGGAAGTTATTCTAAAGTGTACACGGTAACACGTGTCGGTGGGAGCACAAATGACCCAAGCAGGGCTAATAGCAGTAATGGTGACATCATATCAGGCTGCTGCAATGGGAGGGGTGGGCACAGGTGATGTCTAAGCAAGAGAGCTTCACATATCCACAGGGAGGAAGCGCTGGTTTCCTCCAGCCTCCTGGGGGCAGTGTGGTGAATCATTAACTCTGACAAACAGCAGTTGAGCTGGCTCACCCTCCACCCTGGAGCTGCTTGCTCTTCCTGAATTGTCAGCAAGCAGAGGCTATGGGTACAGGGTCAGGGACAGAGGAAAGGTCTAGGACTAAGGAATAGAAAATTTCCTTGCCCTAGAACTAGCCTGGGACAGGACTGAAGGAACAGTCAGGATCCCTGAAGAGAAGGGCAGGGTATACCCGGATGCTCATGAGCCACAGAGGGATGGTCTCAGGATACCCATATTCATCAATTTTCTGTGGCTGTGTAATTCATAAAGAAGAGAGGTTTATTTTTGCCTCAGGGTCTGGAGGCTAGAGGTTTGAGAGCCCGGCACAAGCACCTGCTTAGCTGGGGCATCTGTGCCGCTTTGGCACACGCCAGAAAATAGGAGGACAAGAGGGGGAGCACGTGGAGAAACAGAACAGCCTCATTTTGCAGCACCCTGCTCTGGAGGAGGGAGGAGCCCGCGCTAAGGTGGGCATGTCAGCTGGGCACACCTTTAGTCCCAGTACTTGGGAAGCAGAGGTCACTTAACCTGTCTGTTGACAATGGGGGACAAGGAGATCCTCTTCTCGGGCCATTTAGGAGTATTGGGGTCTAGTAAGGCATTGAATGGGCCTTACATAAAGTGAACATTTATGTCTGAAAAGCCATAGGAGACACGGAATATTTTGTTGCTATCTATCGTAGCTTCTTGCCCTTCCTTCTGTGTCAGGACCACTCTATCACACGCATGGGCATGGGCATGCATGCAGACGTGCACGTGTATGTGTGAGGGTGCACACGCATGGACGCGTGCACGCACACACCCTTGCACCCCCGTTTCCCCAACAGATGAGAAGCAGGAGAGCATCTTGGGCAGCATTCCCCTGCTGAGCTTCCGGGTGGCAGCCGTGCAGCCCTCAGACAACATCAGTCGGAAGCACACGTTTAAGGTCAGCTGGGCTTCCTCTCCCAGGTGGGGAAAGGAGGGCACCTGCTCTTCTAGAACCTGGGTGGGGTAGGACGCCCTGTGTGGTGGCCCAGACGGGGGCAGGTCGTGGCCCTTAGACTCACCAGGGTGGCTGGGAGGCAAAGTGAGGCCATGCTGGGGTTCCCTCTTCTTTCAGAGGCCTGGTGGGTATATATGGCATAGGTGGGCCAATAGAGCTGTGTCTCTGTGATGGCTCAATTTCCCCAGGGAAGAAAATCGTGTCCTGAACCTTCTGTACCTTTTGCCCAGCAGCGGGCCCCTCTTCTGAGCTGAGCTCTGGTGGGTGGGTTTTTGAGGTTTCTTTTCTGTTTTGAGCCCAGGGATATGCAGGAACCCTCCCTCCAGTCAAACTTACTCAAGTTTTAATCTTTAGAGAATATTACAAGTTGAATTTTGTTTTAGTCTTGTGGAGTTGGGGATAGAACCCAGGGCCTTTGTGGATGCCCTGAGATGCACCCCTGGCCATGTAGACAACAGTTTGAGAGAACACGTGCGCAGGAAAATGGGACTCTCCTCCCGCTCAGTGTCCCTCCCTCAGAAACCCTGGGGGACCTGCTCAGCAAAGCTGTGCCTGCAGCTGGCTCCTCCTAGGCCAGTAGCTTTCCACATTTAAAAATTCATGACCCATTAAAAACTATAAAAATCCCGTGCCCTTTGTGTTTTGTGATGCAGAGTACCCTAGTCTCTTTTTCAAAATATGAAGTAATAATATCAATTCTGCATGCCTTAGAATAAAGTCCCCTCCTCCCGTTGAGAATTGCAGTCCAAAGCCCTTAAAACTCAACACTGCCATTAAAGACAGAACAGAAATTACAGGTCACACCAGGCTGATGTCTGAGCTTCCAAGGCTCTCTCTGCCCTTCAGATTCTGATGAAAGAGGTGGGCACCCTACACAGAGCCTGCCAGGGAGAGAGGAGAGGACATATTTGGCACATAATTAGTTTCCATCGTCTCAGGGGCTGGGATGGCAGAGGTGTGAATAGAAGGAACAGTTAATACAACTCTGACTCCAGGGACCTGGGTTGTAGCTGGAAAAAATAGGAGCAGGCTGTGTAACCAACAGTCCCGCGACACAGACACATTCGCACCCACACAGCATCCACAGCCTGTCTCGCCCTTCCTACCAGACCTGTCAGCGCCACACACTCCAAACTGGAACTGTGCCTGCTGCAGGCATCAGATAAACGTCCTAGAGTGACTGATACACACCCTGCTGCGGAGCCTAGCGAGATCACTCCCGTGCCTACCAGACCCCCCCCCCCCGCAGCCCTCCTCCTTGCCCCAAGTAGGGCTCTGCCTCTTTAAGGCCCCCATGTGATAGCTATGCTCAGTGGCCTACAAAGGGTTCTGACTGGTGCTATTCAGTGTCTCATCCCCAGGGAAGGGAGGGGAGCCGAGACAGACAGACAGCAGGCTTGTCCTGTTGTGACCACCAAGCACAAGTCTTGGATGGCAAATAATGAGGAGCCGGGAACTGTCCCTGCCTGGCTACAGCTGAATGCCTTAGCTTCTTCTGTCCACACCCTCAAGTCTCCAGCTCCGTTCTTAGAAGCTGGTGCCCCTCCCTGCACTCCATCAATAGCCCTGTCTTTTCCCAGGCCCTCTGCCTTCTCCTGTCACAAGCATTTGGTCCTGAGGCTGTTTGTGCCTTGTTCCTCGTGGCATGTTTTGTCCCCAGTGTGACTAAGCCCTAGTGTAATTTCTATCTTCCTTGTCATTGGGGCCCCCTGGCCAGCAAGCTGGGGTACACAGGTTGCTCACCGAGTACTCATGGAATGAACAGATTCATTTGCTGATTCCCGCCTGCCCCACCACACATCACCAGCCTCGTCTCTGTCTCC
The DNA here is from genome assembly GCF_900095145.1 of Mus pahari. NCBI lineage: Eukaryota > Metazoa > Chordata > Mammalia > Rodentia > Muridae > Mus > Mus pahari. The sequence continues at coordinate 107,520,834 of NC_034594.1, forward strand.
CACGACACCATGCTAACCCTGTGCTCTTGTCCCAGAGGGCTATACTGGACCCTGGGCACTGCTATTCAGTCTCAAGTCCCAGCAGCCTCCTTGCCCTCTTGACAGCTCCCTTACTGTCCATCAGCACTGCCCCTCTAAGAACTCAGCAGCTCTGCCTCCTGCTGGGCTCTCTGCTGAAGGGCAGGGTCTAGCCCGAGAGAGGAAGCCTGGGATCCAGTCCCCACAAACTCCACACTGGGGAAGGGTGAAGGTGGAAATGCATGTGGGACACAGTGAAGGGAGTCACCTGACGGTTGGTCCCAGAAACGCTGGAAGGGTGAGGGCATGACTTGGCTGTTCAGGAGAGGCCTGAGTTGAGCCAGAGGGGCCTGGCCTTTTCCCTTCAACTCCCATCAACTTATCCTATGGGTTAGCACTCAAGGGAGCCAAGGCTGGGATGAGTGAGACTCCTTAAGAACATCTGGAGCCCCCTGTTAGGTGATGTAAATTTTAATTACTTTTTTTTTTTTAAGGAGTTGAGGGTGTCACCAGAGGAGTATGCTAAGGTCCCAGAAGGAATCTGGCTAGTCCCTCTCCCCTATCACCCTTCAGTGGTTGTATCATTTAAGCTGGAGCAGAATAGCAACTTGTCTGCCAGGGGAGGAGCAGGAGATGATGCTGGGGCTCCCTGACTCACTGCCCACCACAGCCCGGGTTTTCCCATAGTGCAAGCCCTGAGTGCTCCATCCCCTGTCGGGCTGAGCTGGGCACTGCTGAGTGCTGTCCTGGGTGGTGTCACCGACGAGAAGGGAACTACCCATAATACCTGTCCTGTCTCCTCACTGTCTGGTCTGTCTCTTCCTCTGGTGTCGGTTGGCTTGTCTCTGCCTCTTCTTCTGGCCGCATGAGGACCCCCTCCTCTGGACAGGAGCTCTCTTCTGGGTTCCAGCCCGCTGTGCCTGCTCACAGCCGTCAACTAGGTAGTGTTCCGACCGTTTGCTAGCCTGTGCCCTGCATGCCGAGGATAGGGGTTCAGGTGTTTCCTCTCGAGGAAGGCGTAGGGCCAGCCTCTCAGTAGTGAAGCTGGGTTTGCGATGGTCCTGTTTAGGGGAGCAACTCCTCCAGCCCTGTGGTAATTTTGTTATCACAAAGGTGGAATCAAAGGGGAGAGAGGATGTGGTAATTGTCCCTCTTGCTTACAGCCACTTCAGGCGGGGGACATAGGCTTGCCTTCCTGGTGACTGGGCTTTTAGGTAGTATTCAGAGACCTCTCATGTCAGGTACATGGGAGGCGGCTGCACTCCACCCTCCTTCCTAGCTCCTTAGCTCCTCTGGGGAGAAGCTGAGTGCTGAGAACGGCCTGACTGACTGCCCCTCCTGTGGGTGCCCTTTCCCTGCAGGTGACTGTTCACTGGGTAGATGAGGCTGGGGCCAGTTCCACGCACTGCCTCTCCCCACAGGCTGAGCACGCTGGAGTCCGCACCTACTTCTTCAGTGCTGAGAGCCCCGAGGAGCAGGAGGCCTGGATCCAGGCCATGGGCGAGGCTGCTCGGGTCCAGATCCCTCCAGCCCAGAAGTCAGTGCCTCAGCCCGTGCGGCACAGGTGAGTACCTGGTGCAGACATTGAGGAAAGGAGAGAGAGAAAGATGTTCAGAAGTACTCCACTTTATGCCAGCGCTGGGCCCATTCTGTGGATTTGAACATCTGGAGGGAGTGAGGACCACATTCCCTCACCTAGGCAGGAGGTCTGGCCAGCGGGTTGCAGAGCCTGAATCTCACTTCCCCTGATCAGTTCCTCCTCCTCTTTCTGAGCTGGGGGAGAGCCTGCGGAGAATTCCGGAAGCTTGGCTAGGAGCCAAAGGTGAGGGCCATTCGCTAGCTGACCCAGGCTGTTTGCGTCAAACACGTTGGAGGAAAATGCAATCAGGTTTGAATCACAGGTTAGTCACTTGGCCATAGTGTGACCTCAGGGTGAGTGACTTAACCTTTCAGGACCTGATTTTTCTCTTCTCAAATCTAGCAGTTGGATTTGTCCTGCAGATTGTGTGTGAAAACACAGCACTCAGCCCACAGTGCCTGTCACTCGCTGGCTCAGTGCCCACCTCTCCTTCCCCTGTGTGCAGACGAATGGAGACCCAGAGGAAAGGGCTCAGGTCTGGCCTGAGTTTAGAAAGGCTCTTCCTGTGTAGACTTCAGGTCTGGCTATGTTTAACCCTCAGTGTGTCATCAAGGAAGCTTGACAGGAAGCTCCAAGGAGAAGTTGTCTCAAGGGTCCATCTCTACGCGTGGCTAGGCCTTTATTCATCACCTCCCAGATCTGCTAGGAAGAAAAGAGACTACACAGGTCTGCGTTTCTGCTGCTGTGATAAACACTGACCAAAAGCAGGGAACTCAGAGCAGGAACACAGAGCAGGAGCCTGGAGGCAGGAACTGAAGCCCGGGCCATGGAGAAACGCTACATATGCAGCTAGAGACACGAGCTCAGGGGGTACTGGTTAGTTCATATTGTTGTTCCACCTACAGGATTGCAGCCCCCTACAGCTCCTTGGGTACTTTCTCTAGCTCCTCCATTGGGGGCCCTGTGTTCCATCCAATAGCTGACTGTGAGCATCCACTTCTGTGTTTGCAAGGCATAGGCTCACAAGTGGCTGCTATATCAGGGTCCCTTCAGCAGAATCTTGCTGGCATGTGCATTAGTATCTGGGTTTGGTGGCTGATGATGGATTCCCGGGTGGGATAGTCTCTGGATAGTCCATCCTTTCATCTTAGCTCTAAATTTTGTCTCTGTACCTATATCCTTTCATGGGTATTTTGTTCCTTATTCTAAGGAGGAATGAAGTATCCACACGATGGTCTTCCTTCTTGGTTTTCTTGTGTTTTGCAAAATGTATCTTGGGTATTCTAAGTTTCTGGGCTAATATCCGCTTATCAGTGAGTGCATATCTAGTGACTTCTTTTGTGATTGGGTTACCTCACTAAGGATGCTATCCTCCAGATACATCCATTTGCCCAAGAATTTCATAAATTCATTGTTTTTAATAGCTGAGTAGTACTCCAATGTGTAAATGTACCACAGTTTCTGTATCCATTCCTCTATTGAGGGACATCTGGGTTCTTTCCAGTTTCTGGCTATTATAAATAAGGCTGCTATGTACATAGTGGAGCATGTGCCCTTATTACCAGTTGGAAGATCTTCTGGGTATATGCCCAGAAGTGGTATTGCTGGGTCCTCCGGCAGTACTATGTCCAATTTTCTGAGGAACTGCCAGACTGATTTCCAGAGTGGTTGTACAAGCTTGCAATCCCACCAGCAATGGAGGAGTGTTTCTCTTTCGCCACAACCTCGCCAGCATCTGCTGTCACCTGAATTTTTAATCTTAGCCATTCTGACTGGTGTGAGATGGAATCTCAGGGTTGTTTTGATTTGCATTTCCCTGATGACTAAGGATGTTGAACATTTTTTCAGGTGTTTCTCAGCCATTCGGTATTCCTCAGTTGAGAATTCTTTGTTTAGCTCTGTACCCCATTTTTAATGGAGTTATTTGAATTTTGAAGTCCAGCTTCTTGAGCTCTTTGTATATATTGGATATTAGTCCTCTATCAGATTTAGGATTGGTAACAATCCTGGTTGAGTTTATCTGATCATTGCCCAGCAATAAAGCAAAGCCCAGGATTTAGGAAGTAGAATTGGGTGTCATCCTGCCCCAGTTACACCACTGCCTCTCTGCCTCTTCTTCACTCCTCCCAACCCACTTACCCCTGCCCCGTCTCACACTGCTGGGCCGGGACTACTGACTGACAACCTCTACCTTGGCCTCCTGCAGCCTCGAGAAGCCAGACTCGGAGAACATCCCACCCAGCAAACACCATCAGCAGCCACCCCACAACAATCTCACCAAGCCAGAGCCTGAGGCCAAGACCCGAGGGGAGGGGGACGGCAGGGGCTGTGAGAAGGCTGAGCGCAGGCCTGAGAGGCCAGAAGTCAAGAAAGAGCCTTTGGTAAAAGCCAATGGCCTCCCATCTGGACCTGAGACAGCCTCAGAGCCTGGCAGTCCTTACCCCGATGGCCCGAGGGTTCCAGGAGGTGGGGAGCACCCTGCTCAGCCCAATGGCTGGCAGTATAGCTCCCCAAGCCGACCAGGGAGCACAGCTTTCCCACCTCATGATGGGGACTCTGGGGGACAGCGGCGGAGCTTTCCACCACGTAGTGACCCTGACAAAATTGCCCAGCGCAAAAGCTCTATGAACCAGCTTCAGCAGTGGGTGAACCTGCGCCGAGGGGTGCCCCCACCCGAAGACCTTCGGAGGTGAGGTGGCCTGGAGGTAGTATGTTATAGCTAGGGTGAGGGGATGGGGGTGGGAGGGAGCAACTTATGAGACATTGCTTTATTGGGAACCTTCTGGAAGCTGCCTGTGCAGGAAAGCTGATTCTCGTTTCGTCCAAATCCTTGCCTCTGGTGGTCTGCTGCCTTCAAAAGAAAGCACAGATCTGGCCGTGGTGGCACATTCTTGTACTCTCAGCATGTGGGAGGCAGAGGTGGGAAGATCGGGAGTTCTGAGGCTATCCTCTGCTACAAATTAAGTTGGAGGCTAGCCTGTGCTATATGAGACCTTGTCTCAAACTGAGAGACAAGAGACAGAGATAGACAGAGACAAGAGAGGAGAGGCAGTGTACCTAGGGTATTCAGTAGTCAGAAGTCAGGCAGCCCTAAAGCTGTTCTGGTTAACCCCCGACCCATGCTGCAAATCCTGCGACATCTGAATTCAGTGCTGCTATTCACTAGGAGCCAAATGACTTACACTGTTTTAAGAAAACCGGTACCTCACTCTTCCTGTTGGTGTTCCTTGATGACCAGTTTGCCCCACGGATAAATAAACGGACTTATCTGATGACGGCCTTTCAAATATTCAGGGAGACTTACTGAGCTTGATAGTGTTTGTCAGGGCAAATGAGCTCAGCGTGTAGGGACCCCTGGAGATTGTGGGTACAGCCTCAGGAGAGATCCTGGAGCAGCTTACCTTTCTAGATGGTTAATATCTCATTGTTGGCGATGAGGTCCTTGGGCGTTTATAAGTCCCAGGGACCTCCCGGCTCTGATATCGTATTTCTTCTACCTCCTGTTTCGGAAAGGACCCTGCAAATCTGTTCACACTCAGATGTAGATGGCAAAAAAAGTCCTAGAGCTGTCTTCTGGGACATTTCATTTTTAAAGAGTCACAGATTGAACTCTGAATGGTACAGTCTTCAAGGATAGGACTTGTTCTCACCTCTAGGATACGCCTAGATCCTGCCTGGGCAGTGGCTCCAGTCATCTTTTCAAGCCTGTACTCTGAGCTGGAGGACTGGGGGGGGGGGGAGTGACTGGGGTGCACAGGTGGGTAGAGATATGTCCTTATAATGGCCTCTCTCTCTCTCAGCCCTTCAAGGTTCTACCCTATGCCCCGCCGGGTCCCTGAGTATTACAGTCCCTACTCCTCCCAGTATCCTGACGATTACCAGTACTACCCACCAGGGGTGCGGCCAGACAGCATCTGCTCCATGCCAGCCTACGATAGGGTTAGTCCACCCTGGGCCCTGGAGGACAAGCGGCACTCCTTCCGGAATGGGGGTGGACCCGCTTACCAGCTTCATGAATGGAAGGAATCCACCAGCTACGGGCGGCAGGATGGCACCGTTTGGATCCCCAGCCCCTCCCGACAGCCAGTCTATTATGATGAGCTGGATGCTGCCTCTGGCTCCCTGCGCCGCCTGTCCTTGCAGCCCCGGTCCCATTCTGTGCCCCGCTCACCCAGCCAGGGCTCCTACAGCCGTGCCCGCATCTATTCCCCGGTGCGTTCACCTAGCGCCCGGTTTGATCGGCTGCCACCCCGCAGTGAGGACATCTATGCAGATCCTGCTGCCTACGTGATGAGGCGATCCATCAGCTCCCCAAAGGTGAGCTACCACTCCATCCCTCCCCGCTGAGACCATCTGCTGAGAAGCTCTGGAGATGAGAGATGCTGGGCTATCTGGGATATGGCCTGCTAAGCCAGGAATCTGCCTAGGGAATCCTGGCCTGCGGTACCATCCCTAAAATGTTGCCTTGGGGGTTGTTCTGAGCTCTAGACAGGAACCATGCTCTCTGTGCCCATTCCCAGGTTGTGCTGAAAATTGTGCCGTGTCTAAGAGGACAGAGAAGGTCTGACTTCCAATCTTGAGGACTCAGATGGTTGTGAATGGGGTTGCTATGCATTTCAGTTTGAACTCTGCTCTGGGGCAGAATATAGATGCCCTTAACCTTGAACTTTAGTTGGTGGGGAAGTCCACATCCCAGCCGTATTCTCTCACCTCTGCAATCCCCTTTCTCTTCCAGTATGATTACCTGGGAGACAGGCGACCAGTCCCTGCAGGACTGTTCCCCTACAACTACCCATCATCCCCCACGGTCCACGATAAGATGGTACGTCCTCTACTCTCTCCCACTCCATCTCAGGACCTCCTCTCCTGCATCCACCCAAGGTGGAGCTGAGCTGGGGCAGGTACCCAGGATGCTGTGGGCCCAGAGCCTGGCCCACGTATTTTTTTTTTAGAAGTCTCTGGTTACCTCCTCCTTTCCCACCAGGCTTCAAGGGCCCCAGGACAGAGTTTGGGGCCACTTGCTCCTTCTCCGTGGCACAGAGCAGAGAGCGTGTGCCCCCCTGCCCCTCAGGCCCTCAGGCCCTTAGAGCAGCTCCTCTCACCAGCATACAAGAGGAGGGGCCAGGGCTAGCTAGGAGTGAGCTGGGTGCAGTCAGGCTAGGACTCTGAGGGTAGAGCATGTCAACTTTCCCCCTTGGTGTCAAGCTTGCCTTTGTTTGGAATGCCACCAGAGAGGAAAGGGACAGGGTTCTGACTGAGGAAGAAAGGGTGCACCACGTTGTGTGTCTCCCCTTTCTGCTGTTTCTACTTATTTCTGGAATGTGTTACTCCAAGAAATGGGCTGGGGACTAAAGAACCTCTGCCCCATCCCCGGCCAGGGAGGCCAGGGTGAAGGAGGCTGGGTGGATGGCCGGGTAGCCACTGTCCGCACTGATGCTCACTCGACTGTGCAGACTCCAAAGCCTTGATCCACAGCAAACGCCCCTTTCCAGAAACAGCCCATTTTTCCTAGAACAATTGGAAACACTTCTCATCAGCTTTGCAGGGTGGGGACAGAGGTAACAGAACTGGGAGAGAATGTCCCTCATCCTCCTTCCACCTGCCTGTGCTCCTGTCCCCTTCTACCTCAGAACCATTTAAAGGACATGACAGAGAGACTTTTTTTTTTTATCCATGCCTAGCTAACTCTTAACTACTCTGCTTCTTCTTCTTCTTTTTTTTTTTTATCGTTTTCTTTTGTGTGTTCCTGTTTGTTTGTGTTGCTGGTTGGCCCTTTGGCCTCGGGCTCCGGGTAGGATGAACTTTTAGATCTTCAGTTGCAAAGAAACCTAGAGTATTTGGACCAGCAGGTAGGCAGAGCTGGTGCCCCTCGCCATCCCATATCCCTGTCCTGTCTCCTCCTCCCTGTCCCTAACATCCTCCAGCCATTGAACAACCTTTGTTGGTGTCACCAGGAACCAACAAAGTGGCTTTGCTCCCTCATCTCCTCCCCCTCCGAATCCCTCACGGGCAGCTGGGGATGTCCTCAGGAAGGAAGTGTAGCCATGGGCATGTGAATAATTAACCACCACTGTCTGCAGCCTTCAGTGCTCAGCCCGCGTGGAACCGCCCTCAGAGGCAGGTGGGAAGAGAGCAGAGACAAGGCTGGCCCTGAGATGTCAGGGATTTAGTTATACCTGGATCTGGGAACTCATATCCATTCCCACTGAGCATTGATAAGCTCTGTTGTGACCAACTGAGGACCTACAGACTTGTCCTAGAATGGTTTAGAAAACGTTATCAATTCCATACATTTGTTAGTTCCTCAGAGGCACAGTGGTGCCAGCCCAGCTTGGCTGACAGAGCACACTGACCAGGTAGCGAATACCCCAGTGAGACACACACACTGTTGGCTGCCTTGTGCTGTCTCCAGGCCTTTCCCCTTTGCTCCTTTGCCTTTTAATTCCACAGGGAGCCATCTGGAAACACTTGGTCTAGACAGGTTGCCAGTGAACCCATCTACTAGTAAATATGTGCTACAAACCACAGGGAGTCTGGAAGTCCACATCATTGTCCTGGGATGCAGCCTGCAGTGGTAGAGATGATCATAGTGATGATATTAAGAATAACTGAGGTGATGGCGCATGCTTTTAATCTCAACACTCAGGAGGCAGAGGCAGCTGGATCTCTAAGTTTGAAGTTTCAGGCCAAGGAAAGTTATGTGGTGAAACCCTGTCTCAATAGTAGTAATAATGGTGTTAGTAGTAACAATAATAATGATAATAATAACAGCAGCCACCATAGTTGGTGTTTCCTCCTTATTTAGACTTGAATAGAAGAGATCACAATTCTTTCATTTTTTGTAATAATTCTACAGAATGGGAACTGTGATTATCCTATTTTATATAAAGGAAATGAAGCACAGAGAGATTTTGAAATATGCTAAGGACACAGACAGTGAATAGCAGAGCTTAGGTTTTAACCCAGCTTGTAGCTGGGAATCTGAGAGGAGACAAGGCTAGGATCAAATCTCATCAGGGCAAGTTCATACTCACAAATCTCCAGGCAGAAGCATGACCTCGAGGTGACCATGTTCACTGCTCTGACTCTTATGTTCATCCAGTAACAGTCATGTGACCTGTCATCTCCCATGGCTTCCCTATTATGGTGAGATCATCTTTGTCAAAGCCTTTAGGCAGTGGGAAGCACTGATTGCCAGAGTTTAGTCAGCAGGGCCAGCTCCTGGCCCTCACAGAGCGTCCATTCTTGTTCCAAAAGTAGTGTATTATATTCATGCTGTAAGCATCCTGGGCCATGTGGGGATGGATCCCAGGATGCCCTCTCCCAAGCATGGCTGGAAAGTGCTATGTCCTCCCAGAGGGAAGCAAGACCTATAATGCCTTGAAGTGGGGAGGACTCAAGAGTGTCACCACTGGTTTCCCAAGCAGACTGTCCTCCTTGTAGCATTGTGCTAACTTCACCCTGCCCACAATGGCTGGCTGTCCAATCATTTAACACAGAGTGGCTTTTGCTCTTTCAGAGGGGACAGACTGCTAGGGTCTTCAGAACTCATCTCTGGATTACCTTCCTGCCTATGGGATAATATTCTTAGAGCCAATCCTGTATGATGAGGGGCTGGGCACAGCCAGGTGGGGCCATGCTGAACAGCACTGGTAGATGTCACTTGGTCCTCCTGGTTCTTTGTATTCAGACATAGCAGCGCCTGCTCTTCTGCAGAGTAGTGAGAGAATCAGATCGGAAAGCATGCGGGAGCTCTCTGTGGGGCACTGTTACAGCAAACCTCTTTGGGGAAAGAAACAAGGTCGGGGGGTGCCCAGGGAGAGTCTGGTCTCCTTTGTCCACTATGCTCTCATAAGCATGTACACCCAGACACATGCACACACAGCCTCTTTAAGTAGTAGAGCTGGACTGACTTCAGATCTTTAGACTAAATAAGGAGTCTGGCATATTGATATTGTAACTCCTGTGCTCATCCTTATACTGTAAGCCCTCCTGAAGCCTTGACACCAAGGAAAAACCCTAACTGGGCTTACAGGAGTAGAAAAATTGGGTAGTAGAGAGCCTTTGAAACTATGACATATCAGGGGCTGGAAAGATGGTTCTACAGCGAAGAGCACAGAGGGCCCAGATTTGGTTACCAGCACCCATGTGCCAGCTGACAAACACCTAGAACTCCAGTTCCAGGGGATCCAATGTCCTCTCCAGTCCTCTGTGAGCACACGGTACACAGACATATGTGCAGGCAAAATGCACATATAAAGTAAAAAGAAAATTATTTTTTAAAAATTAGAATGCTGTAGATTGCGAACGGGGACATGGGCTGCCTTACTCTGGCCACAGCATGGCAGAAACAAAGCTGTGTGGGGTATTGCCTCAAAAGGGTAAGAGGAAGAGAAGACTGGGGAGGCCGTGGATAAAATTCTGACCCCGGAAGAGCATCCCTTGTTACTGTGTAGCCCCGAAGCTTCCCCTATACACCCCCCTTCTGTCTTCTCCTACCATCTGCTGTGAACCACTCAGTTAAAGGGACACAGCCAAGAACGTTCCCTGACAGTTTCATTTCTGATCCTCTCCCTGTGGGACCGGTGGACATGTGAGGACAACTGATTAGTTTGGTTGGCCTTTCCTCCCTCTCTTTTCCCCTCCCTCCCCACTTCAGTACATCCCCTTCCACTTTCCCAATGATCCTTGAAATTAAACGATGACGTGGCAGAGAGCAGCGCTCCGACATCTGGTGTCCCTTTAACATGGCTCACTTGTCTTGACCTCCTTGTTTGCTTTCCCAGTGCCATCCTCAATCCTCATGGATGCTGCCAGCCCAGCTCTGGAAACTGTTTAGTAATCTTTCAGGAGGCTTGGGGGTGGGGATGGGGTGCCGTGCAGAGAGTAGGTGCCAGGTTTGCCGGTGTAGCTCAGGTTAGTGTCAATGTGAGGAGACTGGCTTTCCCACCGTGTGGGCTTCATCTAAAGCAGTGTGAGGAATGGGAAGGAGGTGACAGCTTGGCCAGTGTGGCCCGACACCCCTGGGACAGAGTCCCTGGGCCTTGCAGGGTCCAGTGGCCTCCTGGCACCCTGCCGTGACATTTGCATGAGGACATCAAGACTGGTCCAGAAACAGTTCACAGGGTAAAAAGTGGCAAGGCCAAAGTAAGGGTGCTGGAGGCTCCCCCAAAGCAGCTGCCCTCCCCTGTTTCCTGCAGAGAGCCACAGGGGGGTGTGGGGAGACAGCCGTAGCCAGGGCTGAGTGAATCGTCCGTCCGTTCCTTCCTCCGCTGCAGATGAGCGAGAGCGAGACTCTCATCAGCATGGTGAACCGAATGGTGGAGAACTCCTCTCCCAGGGCCCACCTCTTCATGCAAGTAAGGCCTCTGCCTGCCAGCATGGTCCCTGTCAGTGCCATCTCAGCTGCTTGTGCATGACTGGGTCACACCATGTGGGATGAGGCCCGCCTCACCCAATCCATTCACCCGCCAGGCCTCATCTCCTGTAACACAGATTCTGCCCGATCTTCTCCCCAGCCCCACCATGAGGCCTCCATTCTTCACGTTCATAGATAAACTCAGGGTGCATTTCCTGAGCCATCAAACAGCGAACAGTGACGTCTCCTGCATGCTGAGGATTACAAACCTGCATGAATGCCCGGGATGCCCGGTTCATGTTTTCTATGCTCTTGACAGATATTACGGGGGCTGGGGCATGAGGGGAGGATGTCAGGGGTTTGTAAACAGGATAGAATGACTGCTGCGTTGTCAAGGCAGCACTCACTGCCCCTCTCCCCACTCCATGCCTTTGGAATCTTGCCAGTCCTGGCTTAGTGTGGGTGCAGCAATCGGCGTGTTCGGTTTACATGGACAGCGGTTCTCCGGGTTTCCGATGCTCTTTCCTGCCAAGCTCTCGAGTACTGGTCTCTACAAACTGCCCAGGGGTCACTGGCATCTTCATGATTGTTACCATGCAGAGAGCTCTGCCTTCCAGCAGGCCTCCACCAGGGGACAGGGGACACAGGTCATGTGGTCAACCTCTCCCGAATCAGCCACAGACAATCAATCAGGATCAGGATGAACTCTAGATTGCACCGTCACAGCCTTCCCAGCTCCAGCCAGAGGACCTAAGACCCTGGCACAGAAGTGTCAGGCATGACGGGCAGTGGTCTCTGGCAGAAAGGAAACGGGATTGTGATGTCAGCTCTGCCACTCACCCAGCCTCGTCTGCCCCTGCTGCAGTAACCGACCTCGTGTTCCTGCAGGTCCCTGCATACCCAGAGGTGTTCCGGGATGGCCTCCACACCTTCAAGCTAAACGAGCAAGACACGGATGTAAGGGCAGTTCTCCCTGCTCCCTCTGACACGACGTGTTCCTCATGTTGTCGTCTTCATCTTTGCTTTCCCCCATGGGGCTTTTCCTCCATCCCCCTCCCTCTCCTGGTGGCGTTTCATCCATTTGACTCACCTCCTCTCATCAGGACCACAACACAGTGTGCTTCCTCCTCCTTCGGCTTCTCCTTTTGGACATGGCCCTACCTCACCCTCACCTCTCACTCTGCTTCATGCTTCTATACCAAGCTTCGGGCCCCTATCTACAGCAGTGGGATCGGCTTAGGGCCAAGAATTAGGCTCTGTTAGATGGTAACGCAGTCTGTTCTGTGCCGAGCCTGTGGTAGACACTGCAAGCTGCTACACAGGATATGGTCTGTGTCTGCCATCAGGAGCATCAAGCAGTGGGATACCCCAGGTGGCATCAGATGGCAATATCAAATCCATTCACCAAATGGGACCAATGAGTGGGTCAAGGACAAAACAGGTAGCCAGAGAGAAAGGCCTTGAAATGAGAAGCCTCAAAGGGCAAGATTTGGCCTGGTAGGAAGAAGATGGAGGGGAAGACATGAGTTAGAGATGAGGATGTGGAAAACTCTCCAGAAGAGAGCAGGCTCTGCCTGTGGCCTCTTCATTACCACTGACCTCGCTTCAGCAGTGGATCCATGCCTGAGAGGTCTGGGGGCGGGGCCGGTCTCTCCAGGCAAGGACCAAAGCTAAGAGGGCTTCCATCAGCCATCCTGAGATGTTACAGCTGGTTCCCAACCTCCCTAAGGCTGCAACCCTTTAAGACAGTTCCTCATGTGGTGGTGACCCCTGGCCATAAAATTATTTCATGGGTACTTCATAACTATGATTTTGCCTGTTATGAATTGTAATGTAAATGTCAGATATATAGGATATCTGATATGTGACCCCTGCGGGGGTCTCTACCCACAGGCTGAGAACTGTAACCTTAGAAAAAGAGAACTCAGGAGTCTCAGGATAAGGGAGACTGGGCTGCCCTGTGGGGCAGAGGGGCTGGTTCATGTTACATTGCTTATAAGACTGCTGGTTCCCAAACCTTGCCTGTCCCCAACCCCAGCTGAGGAGGTGAGACCACACTGTCTTCGCCATCCTCTGGGCACTGTATCCCCACAGTAGGATAGGGATGCGCTTGACTCCCCACCCCTACTCAGAGAATCATCACATCTCATTTCCTAAGATGGAGATCCACCATGCTCTTTCCCAGAGCCTCCAAGGTGACGGTGAAGGCCCAGGTTCCTTGACTGGGAAAAGTGGCGGTATCCAGAGGCTGGGCCCTGCCAACCCAATTCCCAAGTCCCCATCAACCCACATCCTTCATCATCTTTCTTTCTTTCCTCTGGGCCCCCCAGAAGCTGCTGAGCAAGCTGTGTGAGCAGAACAAGGTAGTGAGGGAGCAGGAGCGGCTGGTGCAGCAGCTGCGGGCGGAGAAGGTGAGCAGCGGCTGGGGTGTTTTGTGGGTGGGACTGGCGTGGGCGTGGTGGTGTGCGATGCTGTCTCTGTCCTTACAAAGCTGGTGGGTCTTTGTCTTCCTCAGACTTCTTGTCTCCTGGGGACAGTAGTGCTATGGGGATAGCCTCTGCTAAGTTGTCTGATTGAACTACCAGGGGCTCAGGCATCTGCTGTCAAAGACCCTAGAGAAGGTCACGTTGCAGCTCATGACACCTCCCTTCTTTCCTTAGGAGAGCCTTGAAAGTGCCTTGATGGGAACCCACCAGGAGCTGGAAATGTTTGGAAGCCAGCCCGCCTACCCAGAGAAGCTACTGCACAAAAAGGAATCTCTGCAGAACCAGCTCATCAACATCCGGGTGGAGCTGTCACAGGCGACCACGGTAACCGGGGCAGGGGCTGTGGCTGTTGGCCTCCCCTTTGTGCTGCCCTGACCTGGATAACTCCTAAGACCGAAGAAGCGGGGTGCTGCAAGGGCACCCCTACAGCAGAGGGCATGCACAGACAGCACGTTTGCCTTCCTGTTCATTCCAAAGCGCTTCCCCTCAGAGAGCGAGCGAGCTTGTCACCCACAGGCTGCGTTTGTCCCTGGATTCTTTGGGGGCAGTGTGTCGCTGAGGGTTACTGGATTCCTCGGCTTGTCTAACCCATCGGCTGCCCACTTTGCCCTCTGCCTTGCTGAAGTAGGCTCTGGCTGGCTTGCTGCTGTCAGCAGGGGAACTGAGGCAGATCCTTCATTCAACACAGCTTGTTTGAGTACCAGTAGCCCAGGAAAGCCCAGCCCAGGAGAGAGGGGTGATCTCTATGGGAACAGATTCAGCTTTTCCTTCAGCCTGCCATGGGATGTGCCCTGGCCTGCCATGGGATGTGCCCTGGCCCGCCATAGGATGTGCCCTGGCCCTCCTAGGAAGGAGGGTTGGTGGCAGCCTCCCCTTGAATGTCTCAGCCTGTTCCCTTCCTGCCAGACTTTGGACCCCAGGGATCCCAGCCCCAGACCCCTTTGCAGCTGTAGAAGGGAGGACTTGTGGAAGGTGGCTTCCTCCGTGTGTTAGTTGGGTCTTTTCTCACTGCACTGCTGTGACAGAATGCTTGGCAAGTGAAACACCAAGGAGGGTTTGTTTCCATTCAGTCTGAAGGAAGAAAGCCCATCGCTGTGGGGAAGGTGTGGTGGGCAGGAGCTCGAGGCACCTACCTGGTCACTTGCATCTGCATTCAGGAAGCAGAGACTGTGGTGTTCACCTCGCCATGCCCTTTGTATTCATCCTGGACCCACGCCTGTGTGGTGGTGACACCACGCCTTCCCTCCTCAGTTAGCTCTTCCGGGGCACCTTCACAGACACACCCAGAGGGATGGCAAGTGACTGGATGAACCCTCACACTCAGTAACCCTCTCCCCGGCAGGCACTGACCAACAGTACAGTGGTGTATGAGAGCCTCGAATCGGAGGTCTCTGCCCTGCATGATGAACTTTGGGAACAGCTCAACTTGGATATCCAGGTGAAAGGGGGCCCCAAGAGGGTGGCAGTGGGGCAGGGGGCTAGATCTATTCTGTAACTTCTCTAGCCTGGATGGCAAAGGAGTCCCAAGCAGCTGCCTTTCTTGATTTAGCCACTTCAATATAAGACAAGGTTCTGGTCTTAAGACAGACTCTGAGAGAGAAAAAGAGACAGAGACACAGGGAACGAGAGAAAGAGAAGATAAGAGAGGAGACAGACAGACACAGGAAGAGATGGGGCGAGGAGAGAGATGGAAGCAAAGGAAGAAACTCTCGGGTCACTTAAGACTACTTTTAGCTTGATGACAATGTAAGAATATTCTTCTCAACTCACAGGGCGTGCAGCTAATGAGGTAGGAGACCTAGGTTAGAAGCAGGATATTCTGTTGCTGAAAGGATTTAAAAACAGACATGTGGATATAAATACCTCTGCAGACACCGAAGAAGCTGGCAGTTCAGGATCTATCTCTGCAGCTTTATAAGCGGCAAGGCTTCCTTTCTGGGTGTAGGTACAAAGCAGGAGGCTTGAAGGAGGATGGGATATTGGAGACTTGTGTTTTGTTTTATTTCCCCCTTGTCTTTTCTCTGACGGAGCTCTGCCTCTTCTCCAGCTGATTTTTATAAACTCTGTTCCTCAGATGTGGGTGGCACCCTGTTTCCCTCCTGATAACAAAATTCACCTCGCTTGCCTCGGGCTGGGCAGGGTGGTGAGGACCCAGAGACTGGTACATCCTATGGGCCAGCTGCACCTTAAGTGTGCCCATTGTAGGAGGGACGATGGCCGTGGGCGAGCGCACCCGCTTCTGAGTCAAAAAGACCCATCCTTAGACGCTGGCTGTGCGGCTCAGGGGGTGGCCCAGGAGGGGTCCTGCAGCCGAGATGAGATGAGTTATTACCCACGAGCATGCGGAGTGGTGGCTGGTACTAAGACACAGAGTAAGTGGCAGCTGTTAGATTTCAGAATGTGAGCTAGCTGTAATAGAATGCAGCTCATGTCTGTTGGAATGTGAAAATTAAAAACAAACGAACAAAAACAAAGACCGAAAGCACTGGAAATCTTGTCCCCTGGAAAACAGAACACATCTCCTGATCCCCCAGGCGGTTCAGTAGGGGCTCCTCACTCTTGCTTCTAGGGCCTTGGCTTTTCTGTGGACACATTTTATATTAAAGAGGCTGAGACTTCTCACAAGAAAGATTGCCACCCAGGAGGGGGATGTGCGGGTGGGTGGGAGCTCAGGGTTCTGAAGCTTCCTGATGCGGGGGGGGGGGGGGAGGTCCTCTAGGTTTAGGGCAGGGCTGGCCCATCCCTGATTCACTCTACCACTGTTTCAGAACGAGGTGCTCAGTCGGCAAATCCAGAAGGAGATCTGGAGGATCCAGGACGTGATGGAAGGGCTGAGGAAGAACAACCCCTCGAGGGGCACTGACACGGCCAAGCACAGAGGTGGGGACTCCCGCACCCCTGCCAACTCACACCAAAGGACCCATGGGTGACTTTAGAGCTAACCTCGAGCCCGGGTCTTCAGGCTGGCTCTCTTTGACACATCAGAGGCTACGGTGTCAACTGTTTGCTCTCTTCGCTGCCTAGGGTTCCGCTTGGCAGCCAGCCTATGACCCTAATCCATGGAGGGACTCCTCTCCTTCCTCCACCCCTTGTGTCTGTGTGTACGCCGAGCCGTTCTCCCTCGACTCTACCCATCTCTTCTGTTTCCCCAGGAGGACTTGGACCCTCAGCCACCTACAGCTCCAACAGCCCAGCCAGCCCTCTCAGTTCTGCCAGCCTTACCAGTCCCCTGAGCCCCTTTTCAATGGTGTCTGGCTCTCAGGGTTCTCCCACTAAGCCAGGGTCCAGTGAGGTAAGCTGGGAAAACAGCACAGGAAAGATGGGGGGCGAGAAGGCCAGCTCTGGATCACGCGAAAGGACACACAGTCTCCTCTCTCTTCCCCAGGGGCCCCATCCTTAGCATTTGGCTCATGGTATCCCGAATCATTCTCACACTGGTTTTCCCTCAGGGTTGCCCCTATGCCCACTCCCATCTCCTCCTGCCCTCTTTAGCTGCTGCCCCACAAGGAAGTCTTCCTGAACCCCAAGATGGTTAGTAAAGATTCCCCCCTGCTTGATAGGAATTTAAACCAGGAGTGTCCCAAGGTGAGGGGGTTGAGGTTCACTGTAGAGAGCTGTTTGCTTGTCAGTCAGTAAAGACTCATGGGATGGAAGGAAACGCTTAAAAAGGTACCCAGAGCTGGGCGGTGGTGGCTCACACCTTTAATTCCAGCACTTAGGAGGCAGAGGCAGGCGGATTTCTGAGTTCGACGCCAGCCTGGTCTACAGAGTGAGTTCCAGGACAGCCAGAGCTACACAGAGAAACCCTGTCTCGAAAAACAAAAAAACAAAAACAAAAAAAAAAAACAAAAAAAAACAAAAAAAAATGGTACCCAGGCAGGCCCTGAGGCCCTTTGTTCAGAGAGACAGCATCTAACAAGGACCAGTTCATAGTTGCAACCCACAGGAGACATCAGTTATACCTCAGCAATGAATCACATGGTTCAGACTCTGGTACTCCAGTGGAAGACAGGGAGAGCTTAATGGGACTGTGGTGCATCTGGATACTGTGAGGCCCAATGGAGTGCACCCAAGAGAGACAGAGGAGGCAAAGATACACAGAATGAGGATGTCCTAGCAGGCCGGGATGTATGAGGGAGCTTTGGAATGCTGGGGAGCTGTATACAAGGGTGGGCAGGAGGGACTCTGTGAGTAGGGCCTACAGGCCAGGCAGAGGGCTGCCAGTGGGGCTGGGGCTCTGCCAGGGCAGGGTGGGGTGCAGTGCCCAGTCCTGAGTAAGACTATCTGGCTCCTGCTAACTCTCTCTTCTGCTCTCACAGTGGCTGCTCTTCTTCCTCCTAATGCTCTGGCTTCTCTTGCCTCAGGAACCTGGCCCACCTCGGCCACCCCTCCCCAAAGCCTACGTCCCCCTGGAATCTCCTCCCACCGTCCCTCCACTCCCCAATGAGAGCCGCTTCTGGCCATACCCCAACTCCCCTTCCTGGCATCGAAGTGGCGAGACAGCCAAGGGCCAGGTACCCAGCATCCTTGGGTTTTGGTGGGTGGGACGGTACAGTATGGGGCAAAGACCCAAGTATGGGGCAGGGTAGAGCACTGGGGTTATTTTCCCAGTCATTCCCTCAGAGCTCTATGCCTTCTGGGCCCTGGGGGAACAGTCTCACAGGCCAGCTTCCCTTCTGTTGTCTGGGGGTAGTGGGAAAATGAATTACAATCCTACCTAACCCTGGCTTATGAGCATCTGATGGTCACGGGTTCAGATCCTTACCAACATGATTAACCCAAAGGAGATGGAGTGACACTTCTCCAGTCCCTGCTGCCCCTTGCCCTCCTCAGACTCCAGTCTCTCCTGTTCTTGTTCTGCCTCTGGCTTGATCTTACTGCATCTCATGGGCCTCTAGTATCAGGCCTACATCTGTTCTGGCTTCTCGCCTGGGTCTAGTCAAGACAGAATGTACAGTTAGACTTGGTTGTTTGTTATTGAGAGACCTGTTAGCCAGGCTCTGCTCTATGTGGTTTGTGTCGCTGACAGGCAGACAGGCAGAACAGTTGGTGTTACCCATAGCTGCTACACCATGAAGTAGACAAGACTCACCTATCACCTAGGCTTCCGGCTAGGTAATTGCTGAGGTTTCAGGCTCTAGCTTTATTCTTTTTTTTTTTTTTTTTTTTTAAAGATTTATTTATTTATTATATGTAAGTACACTGTAGCTGTCTTCAGACACTCCAGAAGAGGGCCTCAGATCTCGTTACAGATGGTTGTGAGCCACCATGTGGTTGCTGGGATTTGAACTACGGACCTTTGGAAGAGCAGTCGGGTGCTCTTACCCACTGAGCCATCTCACCAGCCCTCTAGCTTTATTCTTATGTTCTGAATTTTCTTTGACACTTAGAATCTCTGACTGTGCAACAGAAAGAGGTTGCTCATAGTATGTCTGAGACCTCAAGTCTCTGCAAACCCACAGGCAAACACCTTTTTCACGTCCTTGGAGTCCTGGAATCAAGGACAGCTGGATTCTTTTTGAAACAGTCTGTGTGGATCCCGGCAGGATCCTCAGAGATCTTAAGATTTGTAGCCCACTCTGTTGACTCCTCCTGTGATCTAAAGCCCACAGACCATCTGTGCGACTTCAGGCTTTCCAAGTTATCTGGGTTGGGCAGAGACCTCTCTGAGTCATCCTTACCAGCTAGTTATCTGCACAGTTTCCCTGCTCGCTCCATCTTAAAGGATTTGAAGGAAGGCATTAAGGAAACCAGATCTCTAGCGTTCACCCTAACATCAGCTGCCCTCTCACTCGTTCCTCCCAGCCCAAAACAGGCTATGAGACAAGCAAGAAAGACCCGAGCCAGACATCACCCCTGGGTACCCCTAGAGACATCAGCCTGGTACCCACCAGACAAGAAGTGGAGGCAGAGAAGCAGGCAGCTCTCAACAAAGGTATGCTTCCACCCATACTTGCCTAAGTAAGCTGAGGGACTTCCTTGTGCTGGAGGAGTGTGCACACCTACCCTAGGCAGCAGTGGGGAAAGCAGTCAGGCCTCTCCTTAAGAAGCAGGTGCTCTGGCCCTGCTCCCCACAAGGCTCCCCCTCTCCCCCCGGCTGCTCTGTCTCCCTGTAGTTGGCATTGTGCCCCCTCGGACCAAATCTCCTGCTGAGGAGGAGTTGACAGCATCAGCAGTGGTGAGGAGGACCACGAATGGACTCACCAATGGCCTCTCCTCACGGGTAAGTGCCCACTAGTCACAACCCAGAGCTAGGGAGGAAGGTAGAACATGTGGGAGGGAGAACAGTCCTTCGTGGACATGTCAAGGGTCAAGGAAGGTGAGCGTCGTAAATGCATGAGAGTGTTTAACATTCTCCTAGCATGCTGTTGGCAGGAAGGAGCTGGGAGAACAGAGGTCAGGATGAAGTACACACACAGTGTCAGTTCCCTAGGACTCTGGGGAGTTGACACGTTACCACACAGATTAGTGACCTAAAACAACACAACTTTAAACTCCCAGTTCTGGGGGCCAGAAGTCCAAAGTCAAGGTGCCACCATGTTGGCTCCTTTGGGAATCTGAGAGACTCTGTCCTGTGCCTCTCCTGTGAACAGTGGTTCCCGGCAGTGCTTAGTACCCATCGGGCCACCTCACCTTCTCTCTGTAATGTCCCCTCCTTTTCTTGTAATGACATTCCTCTTTGGATTTTGGATCCCTAAATTCATGATGATCTTAATGACAACTGTAGAAACCTTCTTCCAAAAAAGGGGCATAGTATCAGGCATGGGGTGAGGGGCTATGGTTTAAACATAATCTTTTCAGGTCACTATTCAATAACTCTAGTGCCAAATTTCATGTCATTCTACTTGGAAAGTGCTCATTCTATTCCAAGAACCCAAAATCTCAACTTATAACGTAATTATCCTTAATACTAAAATCTCATCTATTATTAGCTCAGACACATTTTCAAGTCCCATCTCCAGCCGGGCCAGGGGGCTCGTGCCTAGAACCCCAGGACTCAAGAGGCTGAGGCAGTGAGTTCAAGGCCAGCCTTGATTACAGGATGAGATCCTGCCTCAAGAAACAAAGACAAGATGGCTGGAGAGATGGCTCAGTGGTTAAAAGCACTCACTGCTCTTCCAGAGGTCCTGAGTTCAAATCCCAATAACCACATGTCGGCTCACAACCATCGGTCGTGAGATCTGACACCCTTCTTCCGGTGCGTCTGAAGACACCTACAGTCTACTTAGATATAACAATAAATAAACCTTTAAAAGGGAAAAAAGAAACAAAGACCAACAGGATTGGAGGGACGGCTCAGCAGGTAAAGTTCCTGCTGCAGAAGAAGAGGGACCTGAGATCAGATCCCCCAATACCCATATAAAAGCCATGCATGAAAGCATTTTCTTGTAACCCCAGGGTGCAAAGACAGACATATCCAAGAGACTCCCTGTCAGCCGGTCTAGCCGAAACAGTGAGCTGCAGGTTCAGTGAGAGTCTGTCTCAAGAAGTGAGCAGGAGCTGAGGAGGAAGACACTTGGAGTCAGTCCCTAGCATCTGCCCAGGCATGCACAGGGGAGTGTATCCTCACCCGGATGTGTGCACGGTGTGCCTCGGCCTCCACACAGAGAAAATAAGCCCCGCCACTCACCCTCTGAATCATCTCTAGCATGGCAGGCATGGGACCCTAGATAGTGTTCACAATGGGGCAGAATTCCTCTCTACACGTGGAACTTGAAAACGGGTTCAACTGCTTCTAAAACACAACAACGTTGAGATACTCTTTCTTTTGAAAAGTTATGTACTTGTTCATTTACGTGTGTGTGGATGCCAGTGTACATGTGTGGTGGTCAGAGGACAACATTGAGGGATCAGTTCTCCCCTTCCACCTTGTTAGGCAGGGTCTCCCGTGCTTCTGTTGCCGGGCTGTACCCTCCAGGCTAACTGGCCTGTGAGCGAGCGTCCAGGTGATCCCACCGGCTCTGCCTCCCATCTCAGCGTGGCAGTGCTGGGATTACAGGTTGGTATAGCTGCATCCAGCTTGTTGTGTGGCTTCCAGGAATCAAACTCGGGTCATTGGTCTTGCATAGAGAGCACTTTCACCCACTAACCTATCTCCCTGGCTCCAAGGTAACCTTCTTGTCCCCAAAGGAGAAATGAGAAGGAATAAAGGGATCTCCAGTCCCAAGCAAGCTTTCCCCTCAGCGCTGGGAATCCAATCTCAGAGCCTTGTGCACACTGGCCCAATGCTATACATCTCAGCCACAGCCGGGTTCTGTGGCCTTTGGGGGCTCACTGTCCTGCCTACAGGTGGGTGAAGGCTCCACTAGCCCTATTGCCAGACCTGTCTCTCTGGCCTCAAGGTCTGTAGCCAAGGCTTTCTCTGGGGGTCAGCCTGCCTTTTTCTTGAGGGGGTAGCTGACATTTGTAGCTAAGAAGTTCTGTTAGCCAATTCACCCCCCCCCCCAGAAATCTGATAGCTTTCCCCCCACATCTTCATTTTGTCTGTAAACTGGCAGTTTGTCCTGAAAGCGTTCTCACAAGTGCATGTGGCTCTGCTTAAGGGGACCCGTGCCGTGTGTTGTGGGGTGTCTGTGGAGCTTTCTTGAGTGTCTATTTCTAGCTCCTGAGATGCTTGATTGGGTCATCAGTCACGCCTTAGTCTTTTCAGCAAGCTATCCCTGGTCCTCTTACAGGGTGTTCTTCCCCAACAGTGAGTGGCCGGGTTTTTGGGTTTTTTTTGTTGTTGTTGTT
>NC_034594.1:107543282-107566962 GCF_900095145.1 Mus pahari
GAGAGAGAGAGAGAGAGAGAGAGAGAGAGAGAGAGAGAGAGAGAGTGATGTATGTGTGTGTACAAGGCACATACTACAGTGCACATGTAGAAGCCAGAGGATTCAGGTATTGGCCCTTGCCTTCCGTTTCGTTTGAGACAGAATTTCTTGTTTGGTGTTGTGTAGCCCAGGCTAGCCAGCCCTCAAGTTCCAGAGATTCTCCTGTCTGCCTTCTGTCTCACCATGAGCACGGGGATTGCATGTATGTGTGGGTTCTGGGGACTCGGACTGAAGCCTTCATGTGGCTGCTTTCCCCTGAGCCACCTTTCTACCTCCTCTGCCTGCATGGTGTTGGTGATGAGTTCGCTCTAACACAACAGACACCTTCTCTCCTGTTTTTCATGTATTATTTTTATGTTTTTGACAGTGACTCACGATATAACCCTTGCTTACCTGAATTTGCTGTGTATACCATGCTTGCCTAGAACTCACAGAGATCCTCCTGCCTCTGGGTGCTGGGTGTTGGGATTAAAAGTGTGGCCACTGCTCCCAGCTTCTCTTCTTATACTTCCTCTGTCATTCACCAGAGTCATTTTCAAAGTTCCCATTCATGCCTATGAAATCTAAGATTTTTCCCTCATTATTCCCCTCAAAATTCTCCCAGTCTCTTTCCACTTCTTGATTCCAAAGTCTTTCCCACAGTGCTAAGTACTTCTTAGCACTCCATTTCCTACACTCACATACACATACTTTATGTATCCCAGTTTTTTCAGGCTTCCCAAGGCTCCTGAAACAAACCATCATGTGCTATGTAACTTAGAACAACAGAAATCTGTTCTTCACATATACGGAGTCCCAAAGAAGGTGCTGGCAGGGTTGGTCCCCGCTGACAGTGCTGAGGGAGGCTCTGCTCTGACCTCCCTCCTATGTGTGGATCCAGCTAACCAGACTTGGCACTTGCTTGCATGTAGATGAATCATTCTAGTCCCGGCCCCCACCGTCATGTGACCCCCTTTCTGTGCTGTGTTGTCATCTTTTCTGTCTTTTACAAGGACTGCTGCTAAGTCACCCCTGATTCAGGATGATGTCATACTTCCAAATAAGATATTTGCAGGCCCCGGGGGTCAGAATAAATTCAACGTATCTTTCTGGAACCATTGTTCAGCCCTCTGGGGCAGGCTACCCACAGAAAGAATCTTTCCAGCACAGGCCGAGATGAGAAAGCTGGTGGGTTGGGGAGCATCTACCTGGCAGAGCCTTGTTTCTCCACTACAGCAAGAGCGCCCCAAGAGCGCTGTGTTCTCTGGAGAGGGCAAGGTGAAGATGAGCGTCGAGGAGCAAATGGACCGGATGAGGCGGCATCAGAGCGGTTCCATGAAGGAAAAGCGGAGGAGCCTACAGCTCCCAGCCAGCCCAGCCCCTGAGCCCAGCACCCGGCCCGCCTACAAAGTGGTAATGTCCTCCCAGCTGCCCGGAGGCCCGGGCTCTGCTCTCTGTCCACACAGCTGCCCTTAGCCCATGGGCAGATGGGACCAGGGAGCTGGAAGACTGGGGGCGACCTAGCAGGGCTCCTGGGATACCCCACTGCTAGAAGTGCTAAAGCCTCTTTATGCTTGATGAAAGTAATGCCAAATGAATGACAAACGTGTTTGCCGAAATGAAGGATTTAAAAAGTCACTTGGTGTTAAGAGCACTTGCTGCTCTTGCAGAGGACTCTTGGCACCCACATCAGATGGTTCATGACTGCCTGTAATTCTAGCTGCAAGAGTCAGCACCCTCTTCTGGACTCAGCAGGCACTCACATACACATACTTTATGTCAGTGTGCTCACACACACACACACACACACACACACACGCACATGCACATGCACACGTACACGCATACGCACACACACACATACTTAAAAAAAGAAAAAAATAAGTAAAATATAGAGCATTGGCCTGGGTCCCCTGAAGATAGCCATGGTAGCTCCCCAAGCAGTGCTGTTCAGAGAATCATCCATATTCCTTCATTTAACCCCATCAGTGATGGCAATGATTTCAAGTGTATCACCTATTTTATAGCTAGAAAATAGAGTCAAGAGAAACCAGGAGCTTCCTGGGTCACACCACTGTTAGAACAGAGGTGGGTAGAGCCAAGGTACCCTGTTTAACTTTTTTTTTATAGTAGGTTTCAGAAACAGAGAAGAAACATGATGCAAATCCTACCTTTGTACGGCTTTGCTTGAGTCGATAGGTCAGACCTTCCATAGAATGAAATGATCAGAAACCAATATGGGATCCATGGCTTCCACTGCCCATGTGTGCAATGCAGGCTGAGAGCACTGACAGGAGACACTGATGAGGTTCTGCCTCTGGGCCTTGCTGTAGGCAGAGTTAGGGAAGCAGAGGGAAAGGAGGGTGGCTCTGCAGTGCAGGCTCGAGGGAGCCTGGTCAAGGATGCTGGTCAGGGCACGGACATAGAGATAGTAAGGATGCTGGTCAGGGCAAAGACACAGAAATATTAGGAACTGCCTGGAGGGAGACATAGGTAGAAGTGACTTGGTCATGACAGTGCTGTCCCCCAGGTGCGCCGTCACCGCAGCATCCATGAAGTAGACATCTCCAACCTGGAGGCAGCCCTAAGAGCCGAGGAACCTGGTGGTCAGGCATATGAGACACCACGGGAGGAGATCGCGAGGCTCCGCAAGATGGAACTGGAGCCTCAACACTACGATGTGGACATCAGTAAGGAGGTGAGTGGGTCCTGGAGGGGCTGTGGCAGGAGGATGGCCTGAATCGGGGGTTTCAGGTGGTGACCTTAGACTCTCCACAGCTCTCCACTCCAGACAAAGTCCTCATCCCTGAACGGTACATTGACCTGGAACCTGACACTCCCTTGAGCCCGGAGGAGTTGAAGGAGAAGCAGAAGAAGGTGGAGAGGATCAAGACGCTCATTGCCAAATCCAGGTAATAGGCCTAGGCGAGCCAGCCACTCCACTGCCCTCCCTGTACCCAGGCTCCTTGGGCACTAGATGTCTCGGAGGCACCTTGCCTCCCCAGGGTAGAGAAAATAAAGGCAGTGGCCAGAGGCAGCAGACATCTGGCAAAAATGAGGATGCTGGTCTGGTCCCTAGAAAGACCTGCTGGGCTTGTGCACAAACCAGAGGGTGCCTCTCTGCTCATCCTCCGCCCCTTCAAGGCTGCCCCACATGTTCACTTGAACCTTTGAAAATTCATTTGAGAACATTGAGGGTAGGGGTCCCAAGAGTCTTGCCAGGGTCTCCCTCACTCCTAGGGACAGCCTTGCTGGGCACCAGAGGCTGCACACTCCAAGGCCCCTGGCCCTCCCCACCAACCTCAGCGCAGGCCACCCCAAGCCAATTGGACCATGCTGTCCCTCCCTCCATGTCTGTGTGTCTGTGCCTCTTCAGTATGCAGAACGTGGTGCCCATCGGCGAGGGGGACTCTGTGGACGTGCCCCAGGACTCAGAGAGCCAGCTGCAGGAGCAGGAGAAGCGGATTGAAATCTCCTGTACCCTGGCGACCGAGGCCTCCCGCAGGGGCCGCATGCTGTCTGGTGAGAGGGGCTGGGCCTCGCTCCGCCAGGGACACCAGCTGACCAGGTGTAGGGGAGGAAGTGCAGTAGCGCCAGGGGGGCAGGCTCAGGAGAGTCGCCAGGCCAAGGAGACGGTTCTCAGTGTCAGACTAAGCACCGGGTTTTGTGCTAGGCTCGGTACGAAGGGGCCAGAGTGGCCAACCTCCAGGGGCTCAGCTGTCATGGTGCTCACACCCACTTTATAGAGGACCGGTCAGAGGTGGCAGGGAACTCAGAGCCATCTGCCTCTGGAAAGTCACAGAGAAGGCAATGACACTTCCTCAGGAAGCGTAAGCACGCTGGCCACCATGGCGGCCGAGAGGACTAGGCGTTTAAGATTCCTTCTACTTTCTTCCTTGCTACATGCAAACAGAAGAATGGAAAGATGATTCCCCCCTTACCCCCTCACCCCCCAAAAAAGACAAGGCAGACAAGGACTTGAGAGCCCTCCATCTCCATCTTGGCTGCTGATCCAACTTAACTTTCCTAAGAAGAGACCGGCCGGGGAAGAGAAGGTGACGTCACACTGACACAAATGTCCCAATTAGATACTATGGAGGTGAAGTCACTGGATTGACTTCCACAGGCTAGAGTAGCATCCTGGGTGAGGGGAATGTGGCCGGGCTTGCAGTGAAGGGGAGTCTGTGTGAATGGGAAGGGCAGATAAGGTCGTGGTTAGCTTCATCCACACATAGTAGGATCATCTTATTTTGTTTCGTTTTTGAGACAGGGTCTGGCTATGTAACTCGGCCTGGCCTAGAACCCTAGATCTTCCTGCTTAGGCTTCTGAGTGCTGGGATTATTCGTGCACACCACCATGCCCACAAGGTGTGGACTTTAGTGGCCACAGTTAGGAGGAGTGATATGAAGTCGGCCGTGGCTTAAGGTGATCAGCAGACGTGAGAGAGACCAGGTTACAGGTCACAGTTACGCTAGTCCTGACGAGGCAGGAGCAAGCAGATAAAATGGAATCAGGAGGGATGGGGCTCCAAGCCTTCATTTCCTCATTGGTAAAATTCAGAACACCTGCCTTCAGTTCAGATGGTGCAAGGGTCAGAAGCAGCTGAAGCCAGTCCCTCACCAAGCGCCTGGTGTTTAGTGCTGGGACAGCGGCGGTGCTGCTGTGCTAGGTAGAGATGCTTGAACCTGTAGGAGCTGAAGCTGAAACGAGACCCCTCTGTGCTGTTTCTAACTTGATATATGTACATTACAACCAGAGGGCTGTCAGTCACAACAAAGAAAGTATCAGTTAACCTCGAGGGAGAAGCTGATGAGGATTAGGAACAATGATGGAGGGCTGGCGAGGCGCTGGAGGTCACAGGTGCTCCAGTGTCAGGCTCTGCACAGACAGGTGCTGAGAGCCATGAGGGACCGGCTCCTTTCCTATAGCTAAGGCAGCAGAACCAGTTTAGCTACAGAGAGGGACGCTGTCCGTGACCTCTCCTTACTTTTCAAAAGGAACTCGAACCGAAATTGAACTTGAGTCAAATTCCACACGCTTTGGGCAAAAGGTCCTTCCCATTTCAAAAGGGTAGCACATACACTGCTTAAAAACTCCCCCTGCCCTGCCACGGATCTGGATTTCTGTATTGTTACCCAACAGTCCAGGTTTCATGGAAACAGACCTCTGGGGCCTATCCGATTTCCCCTGACAACACATGGGCTTACATTTCAGGGTCTGTGTGCTGAAAGCAAATGGTCATTGTGCTTTTGCCAAAACCTCCAACAATTCAAAAAAATGGCTATGGGAGCACCAGACCTCAGACCTAGCCCGCTGTCCCGCTATCCTTGGCCCATGGCCTGGAGGCCCTAGATCAAGCTCCACTCCTGGGCACATGGGTGTGGATTAGCAGTGTGGGCGTAGGTTCATACCCAGGACACTGGGAGGGAGAGCGGCTGGGCATAGGTCCCAAGAGCAGCAGGCTTGGCATGGGTGTGTGTGTCATGGACAACCTAATCAGTGAGGAGTGCTCTGTTTGTAAGTCTACCAAGCTGCTGTGTGCAGATTCAGTGTATACCATATGAGACGACGCAGCATTTCTGAGTCTGTGTACCTGGCACAGATGTCATGTATCTGGCAATGTTTGCAGATGTGTATCTGTGAGTATTTAGATGATCTGTGTGGGAGTGAAAGGAATGTTTGAGGGGAAATGTGGGGATGCATCTGTGTGTGTGTGTGTGTGTGTATGCATACATGTGCAGTATGCAGGGAAAGGTAACATCTAGGAATGTGCATATTTATATGTGACTGGCTTTTCATGTGTCAGGAGTGCCATGATCTACCCCGAATGTTGTGCGCAGTGTATACTCTGTAACACTTGTAAACATATCTGTGCATAAGGGGGGAGGTGAATGCACTCATAAGTGTGTGTGGCTACTCACGCACGCAGATATACACGCTTTGTAGTGCCCCATCTGTCCAACATGTGCTTACCACACTCTTGAACTTAACGCATTTTAGCGGGTATAGTCAGCATATATGTCACATGTCTGTTTTGTTAAAGAGATGATATTCACCTAACTGTCTTTTCCTTCCTCAGTTAATACTGTCAGTATCCCTATGCCCCTGACTTGTGTTGAAGGCATGAGCCCAGGAGCTGCCGTCCCTGTGTGACTCTCTCTGTATCTAAGTGTGGTCCCCTCCTGCTCATATGTCATCTTCACTTTTCATAAAGGCGCTGCGCTCTCTTCATTTGTGCCTTCTTAGAGCTATGCAGGGCCTTTCAATGCCCCCTCTCTCCCTTTTCCAGCCCTGGCTTTCTATTTCCAATCTGAGGCTCAGAACACTAACAGGTCAGCACTTGTTAGAGCTCAGAGTAACAGTGGCCAGATCCACAGAACCCTGTCAGTCCTAGGTAGATGTTAGAACATTCTGGCTTCCCAGGGAGCCTCTTTGCTTTCTTGTCGGGGTTATTGACAGGTTTAGAATCTGAACACGACCCATGAGTAACACTTTTTCGGTAATATACACATGAATGTGTTGGGAAGCATTTGTGAGTGGTTTTGCCTATGAGGTGACAGGTATGTTGGATCACATGAAAGTACCGAGACTTGAAAGCGAACAAAGGCATATTTAAGTTGTAAGATGAGTGTAACCATGTGGTGCTGTCAGATCCCGGGCATAAGTAGCCTTATATGAAGGAGACCTGAGCTCACGACCACTGGGGGCAACCTGGGCTATGCACACCCTGGGGATATGCCCATAGCAACAACAGGAGCCCATAGCAAGAGCAGGAGCCACCTGGGCCCTGTTGCACAGAGCTCAGAGAAAGTGATGATGCCCATGCCAGGGTAGGAAGCAAGGAGTTGGAAGTCTAATGGCACACCTTGGAGAGGTGGCGTGACTCCTGGCCGAGGTCTGGTTCTTCTCCTAGCCCAAGTGGAGACGCCCTCTGCCATCCTTCTGCCTTGGCTCTGAGGATGCGCGAGGGTCTGGTGTCCTCCTAGGGAACGCTCCTGTTACTGTCTTTCCCCTTTGCTGTTCTTCACATGAAATGATGATAATAAAGTAAAATCACATCAGTCCAAACGTCACAGTTTTAAAGTTCAAAATGACTTCCCAAGTGTGGCCTGCAGGTCCCCTGCCAGATCAGCCGGAACAGGTTCTCACGTGGTCGTGGGGAGGTTCCTTCTGAGCTGGTAGTCCCGCCAAAACAGGGCTGACTTTATGCTAGTCAGGAAACCGGGTTCTCTGGAAATGATTATCCTTCTGGCTGTCCTTCCTCTCTGTTAAGTGGCAGCCCGATGCCGTGGTCTGGTGTGATTTTATTGCACTATTAATCATTATCATGGGTGAAGCTGCCATAGATGGTGTGAAGTGGCTGCCCCCGCCCCCATTCTGTCTGCACAGGGCAGAATAAGCATCTGCCAGTGCTCAGATGGGAAGGGAGTCTTTATCCCAGAATGAGGTTCAGCCTGGATCACCGTCACCCTGCTTCTTAGAGGAGCCTAGGTGTAGCTGGATCTCCTCGGGGGGGCCTCTCTGTCCTCCACTGGCCCTGGGAATTAAGGACAGCTTTGCCTCTGCTTGAGCAAGCTTCCCATCCCACCTCTTCTCTCTCTGCTTGCCTCCCTGCCTCGCTCCCTGCCCGGGGAGCGGCCTCGCTTGCTCTGGGCGCCCAGTCTCCTCCCCTAGCATCCTTTGTCTCCTATTCACTCCCCTGTTCATTTCTGTTTCCAGTGCAATGTGCCACCCCAAGCCCTCCCACCTCCCCTGCTTCCCCGACTCCACCAGCCAACCCCCTATCGTCTGACCGCCCCCCGGGCGCCGACAGCAGCCATACCATGCGGGTCTGAGCTCTGACGTAAGCACTTTTCTACCGTATTTCATGCACCCCAGGGAGGGGGCCCTTCCCCCACCCCACTGAGTCATGATGCCCTCCCATTGCTTCTCCCCATCCTGGTCCCCTGTGCGCAGTGTCCCCCTCCATTTGTCCGCTTGAGCCACCAGTGTCTCCGAGCAGTACTGGCTGCAGGTGACTGGTGATGCTGCTTCTTAGAGATGGCGATGCCAACGACTCTGCTTCTTTGCAAGCAGAAGAGACTGGTGCTAATCCCACACCTGTCTGTTGCTCGGGAAGACACTTCCCTAGCCCCTACCTCTGTATCTGCCACCCCGTACTTCCGGTCTGCTAATAAGCTACATTCCCCAGCGAGATCCACAGCAATCCTGCCACAGAACCCTAAGAAGGCCCCTAGCAGAGGTGTCTCCACTCCCAGACATTAATGTAACTGAGGGTAGCGCTAAAGTAGCATAGCCTTGCTCTTCCCTCCCACCGCAGCACAGAGCCTTGTGTCCCGAATGGAGTGGGCGGGAAACCCTGACTTCTTACGCTTCTTTCCTCTCTGTCCAAGTTAGGGAAGGAATGGCTCCCCAGCTCTTGTAACAAAGTATCTTATTCTCTAGAGAAGCTGGCTGGAGCTTGCCACCCTGGGTTCGCTTCTCACCGGCTTTTCTTTTTTTCTAGTGCAAGCCCTGGCTGAGGCCAATGCTGTGAAGCTCCACAGAGCCACCTTCTGATAGCATCCATTGCACACCTGGGGCTCTGGCTTCTCACCCTGGCCTCCTGCCCTTGCACCCACCGTGGGAACTCCCCAGAGAGCCAGGCTGAGGACCGGGGCTGCTTCATAAAGGAACATGGATGCCTTCAAGTTCACATCTGCTGCCCGTGCCCAGAAGCCTGCACTGTCATGTCATGGTTCTAAGACAAGACTGGGGATGGCACGGCCAGGATGGCGTCCTCTCTGATGCCCCAGTCACGGGGATCTCAAGTGCAGTTCTGGAGGGCATTGTGTGGCCCTCCTGCACCATTCCCCGGTGGAGTTCGTGTGTTGGTGGGGAGCACGTGCTCAGCTCTGGGTGAGGGCTAGAAGTGAAGACAAGACAGACTCCATCCCTTGGAACCCGTACAACACAGCGAGAGGCCAGCTCTTGCCATCACCTTCCTCCCGTTCAGTCCCAGCTGCCTCAGCGATGCCCAAGGCTTTGGCACAGCTCTGCTGATGGGCTTCCCAGAGTTCACTGGAGGCCAGCCACCCTGCTTGAGCCAAAGAAGACAATGAGTTCTAGGGAGAGGCTCCTGGGCTCCCAGAGGGGTCAGGTGTGTTATGGAGAGATGACGAGCAGGTCTGCACAGTGTCTGAGGGCAAGTTGGAAGCAGGAGCAAGATGGAAGAGAAAAGAGGCTTAGAGAGTGAAGGAAGAAGGCCAAATGCTTTACACAAGCAACAGGGATGTAAAGAGGGAAATGGGAAGGGAGACTAGGAATGGCTTCCCTACTGTGGAGCCTTAGGTCAGTGCCAAGCAGAGGGCCTGTCACCTCTGTACCTTCACGTCTTCCTCCGGGGCAGGAGGCCCCAGGAGGACTCGTGCCAGGCACACGTCAGCTCCAGCTGAGGCGCTCGGTAGCAAGGTATGAGGTAAGGGGTTGTTAGAGTGTTAGCCTGTGAGATGGTCCTATCTGTGTCAAGGCCTGCTGTCTCTCTCCCAGGGTCATAGGCAGAGAGAAGATGGTCTCATATCAAGTCTGTCAGCCTTGGGGCCTTACCTAGTCAGTTGAAACCTGGAAAGTACTGTGGGCTGACTGAGGCTTGCCCTGGGAAGGAATGAGGATTTAACTGTGAGGCCAAGTTCTAGGTCCTTCTCATCTCAGGCATCTAGAGCAGGGCCAGACGCTTTCCTCCACCCCACCTGCCCAGGGAGGGCAGGACAGGGAGAGACCGGAGCAGAGCAGAGTCTTCCTCTAGCCCACCTACCGTGCGTGAATGTAGCCAGACAGCAGCAAAGGAAGGCTAGCTTCAGACACCAAGCCGCCAGGCCTGCTCTGCCACACTTTTTGCCCAGGGACTTCAGCCTGAACATCAGTGACCCCAGGAAACAACTGCGTCAGCTCCCATCAACCCATCACCACTCCGTCATGGTCGGGACAGTTACTGGTTCATATGCAAGTAAAGATGACAATTCTTTCAACAAATACTAGTGACGCACTCTCTGTGTATCAGGTAGTGTTCTAGGTGCTCACGGTATTGTCTCGCTTCTGAGGGTCTCTGGATCAGGAGGAGTCCACCTGTTTTCGCCTCTATCTGGCTTCTGGAAAGCGCTCCTTCATGACATCCCCTAACTGCATAGTTCAAACACCCCAAATCTGCCCTTTCCTCCTTACAGACTGGTAGGTGGGATCAGCTCCCAGGTTACGCTCTCTCCCCATACCCCCTTCCAAAAGAAACAAAATTTTAGGGCTTTCCCCATCTTTGTCTCTCCTTTTTTTTAAAAAAGCGGTATTTTTAGAAATACACGTGAAATACCAAGAACTGTCTTTGCCTTTCCACCACTCTCACCTGCATTTCATAAAGCTGGCTCTTTATGTTGCTTTACATGGCCTTAATATATGTTTTATGGAAGTGATCATGTCATAGATACCCATGTAATATATTTGTCTGGATGTCAACCCTTTCCTCAGCTCCTGCCCCAACCTGTTTTTCTGTCCATGTCACTTTTAGCACGTTGAAGTCACACCCCTTGCCTTTTTGATCCAAAGAAGGGGAGAGGAAAGATTTATTTTAAAGGCAGACCTATTCTATGCTTTTGTTTAAAAAGCAGATCTATTTTCAAAATGTGCAATGTCTGAAAGGGATCAGTGATGTGTGAGGGACCGGGGTGGCCGTCCCTGGTCCCAGTCTGTGCCCCTTCCTCTGCCCCGGTGGCTTCCCTCCCATTACCCAGTCATTGTAAAGGGCTGGTCCCCAGGTTCACCCGGACTGCATCCTGCAGGAGAATGACATTGCCTCAAAAGTCCTGGTCTAAGAGTTTGACTTCACTGTCAACTTTAGGAAGCAATCGGAGGGATGCCAAGCACGTGAGGGAAGCAGGTCAGGCATCTGAAGGGAGTGTTTACAACTGCAGATGTGCAGCCCCCACGTGGGCCCCTGGGCCAGCTCCCATCACCCCTCTGTGAGAAAAGGCCAACAGGTTGCTGGCAGCCATCTTGAAGGATGTCAGTCTGCTCCCTGACAGACCTAAGACACGAGGTGGATCCCCGAGAGTGGCTTGGGACCCCCTGTGTTCTTTGATGAATCCTAGGAGTTCCCCTGAGCCCACTCTGTGTCACACCTATTTCCCTCTAAAACTTCTTGGAGTTACGGCACATCGGTCTGGCATCCAGACTTGAAGCCTGGTTCCTGGCTGGGGAGGCCCCACAGTCAATGTCAAAGCCTAAATCTTTCCCAAGAAGGAGCCCTCTGTGCTTTGACAGGCTGGGGGCTGGAGTTCTGCCGTGGCAGCTCAGCTTGGCAAACATGCTTTCTGACGGGTGATGTGAGCAAGGAGGTTGGGAAGCTTCGAGACCTCTCCCCAGATCTGAAGTGATGTGTTTGGGAATTTGACGGCACTTCTGGCCAGCTTTTGAAGCCTGACCTCCAACTCTGGCATTTGTTGGCCCTCTTCCCAGACTGGAAGCTCTTGCTGTGAGTGAACAGGGCCCAGACATAGGCCTAGGTCTAAGCACCCCTTCTGGGGAAAGTCCTGGCCACCCACACAGGGCCTTCCCAGTGAACACATTACCTCCTCCACCAAAAAAAGCCAAAAGGCTGCGATCAGATCAGATATTGCTACCGTCACTTTAAAGATTGTTCCCAGGAAGCAAGCTTGCAAGCAGCAAGTGAGCTCTCCTGCCTTTGTGAAAGGCATGTTCGTGGGGCAAGGCTACTACTACAAGATGGAATCCCTTCCTTCCCCATTAGGCACCTTCCTCCTGGCAGCTCTTTAAACTAAGGAAAAATACTATATAAATATATATATATATATATACACACATATCTATTTATGCACATATTTGGGGCCAATTTGGTTTGCTAGTGTTAGACAATAAACCATACAAGGAAAATCTATGCTCTCAGTGTCTTTATTTAGGATGGAAGTGACCTTAGACAAAGAGTTAAGGTTAGATGAGCAGCCTCTCTGTTGGGACCACACCGTGGTAGCATCCCCTGAGCATCTGTCTAGCCGACCACCCTCCCCTGGAGAAGGGACGCCTGGCTGAAGTAGGTGAAAACTTGCTCCGTTCAGCGGCAATCTTACTAGATTAGGTACTGAAGAGCCCCAGTGAGCTCTGATTTGTATCTTGCAAGTTTGTATAAACCAATACCGGAAATAAAATGAGTGGTTTGTACCTGTGGTGTGTGTGTGTCCCTCTCTGCATCTGTGTCAGCTGCTCTGTCCTCGGGCTCCACAGGTTACAGACAGGAAAGAAGATCAGGGCTGGGCTGGGGGAGGCACTAGGCACAATACCTGTGACAGCGTTTCTCTGTCACTACCTCAACTGTACCCCTCAACTTCTGTCCAAAACAAGTATTCAGAACTTGAAGTAGAGAGGGTGTCCTCAGCCTGGAGCCAGGGTGGTTGTCACAAATTGAGGTTGTCTAACGGCAGCATCAGGTGATACCTTCCTTGATTTGCCTTTGATGTTGATGATAGGAACATAGAAGGAAAAAAAAAAAGATTACTACGCAGCAATTGACAGCTCTGTGGCTGATTTGGGGTATGAAGGGGTGTGGGTGGTGGTTGGGCGACCAGAAAGGCCACCTCAGTTCTCCCCTAGGCTAAGCTGAGTGTGGAGGACTCTGAGACCTTCTCCGTTGGAAGTTTTATTGTGAGGGATGGCTCAAGAAGCCGTATAAAGTTGGGCATGGCACATGTCTGCGATCCCAACATGTGGGAGCAGAGGACTGAACATTCCAGGCCAACCTGGGTTACATAGAGAGAGCGTGTCTCAAAATCAAACAGGCTGGAGAGATGGCTCAGTGGTTAAGAGCACTGACTGTTGTTCTAGAGGTCCTGAGTTCAATTCCCAGCAACCATTTGGTGGCTCACAACTATCTGTAATGGGATCTAATGCCCCGTTTTATGAGTCTGAAGACAGCTACAATGTACTCAAATTAATAAAATAAATAGCAAACTGTTTTCTTTAATGTTGTCACACCCTGTCTGCATCCCTACAAGAATAGAGATGTTCTTTTTAACGTATATCTTAGTGACATCCCCAGGAGAGCTGTGAACCAAGGACTTACAGCAGGTAGCGCATCATAACAGCACTTGGAAAGCTGAGGCAGGAGGATCCTGAGTTGGAAGTCATGAGACTGATATTTTAATTTGGTTTTTATTGCTGGGAAGAGACACCACGGCCATGGCAGCTCTTAGGAAAACATTTACCGTGCTGCTGCCTCCCGTAGCTTCAGAGATTTAGTCCATTATCATCATGGCAGAAAGAATGGTGGCACACGGGCAGACGTGGTGCTACGGAGGTAGCTGAGAGTTCTACATCTCGGTCTGAAAGGCAGCAGAGGGAGATTGTGTGCCACACACCTGTGATCCCAGCCCAGAAATCAGGTCACAGCTTGATGAGACCTCATCAAGATCCTATGAAGCCCGTCTCCACAGCAACACACTTCCTCCAACAAGGCCACACCTACTCTAACAAGGCCAGACCTCCTATCACTCCCTATGAGCCAGGTATTCAAACACGCGAGTCTCTGGGGGCCATTCCTACTCAAACCTGCACAACTGGAGAGTTAGGAGCACTTGCTGTTCTTGCAAAGGACCCAGGTTCGACTTCCAGAACCCACAAGGTGGCTCACAACCATCCATCTCTAACTCCGGTTCAAGAAAACGCGGTGTCCTCTTCTAACCTCTGAGGGCACCAGGCAAGCCTGCAGTGCTGGCACTCACTCAAAATACTCATATACTGAAATAATAATAAACCTTAAACGACAAAACAATTCAGAACCGGAAGTTCCACAGGCAAGAGCTGCTCTTCCAGAGAACCTGAGTTAGGTTCCCAGCCAGCACCCACATCAGGTGGCTCGCAATGGCCTGTATGTAACTCCAACTGCTGGGGATTCAGTGGTGCCCTCCAGTCTCTGCACACATACACACACACACACACATACACACACACACACACACACACACACACACAAATACATCTTTTTTTTTTTTTTTAAATCAGGTCAAAAAGAAGGCACCTTTGAGGAGGTGGGTGTGCGTATGAAAGCTGGTCACATTCTAGACCCTGAGCCTGCCTCTCTGCACCCTCATTTGACCAGAGCCTGTGCTGGGTGCCTGCGGGGAGCTATGCAGTCGTTAAGTACCACCTAGTATCACTGACTCCTCAAACAAGAGCGTATCCGCTCATGGGATGAAGATGCCCAGTATCCTCCAGGGGCGGCTCTACCCACCCCTCCTCAGATCACCCAAGCCAGGCTGGGTGGCTAACCGGCACAGTTCTGAAATGGCCTCTGCAGTATGCCCTTGCAGACAGCTGCTCTGGAACTGTATATACAATTGCTTATTTCTTAGATGTGGTAGGTCAGGCAGGTCCCAGACCCTGTTGGCCAGAGTCACAAGCCTTGGTCCAGCTACACTCTAGAGCAGTAGTTCTCAGCCTGTGGGTCACGACCCCTTTAGGTGTTGAAGGGTCTATCACAGGAGTCACCTAAAACCTTAGGAAGACACCGAAATTTACATTATGATTCATAACAGCAAAAAATACAGTCATGAAGTAACAATGAAAATTTAATTTTGTGGTTGGGGGGTCACCCCAACATAAAGATCTGTATTAAGGGGTTACAGCACCAGGAAAGTTGAGAATCACTGGTCTAGAGGACCCAAGGCTCCAAGTCTAGAATCTAGAGCAGTAATTTTGTTACTGTTATGAATCATACTGTAAATATCTGATATGCAGATGGTCTTAGACGACCCTGTGAAAGGATCATTTTACACACATACACACACACACACACACACACACACACACACACACATACCATTGCAAGGGCTCACAACCCTCAAGTTGGGGACCTCTGCCCTAGAACATTCCTAGAGTATGGTTCAGATCTAAGGTATTCTAAACAAAGAAATCTGGACCGGTGACTGGGTTCTTCAGTCTCTGATTCTTCATCTGACAATAGTGTCTATTTCTAAGAAGTTCTTGAGAAAAGAAAAGTGGATGAGAAAGCACTTTTGAAAAGTTGAATTCATTTGCAATCATAACAGAGTGTAACGGTGACATTTTGAAGGTCCTGAGCTGCCTGCAGGGCATGCTTGGAAGGATGAATGTTTAATTAGCTTCTTTACCAGCTTCGGGTTTGCTGGAAGACTCGCTGGCCAGCCATGCAGCCTCTAGGGTGCCCCCTCCTGCTCATATGCATGCATCACTCTTCCCCATGGTGGCCAGTTGAGAAGGCAGTCACAGGCTTAGGATCAATCTGGCTGTTCTATGGCCAGACTCTTTCCTCGGGTTGGCCTTGTGGAGGTCCCCTCCCCAGGAGGGTGGATGGTGGACACCCAGCTCCAGTGCCTAGAAAATCATACCAGGAGTGTCCACTTCAGAGGTCTCTTGTCCCTGGTTCCGGGTGAGCTACATTGGGAGTGATGAATGAGAGTATTCCTAGCTGATGTTTGATATCTTTTGGGAGCAGTTTAGAAGCATAATTTTTAGACATAACAGCCTATTAATAGAAGACTAATAATAGCGATAGTAATTAATATAACTATACTAGACTGTTAATAGCAGTAACTAACTCATTAGTGCTTATATGATTAATCAGGGTGCCCAGAACAATGCACTGATATATGCTCCTCAGTAATGCTTATTATATCCCCGCCCCAATGTGGTAGGTGCTATTCTTAGCCAAGAAACTGAGGCACAGAATTTTTCTTTTTCTTTTTCTTTTTTTCTTTTTTTTTCTTTTTTTTATTCGTTCTGCACAGAAATTTTAAATAGAAACCCTAAGGTCTCATGCATGACATTAGAGCTTTCCGTTTTTAATGGCTGTTGTACTGCCCCCTAGTGGGTATTTAGAAGATTTGCAAGAGAGCCTTTGGCTTTCTCAAGCATGGGCAGCAAAACTCTGGCTAGCTTTTTGTTGTTGCACTGCGCAGCACAAACATCCAAAATAAGACTTGCCTCGGTCCTCGGCCAAGCTCTTCGGAGTGTTAATGCCTGGGCCAAAAGGCACTTCTCATATAAGCTCATTCAATGTCAATTCATCATACTACCAAAATGTTTGTGTGGGGTTTTAAGCTTTTCAGAGTAAGTTTCATAAGCAGCTCTGTGAGGTTATTGTGAAGAAACTTCAGTGGAATGTGACATAGTCTCAAAATTATCAAATGATATGTGTACTGGCAACACATATTATTAGAACAGTTTATAACAGTTTGTGCAATTGAGAGTTCTTTCCGTGTTGCCAGACTGTGTTGCTGAAAAACAAAGACACTTGTTGCAAAACATCTTCCCGAGGTGAGCAGGGCACCCCAGAATCACTGAAGAGAGTCCTTAAGCCAGTGGTTCTCAACCTGTGGGTCATGACCCCCTCAGGGGTCACACATTAGATATACTAAATGTCACATATTTACACGACAATTCCTAACAGTAGCAAAACTACAGTTAAGAAGTACCAACAAAACAATTTTATGGTTGGGGGCCCCCACAACATGAGCTGTATTAAAGGGTCTCAACCTGAATTTGGTTTCCAGCACCCACATCAGTCAGCACACAACACCTTTCCAAAGGTAACTCCAGCTCCTAAGCTTCCTGTTCAACAGGCACGTACACGCCACACACACACACAGACACTCAGACACACACACTCATACACACGTGCACACCACACACACACACACACAGACACTCAGACACACACACTCATACACACGTGCACACCACACACACACACACAGACACTCAGACACACACACTCATACACATGTGCATACCACACACACACAGACACACACACTCATACACACGTGCACACCACACACACACAGACACTCAGACACACACACTCATACACACGTGCACACCACACACACACACAGACACTCAGACACACACACTCATACACACGCGCACACATGCACGTGCACATATATATAATTAAAAGTAATAATGATAAGCCAGGCATGGTGGCACATGCTGTAATTCCAGCACTCAGGAGGCAGAGTTCAGACAATCTTTGCGAGTTCCAGGTCGGCCTCACTTACACATCAAGTCCCAGGACAGCCAGGACTGCATAGTGAGATGCTATCTCAAAAAAAGTACTAAAAACTTTCATATTTTCCCACTCTTTACATTTTCCCTTAATTTTTAAAAATATTCCGTTGTATGCAGAGGTCAGAGGACAGTTCTGTGGAGTTGGGCCCCTCCCTCCAGCTTTATGTGAGTTTCACAGCGCCTTTATCCTTCAGGCCTGATCCTTTAAACTTAAGTTTTATATAAACGCTGGTTTCTCTATCTTTCTCTGATGCTATCAGGGGATCCACTCCTGTGGTTGCCTTTCTCAGTCCATCCACCTTTGCCTGTTGACCTTTGGGAATATAAACCCCTGAGGCCATTTAAATGGCATCACAGTGGACTTCATTCCCCCTGGGATGGCATTTCATGACAGATATGTGTCTGCTAGCCTTCCTGAGCCCATTCACTGTCTTGACAATGGCCTCACACAGTCTGCTTCCTTGCAGACACCACATGCCTCCCACTGCTCTGTCCCTCGTTCCTACACTCCCCTGTTTCTCTTGCTACATACAGTCACCTGGGCACCCCAATTTCCTGGCATAGATATTTTGTGGGTATTTTTCTTTGTTTGGAGTACTAGGGAGTGGAGACTAGAGCTCCAGGCACATTAGGCAAGTACAATACCTTTGTGTAATTAATAGACCCAGCCCCTTTAAATTAACTTTTAAAATTTGTTTTATTTTATGTGTATGTGAGAGTTTTCTTTATGTGTATATCTGTGCACCATGTGTATGTTGTACACAGAAGCCAGAAGAGAGCATTGGATTTCCTGGAACAGGCGTTACAGACAATTGTGAGATACAGTGTGAGTGCTAGGAATTGAACCCAGGTCCTCTGAAGAAGCAGTCATTGCCCTTAACCACTGAGCCATCTTGCCAGTCCCAGATCTAGCCCGGTTAAAAATATATTTGTTTATTTGTTTGTTGAGATTATAATTTACATCATTCCCCACTCCACTCCCTTTCCGTTCCTCCCATAATCCCCTCCTTGCTCTTTTTCAAATTCATAATCTTTTTACAAATAATTGTTGTTATGCAAAGATGCATATACATATATATTACACACACAGCAGTACTCAGTCTCCATAATGTAAATGTGCTTTTTGGAGCTGACCACTTGGTATTGGATAGTTGGTAGGCTTGCTCTGCCCTGGGAAAGTCTGTTTCTCCCATGTTCAGCATTTCTTAGCTGCCTGTGGTTGTATAGTGTTGCGGCCTCCTGGGCTTTCCACCACCCTCTGTGTTAGCATGTCTCCTGCTGTTCTCCTTGGGCAGTAATATTGCTGAGACCTTATGGGTGTGAACTCTGACACTCCTAGGAGACACTACTCACAACCAGTTCTCTGATCTTCTGGCCCTTACAGTCTACACACACACACAGACACACACACACACACACAGACACACACACACACACACACACACACACACACACATACACACTTCTAAAATACTCCCTGAGCCTTAAGGTTTTGGAGTTGTTTTGTAGATGATTAGGACTCTATCTGTTAGGTCCAAAAGCACAGCTCTGCATCTGATTGGTTGTGCTTTCCTGTAATGGTCTCCATCGGTTGCAAAGAGGCATGGTGAGGACTTCATTTCCCGGGCTAGACCTTGGAGAAAGAGTCTTTTCATGTATTTGTTTTTGAGATGTGCTCTCGGGGGCTGGAGAGATGGCTCAGTGGTTAAGAGAACTGATTGCTCTTCTGAAGGTCCTGAGTTCAGATCCCAGCAACCACATGGTGGCTTGTAGGTAGCGGGTGCGGTCAGAGACAACAAGATGGCGCCCTGGCTCTCTGCCCAGCCTCGTGGCACCTCAGCTGATCGCCGGTGTACAACAGATGTACGCCTCCTTGGGTGTGCAGCCTTATCTCACCCCTGGTGGCCATCTGCTGTGGCCCTATCCCAGAGTCTTCTGGGCTCGTGTGCGGCGTGTGGCACATAGCACGTTTGAGTGTGATTGGTTGAAAAGATCGGACGTCAGCAGTCCTTGTGTATATGTTGAGCTGGCCTGATTAAAAAGCGGAAGCTGCTTCACCTGAACCTGGTGTCCCTGTTCTTGTCTCTGCTGGTTGGAGACTGCGGCAACTGGTGGCCCGTACGGGGAAGTTTTGAGGACTTGGCCCGAGCTCCGTCTGTGAGAGTCCTGCAGAGACCGGCGCCTCCTCTGTGGCCGTGGAGCCAGAGCCGTGTCCCGAGTGGTAGAGGCCCCCATCTTTCTCCAGGCCCCGAGCCTCCTAGCAGATGGTCGTCCAGCTATGCCCGCCCAGCCACGGTGCTCCACTGGTCTACGCTGCTCGCCCTCTTCTATGCGCGCGCCAGCCCCACCGGCTTCCATGTGCAGTGTTGGCGGCCGGCACTGGGCCCGAGCCGAGCAGTAGCCGGCGCCATGTCCGTGGTGGGCATAGACCTGGGCTTTCAGAGCTGCTACGCACCGGTGGCATCAAGACAATCGCTAATGAATATAGCGACCGACCACTGCACACCGGCTTGTGTTTCTTTTGGTCCTAAGAATCGTTCAATTGGAGCAGCAGCTAAGAACCAGGTAATTTCTAATGCCAAGAACACAGTTCAAGGGTTT
The DNA here is from genome assembly GCF_900095145.1 of Mus pahari. NCBI lineage: Eukaryota > Metazoa > Chordata > Mammalia > Rodentia > Muridae > Mus > Mus pahari. The sequence goes on from NC_034594.1 coordinate 107,562,991, forward strand.
AAAAGATTTCATGGGCGTGCATTCTCTGATCCATTTGTGGAAGCAGAAAAATCTAATCTTGCATATGATATTGTGCGGTTGCCCACTGGATTAATGGGCATAAAGGTTACATATATGGAAGAGGAGAGGAATTTTACCACGGAACAAGTGACTGCTATGCTTTTGTCGAAACTGAAGGAGACAGCAGAAAGTGTTCTTACGAAGCCTGTTGTAGACTGTGTTGTCTCGGTTCCTTGTTTCTACACTGATGCAGAACGGTGATCAGTGATCAATGCTACACAGATTGCTGGTCTCAATTGCTTGCGGTTAATGAGTGAAACAACTGCAGTTGCTCTTGCTTATGGTATTTATAAACAAATCATTCCTGCCTTAGAAGAAAAACCAAGAAATGTCGTTTTTGTAGATATGGGACATTCTGCCTATCAAGTTTCCGTATGTGCATTTAATAAAGGAAAACTGAACGTTTTGGCCACAGCTTTTGATACAACATTGGGAGGCAGAGGCAAGAGCATCAACTGCTCAGAATTAAATCTTCTGGAATCTGATGTCAGAGTGTGTGATGAATCGTCATGTAAATATGTCTGCAAAGAAGATGGAGATGGTTTGAAATGTGCATGCAGGTTTCAGTGCCATACAAATTACATCCCTGTCTGTGGATCAAACAGGAACACTTACCAGAACGAGTGTTTTCTCAGGAGGGCTGCTTGCAAACACCAGAAAGACATAACAGTGGTGGCACGTGGACCTTGCTACTCTGATAATGGCTCTGGATCTGGAGAAGGAGCAGAGGAGGAAGGTTCAGGAGCAGGGGTTCACAGGAAACATTCCAAGTGGGGACCGTGCAAGTACAAGGCTGAGTGCGACGAGGATGTGGAGAATGTTGGGTGTGTAAGCAAAAACAGATAGACATAAGGCATCATGGCCACTGCACAGACACAGACGGGCTTCAGTATCTGCCAGATGTGAAAGATGATGAAAGGGAAGATGTTTATATAGGAAGCCACATGCCTTGCCCTGAAAACCTCAATGGGTACTGCATCCATGGGAAATGTGAATTCATCTACTCTACTCAGAAGGCCTCTTGCAGACTCAAATCTGGTTACACTGGACAGCACTGTGAGAAGACGGACTTTAGTATTCTCTATGTAGTACCAAGTAGGCAGAAACTCACCCATGTTCTTATCGCAGCCATTATTGGAGCAGTACAGATCGCCAATATAGTAGCAGTCGTCATGTGCATAACAAGGAAATGCCCCAAGAACAATAGAGGGAGTGGCAGAAAGCAACATGGCAGCCTCCATTAGTGGTCAGAGTCCAGCTGCACGGGTGGATCACAAAACAGCCAGTGTTTTGAGTTCTAGTGGCTGCACCCGAAAAAGGAGCTACAGGTGAGTTCCGTGGTAAGTAAGAATAATCTCGGGCTGGGAAGATGGCTCAGTGGGTAAGAGCACCCGACTGCTCTTCTGAAGGTCCAGAGTTCAAATCCCAGCAACCACATGGTGGCTCACAAGCATCCGTAACAAGATCTGATGCCCTCTTCTGGAGTGTCTGAAGGCAACTACAGTGTACTTACATATAATAAATAAATAAATCTTTAAAAAAAAAAAAAAAANAATGAGGAATTATTACAAATTTAAAAAAAAAAAAAAAAAGAATAATCTAGCACTAGGTTAAGGCTCCCAGAAGTGGGATGGAGTTAGGCTCCCGGAAGTGGGACGAAGTTAGGTTCCCGGTGTAGGGACGAGGTTACAAGCTAAGGTCTGGCTCCCAGTATGCATGAAAAAACTAAGAGCAGTGTTGGTGCAGCTGCTAGCAATTTTGAATTTAGTTACAAAATATTTTAAATCCAAGACAAACTAAACACTAGGTGTATAAGCTATTCTTAGTGAGTTAATACATTTTTTTTCTTAAAATGCTAAACTCAATGGCTGTCTTAAAATTGTGCAAAATACTGGTATTAAAGAGTGCTGAAAATTTTTTATGTCACTTAAAAGTTAATCAGAGTATCTGAAAGAAATTGTTTTTATATACATTTGATTCATGGCCTGCCCTATAATCCTCAAGGTCAAGGCATTATGGAAAGAACCAATGACACATTGAAACAGACTTTAATAAAACAAAAAGAGGGAATAGGGATGCAGTATAAATCACCTAAAGATAAATTAAATATTAGTCTTTTTATTCTTAATTTTTTTAATTTGGATTTTTAAATTTGAATAAAGATGGTAGATCAGCTGTGGAGCGACATTGTGCTCCACAGAGGAGTGGTACAGTGTCAGTCTTAAGAAGGATGTCCTGACAGGACAATGGAAAGGTCCTGATCTGGTGTTGGTATGGTCCCGAGGAGTGGTATATGTGTTTCCACAGGATCAAGAAAATCCAATCTGGGTTCTAGAGAGATTGACAAGACCATGGAGACAGCCCCGATAGATCATCAAGGGGGCGGCAGGGTTTTTAAAGCAGTGTGTGTGTGGGGGGGTATGGCTTTTTGGGCATTTTTGCTGACTGAAATGTGTGGAGGGATGATTTGGTGGATGATACACATGCACAAACGACACACCAGGGATAAGCAAGCCATGGCTGCCATTCAAGTAGGTGCCTCTCCTCAAATATGGCTGGAAATGCTGTATCAGTAATCAGTGATGGGTAAGACTCCCACATGAGCTTACCAACCTAAGACAGGGTAACAAAAGTAAGTTCGTTATCCCAATGACGGGTAAGGAAGTTACATGGATGGGAGCAACCTAAGACAGATGTGATCCCTTCCTTTGTTGGCCATTTTAATAAAATGAAAAGGGGGAGCTGTAGGGAGTGGGTGCAGTCGGAGACAACAAGACGGCGCCCTGGCTCTCTGCCCAGCCTCATGGCACCTCAGCTCATCGCCGGCCCAGCGCAGGCGTACAACAGAGGTACGCCTCCTTGGGCATGCAGCCTTATCTCACCCCTCGTGGCCATCTACTGTGGCCCTATCCCAGAACGTTCTGGGCTCGTGTGCAGCATGTGGCGCATACCGTGTTTGAGTGTGATTGGTTGAAAAGATCGGACGTCAGCAGTCCTTGTGTATATATTGAGCTGGCCTGATTAAAAAGCGGAAGCTGCTTCACCCGAACCTGGCGTCCGTGTCGTTCTTGTCTCTGCTGGTCAGAGACTGTGGCAGTGGCTCACAACCATCCGTAGTGAAATCTGACTCCCTCTTCTGGTGTGTCTGAAGACAGCTACAGTGCACTTACATATAATAATAAATCAAGAGAGAGAGAGACAGAGACAGAGAGACACAGAGACAGAGACAGAGGTGATCCCATTAGATTGTTCAGGCTGACCTTGAACTGTAGTTGTGGAAGGTCTTGAACAAGTGATCCTCTTGCTTTTGCCTATGGAGTAACTGGAATGACAAGTCTGTGTGGCTCCTAGGATCAGGTTTTAGCTGAGTGTTTGCTCCCTACTCCTGGGGGTGAGGAGGTTGCTCTTTTAAAGAAAGGCTCTTACTAGATAGTACAAGCTGGCCCCAAACTCACTGTGGAGCCCTGACTGGCCTCAAACTTGAGCTCCTCCTGCTTCAGTCTCCTGAGTGCTCAGATCACAGCCCTGTGCCACCACGCCTGATTTGTCTACTTGTGTACAGTGCGATTCTGTTTCAACCAATAACTCAAGGTTGTTGGTTGCTTGTTTTTGTATTTGAGACAAAGTCTCAGGAAGTAGTCTTGACTGGCCTGGCACTCATTCTGTAGACCAGACTAGACAGCACATCAAAGAGCTCAGCCTGCCTCTGCTTCCTGAGTGAGGGAATTAAAGGCAGGTGCTGCCACACCCAGCTTGTCCCCTACTTTCTATTTCTTTTAAATTCAAACACTTGTTATCATGTATAGTACAAGTGCCTGCCTGTTTCTCGAGTTTCTTCTTTCTTCTTCTTCTTCTTCTTCTTCTTCTTCTTCTTCTTCTTCTTCTTCTTCTTCTTCTTCTTCTTCTTCTTCT
>NC_034594.1:107567212-107574698 GCF_900095145.1 Mus pahari
CCTCCTTCTCCTCCTCCTCCTTCTTCTTTTTGAAGCTTTATGTATTTATTCAGTGTGTATCTCTCTGTCTGTCTATACCATATGGAGTTACAGGCAGTTGTAAGCTATCTGCCATAGGGACATGGGTGCTTGCTAGGAACCAAACCCAGGCCTTCTGGAAGAGCAGGAAATGCTTTTAACCGCTGAGTCATCGCTCCAGCCCCATGTGCAGCTCCTCTCAGGCCTTGCCTGAACTTTTGTATCCTGAGAGACATCACATCTCAGAAACTGTTCTCATGTCCCTTTTTGGTGTGACTTTCAGTTTTCGTGGCTCCATGACATCAAAGCATCTAGCCATGGATGTCAGTCACGTCACCTGTGAGCTTCATGTCAGGGCCACATTACAAAGGCCCCTCGGAAATGGAGCAAACACCATCAGAAGCCATCTGCCTCATCTCTTTCTTTCTCTTTTTTTTAAAATTTATTTATTTATTATTATTATTAATTTTATTATATGTAAGTACACTGTAGTTGTCTTCAGATGCATCAGAAGAGGGCATCAGATCTCACTACGGATGGTTGTGAGCCACCATGTGGTTGCTGGGGTTTGAACTCAGGACCTTCAGAAGAGCAGTTAGTGCTCTTAACAACTCAGCCATCTCTCCAGTCCTCGTCTTCTTTCTTAAAAAGATTTTTAAAGTTATTTTATGTGTGTGTTTGCCTGTAAATAGGTATATGTGCCGTGTGCATGCCTGGTGCCTATCAAGACCAGAGCAGAGAATTGGATCCCCTGGGACAGGAGTTACAGATGATTGTGAGCTGTCATGTAGATGCTGGGAACCAGACTTGGGTTCCCCTGCAGGAGCAGCAAGTGCTCCTCACTGCTGGGCTGGCCCCTGAGGCCCCCATCTGCCTCTTGGTCAGGCTTGTAGAACAGGGAAGGACGTACCCATGTCTAGCTGGCTACTCAGTGGATCGACACAGGTTCTCTATCCATTCCGTCTTTTCCTGAGGACAATTCTCTACCTGCTCAACCTCACCACCCCATCAGGGCACAGTGGGGGAGGGGTGAGGTGGGGGAGGGGAGGAACTTGGAGTCTCTGCTGCCTAACTAACTCCATGTGACACCTACACCCTTGGTTTATATAAATCTGACTCCCCTTAGGTCTGATATAGATTTTACTCATGAGTCTGTGCCCATAGTATCTCTCATGTGTGCTAGCACAAAACAACAAGATAGATAGATAGATAGATAGATAGATAGATAGATAGATAGATAATCAGCACATGTTAAAGCTGGGTATGGTGACACATGACTTAAATCTCAGCACTGGGGTGGCAGAGACAAGTGGATCTCTGTGAGCTCAAGGCCAGCCTGGTCTTCACAGTGAGTTCCAGTCTAGGCAGGAGAGATAGTCTTTAAAAAATAAAAATAAGAGCCGGGTGTGGTGGCACACACCTTTAATCCCAGCACTCAGGAGGCAGAGGCAGGCAGATTTCTGAGTTCAAGGCCAGCCTGGTCTACAAAGTGAGTTCCAGGACAGCCAGGGCTATACAGAGAAACCCTGTCTCGAAAAACCAAAAATAAATAAATAAAATAAAATAATAAAATCCGAAGGGTGGGGCACCATTCCACCTCTTCCCATACTCTCTACCAAACCAGGTGAGAAAGCCAGGCATGCCCAGACCCTTGCCTTTCCATTTCCACGCTGTTCAGAGGAGGTGGGCCAGCAAGAGCTTTGTGAATGTTAGTTTCAGAACAGGTCTGTACCTTTAAGTAGCCATCTGTGTGGAGAATGTGGGAGGGTGAGAGTTAATGATTTACCTGAGGCTCTGTCCCTGTTGCCAAGGGTCAGCCACCCTGGAACATGCTCGGGATCGGTCCTCTGAGCTCTCCACTAGCCAGCTGACCAGGAAGGCCCCCCAGTGGACAGAAGCATGATCTCCATCACCGAGTGGCAGAGTGAGTGGCCTGGCTGGCCGGAGCCCGTGGGGCGGCGGAGGGGTCCCTACTTAGGGTGAGTGACACATGCTCTTCCCAACCTGGTTCTTCCGCTGGGACCTACGGATGTGACCTCTGGAGCCAGCGGTTGGAAGCTGCTCTGTTGGCATCCTCGAAGCAGTGGGGTTGGGGCGGGTGTGACCTCTGCCTTGTGGAGGGTGGGGCCAGCCGAGGCAAACTCACAAGGCAGGCTGAAGCCCATCTCATCCATAGTTCTGAGAACTAGGATGCCTCTGCCCATTCAGACATCACCCCAAAACCTCAAGGTCTTGTGTGGCTCTGGGTCTGTATGCTCACCCCAAACATCCCTACTTTTTCTTTAGAGGATTAGGTAGGAGGTGGCCTGGGAGGAGCCGATTGTCCACAGGGAGGGGAGAGCTAAGGCCTCACTGGCTGAGCTGCTTAGCGTCTGTGCCTGCTTTCTCCTCAGTGAACCTATGGCAACGTTTGCTTCGTGCCAAGCACTGTGCTAGCACAGAAGGGAATACCAAGAGTAAGGCAGGCATGCCCTCTGCTTACCTTCTAGCAAGGGAAGGGAGCCATTAGCTCATGAAGAAGTGACTGTGTAGCGGCTCACGTAGTAATAATAGCCAACCTAAAGCAAAACAGAGTAAAGGGGCCGTGGAGTTTGAAGTATGTGACTGTGTGTGAGGGCATTCATATCCTCTGTCAAGGGAAGGCTTTGCTGGAAAGGGCCCTTAATGCAGAGCACTACAGGAAGTGAGAAGGTAGGCTATGCAGCCCTCTGGAGGCAGAATGTTCCAGGAAGAGGGAACAGTCAGCACAAAGGTCCTGAGACATTGCTTCTGTGGTGTGTGAGGCCCACAAGGGCTGGTGTGGCTGAAACATTATAGGCAGAAAGGAGAGCTTGGGTGAGGAAAGTTCCAGAAAGGTAGCCCATGCTAGACCACTGTATTAGCCCATGCTGGATCACCGTGTAAACAGCAAAGTTTGGAGCGTGCTGTATGTGAGAGCCGTATTGTATCTGAAAAGCTCACTCTGGCTGCTGAGAATTAGTAGAATGTAGAGAGTGGAGCAGCCATGAAGAGACCCTTCTAAGAGAAGACGGGGCCGGGATGTGAGCCGTGCAGAGATAGGAAGTAGTCCTGTGGGCCTGTGTGGAGGAATTTTCTGGAAGACGGAGTGTGAGATATGAAGGGATAAAAGTCAAGAATACCTCTCTGGTGCCTGGGGAGTGTCCTGGAAAAGAAGAGGAAGTAGGAAGCCAGAGCCAGGTATGAACAGGCTGGGCATGCTTGTCTCAGACATACTGGCTAGACTTCAGGCAGGGAGTTAGAGGGTAAGGGTCTGAACTCCAAGGGACTTGTCCAGAAAGAGTAATGTGGGAGTCAACAACATGTAGACAGCTGATGCTTAAAACCAAGAGAGTCCCTAGATCCCAGGGCATGGCCTCTCAGCCTCCCCAGCTCACGCAGCCTTTGGGTGCAGATGTTACTGTTATGGGAACTGTCCTGGACACTGTGAAATTACAGCAGTACCTCTGGCCACCCAGCAGGTGACAGCAATCAACACTCCCATACCTTGTGACAACCTAAATATCTTCTTACATACCTCACCCAAACTGATTCCCCTGCATTCCCACCTTGCAACTGAGGGGATAAGGAGGAAGGACAGCAGAGCCCTGAGGCAGGGGTATGCTGACTTGCTATTAAGCTCATTAGCCTTCAAGTGTGATAATATGCTGCTAGAGGCTGGGACAAGTCCTGTGATGCTTGGTCCTATGAGAGGGAGAAGTGACAAGATTGCTGTCAGAGCACAGGGACAGGCTTCCCTGGGGAGCTGGCATTTAAAGGACTCTGTTCCACACAGGAAACCTCATATGCAAAGGTCCTGGGGCAAGAAAGCATGGGCATCGTAAGACGTCAAAGGCAGTGGTGTAAGAGGAGTAGGGGGGCTCGAGAGAAAGTGGAAGATGTTTGAGATTCCCCACCCCATACACAGGCTCTGTAAGGCATGTATAGAAAAAGGTCCCTGCTTCATTCCAGTGAGCAGGATGCTATATGATCAACTGGTACACTTTCAGTCCTAGAGCTCTATGTGGAGGACTGGGGATAGGAGTGGTGACAGCAGGAAACAGAGGCCAATGGGGGTGGGGAGAGATGAGGATAGCTAGAAGTGACTTGGCAAGAAAGAAGAAGCATGGAGGGTTTTGGATGCTTCTGGAAGCAGCCGCCTGATACCAGATTAGATAGGGTGGGTGGCGGGCGCCTCAAGGGACTTGGCAGGCAGTGGCGGTGGAGATGCTGGAGGCACAGGATAAAGAAAGAAAGGCTGATCACAGTTTGGGACCAGGTGGCATGCAGAGTGCCAGAGAGAAAAACCAAGCTGATGGTTAAGCAAGCAGTGGGGTCTCAGGCATCCTAGGCAGGAGATAAATGTCGTCATTGTCAGCACACAGGCAAGCGTTTAAAAACACAGGAAGGTGTGGGAAAACAGAATGAGGAGATTCAGGAGCTGGGCCCAACCTCTGAGTGAGCCAAATCACAGAAGAAAGGAGGAGCTGGCAAGAGGGGGGTGTACAGCTAGCCAGTGGGGGTGGGGGGAGGTACAGGTAGCCAGTGGAGGTGGGGCGCGGGGGGGAGGTACAGGTAGCCAGTGAGGGGTGGAGGTGGGATTACAGCTAGCCTAGCAGGCAGGAAGAAAATCATAAAGTGTCCTGCGAGCCAAGAGAAAAGCTTCCAACCAGGCAGTGGCCTGCTGCCCGCCGCCAAGGGCTGACACCCACTTGGAGATTTGGGTTATCAATGGTCAAAACAAGAACACTTTCTGCAGGAGCGGAAACGACTGGGTTGGTTAAGGTTACATTTCAGGGTCTCAACTGTATTTAAGACCCTGGCAGGCATCATACCCCATCAGGGAGGGTTCAGCTGAGTTTGTGAAGTGGAGTTAACCACAGCCCCTTGGCAGGCAGTTATGTCGTTAAGGTGTGAACTGTGCCGGCTGTTGCATGGCTATCAACTGTCTGTCACTATTGTCTGGAAAAAGTCAGTCTGAAAGTCATTTGACAAAACACGAAGGGGTACTCAAAGTGCAGTGTCAGAGCCCCAACCTGTGGGCAATGTTCCATGGGTGGCCAAGATGGGGCGTGGGGGGCATTCGTGTAGAGTAGAGGTAGGGTCTTTGTGATGGCCATTCTCAGTTGTCAACTTGACTATATCTGGAATGAACTATAATCCAGAAATGGAGGGCTCACCTGTGATCCAGATCTTGAGGCTGGAAGACGCACCTTTAGTCCATATCTTGAGGTACACCTTTAATCTGGGCCATCCCTTCTGCTGGAGACCTACATGAGGACAATGGAAGAAGGAAGGGCATGTTCATTCTTTGCCTGCTTACACTTACTGGCCAGCACTTCTGCTGGAACCTACTTCTTCAAGATCCCAGCTTATCCAGATGACCAGCTGAAACAACCAACCTTGCGTGGGACTGAGCAAATAGTAGACTCTTGGACTTCCCATTCACAGCCGCCCACTGTTGGGTTAGTTAGACTGCAGCCTGTAAGTCACTCCAATAAATTCCCTTTATAGATATAGATTCACTCCATAAGCTCTGTGACTCTAGAGAATCCTGACTTACACAGCCCTCATGCAGGTGGGCCCAGTATGTTACCTGAGGAACACAGAGAGGTCACCAGTGGGAGTTAGGCTAGCGTTCACCGCGAGGCTGCGGGAGGTATACACGGTAATGTCCTACAGACGGCTCTGCCAGTGAATTCTGACATGGGAAAGTCTTAGACAAATGCTATGAAGAGACCAGGTACAAGGTAAGCGGCCCAAATCTTCAGAAGATCAAGGTCGTGTTGAGTTCTGATTGTGGGAGGTTTTCCAGTCAGGCACACTACAGATAGCAGCACTTGATGATGAACTGCGTTCTTTTCCTATGGGTGATATTACTACCATTCATGACTTGAATGGGGTCTTAGAGCAGGACAATAGAAATATTCAAGTGTTAATTTTCTGTTTTGACATCTGTACCAGGCTGAATAGTCCATTGGTGGCTCCCACTCTCAAGTAGGTGAGGACAAAGACTTTTTTTTTGTTGTTTTTTTTGTGTTTTTGTTTTGTTTTGTTTTGTTGAGACAGGGTTTCTCTATGTAGCCCTGGCTGTCCTGGAAGTCACTCTGTAGACCAGGCTGGCCTTGAACTCAGAAATCCGCCTGCCTCTGCCTCCCAAGTGCTGGGATTAAAGGCGTGCGCCACCACCACCCAGCACGATGACTCTTAAAAGATTACTTAGTTTGGTACATTTGTAATTGTATAATGAGAAAAAGGCCAGAGGTTGTCTCACACCTGTAGGCACAGATACTTTGAAGGCTGAGGCAGGAGAATCACATGAACTAGAGAAGAGGCCTGAGGAACTAGAGAAAGAATAAACATATTACTCTTTACATAGGCTTGGGTCAGAGACCCATTCACGTGCTCCAGGTGGTAATGCCCTGCAGCAAAGAGGGCGTGGAACCTGGCTTCATCTGACGCAGTCTGAAAAGCTATGCCCTGGTCACCTGGCTTTGGCCTCTTCTCTTTGGCTGCTGGCTGAGGGCTCCTTCTGGCAACAGTTTGGGAACTGCAGGACCTAGGGACCAGCAGCTAGAGAGTCAGGGCTCAGATGACATGAGGCATGGGGAGACCCAAGACTGGACATTTGAAGGCAGAGGCAGTCTCTCTCCTTGCTTGGCAGTTCTCCCTGGAGCCAGACCATCCTGACGCACTTCCATTTACTCCCTGCTTGCTGCTTTGTAACTTGTGCAGCAGGGGGCGCTGCGACCTCTCTCTGTATGGATCATGGGAACATCACCTACAAGCACATAGTTCCTGTGTATCTGTATGACATACCCCCCACCCCTACCCGAAACCCCACTGCCTTCTCTGCCATAGCTGCTCTCCTAATAGGAACTTCAGGTGCAGCACCCTCTTCCTGAATTTGTCGGAGTCATGGAACTACAGTAGAAGCAACAGGAGGGACTCATTTTGAAACTGTGTGAGAGAAAACCACTTCCTAATGCCTGTCTATGAGTTTTTGTGTGAAGCTGAATGCTGGAAGCAACTGTATATGGTCTAGAAAAAGGCAGATTCCCAACAGAGGAAAATTCTGGGATTGCCCCAACCTGTGGAGAAGACTACAAAACAAACTGCAAAGTGATCATTGAGTAAACCACTGTTAGAGAAGATGTCTAAAATAAGAGAAATGAACTGGAGCTGGGCGTGGTGGCACACGCCTTTAATCGAAGCACTCAGAGGCAAAGGCAGGTAGGTGGATTTATGAGTTCGAGGCCAGCCTGGTCTACAAAGTGAGTCCCAGGACAGCCAGGGTTATACCGAGAAACCCTGTCTCAAAAAACGAGAGAGAGAGAGAGAGAGAGAGAGAGAGAGAGAGAGAGAGAGAGAGAGAGATGAACTGCACTCAGTGGGGGTGGGGGCACACACTTTTAATTCCAGCGAGCATTCGAGCATTGAGGAGGCTGAGGCAGGGGGACTCTCCTGGCCT